>NC_141875.1:480951354-481254385 GCF_056163025.1 Triticum urartu | reverse complement strand
TTGACCGCCAGAAAATGGGCAACTTTGGAAAGCCGGTCAATGACGACAAGAATAGCATCATTACCTTTCTGAGATTTGGGAAAATCCAGTGACGAAGTCCATTTCAACATGGTCCCATTTCCATTCAGGAATAGAGATAGGTTGCAGAGTTCCAGCGGGCCTTTGATACTCTGCTTTGATTCGGCGACAAATGTCACACTCAGCAACATAACGAGCAATGTCCTGCTTCATATTAGACCACCAGAATCTTTGACGAATATCCTGGTACATCTTTGTACTACCAGGATGGATGGACAGAGGCGTATCATGAGCTTCTTGCATAACCCTTTTAGTCTTATCCAGGTTTTTCTTCGAACATGGTACCACTAAGCGGCCTTTGAAATACAAGGCGCCATCGTCGGCGATCGTGAAGAATGAGGGCTTTCCCCTTTTGAGGTCGCGCTTAATCTTGAGGACTTCATCGTCACATTTCTGTATCCATTTGATGGTGTCCACAAGATCTGGTTTCGCAACCAGGGTATTGAGAGAACCCTTGGAAACAACATGGAGGTTCTGTTTGGGGAAACCTTCGGGAGGGGGAGCGAGTGATCCCGGGGGAACAATATGGAGGTTCAGCCTTCTAAATTCTTCGGTAAGCGAGGGCTGAACTTTATGAACCTGGAGGTGGTTGCAGTAAGACTTGCGGCTCAAGGCATCAGCCATCACATTAGCCTTGTCGGGGGTATATGATATATCCACGTCAAAGTCTGCAACAGTCTCCATCCATCTCTGTTGGCGTAGGTTCAAATCTGGCTGAGTAAACAGATACTTCAGACTTTGATGGTCGGTGAAGATCTCGCAACGATTACCGAGAAGGTAATGTCACCACTGCTTCAGTGCATGAATGACAGCAGTAAGCTCGAGGTCGTGAACTGGGTAGTTTTCTTCGTGAGGGCGCAGTTGACGAGAGGCATAAGCAATCACTCTGCGCTCTTGCATTAGGACACAGCCTAATCCTTGACGGGAAGCGTCGCAGTAAATGACGAAGTCCTTCTTAGTATCAGGTGGAGCAAGTACGGGGGCAGAAGTCAACTTGTCTTTGAGCGCCTGGAAACTTTCCTGACACTTTTCTGTCCAGTCAAACTTGACACCCTTATGCAACAGATTAGTCAGGGGCCTGGCAATCTTGGAGAAGTTCTCGACGAATCGACGGCAATAGCTGGCGAGACCGAGAAAACTTCGGACTTGCTTGACGTTCTTCGGAGGAGTCCAATCGAGAATAGCCTGAACTCGTTCAGGGTTGACGGCAATACCATCCTTGGAGATGACATGCCCAAGATAGGTTACTTCGGGGAGCCAGAATTCACACTTGGAATACTTAGCATACAGTTGATGTTCTCGAAGCTTCTCTAGCACAAGACGCAGATGTCCAGCATGTTCTTCCTCGTTCTTGGAAAATACAAGGATATCGTCCAGATAAACCACGACGAACTTGTGAGGTAATCCATGAATATATAATTCATCAGACGAGAGAAGGTGGCGGGAGCATTCGTTAAGCCGAATGACATGACGGTGTACTCATATGACCCATACCGAGTCACGAAGGCGGTTTTTGGGATGTCCTCTTCACGAACACGGATCTGGTGGTAACCCAACCTCAAGTCGAGTTTGGAAAACACTGATGAACCAGCCAGTTGATCATAAAGATCATTGATCCGAGGAAGAGGGTATTTATTCTGAATGGTAGCTTGGTTTATAGGACGGTAGTCTTGGACCAATCGGTTTGTCCCATCCTTCTTCCTAACAAAGAGAGAAGGTGCTCCCCAAGGAGAGCAACTTGGGCGAATGAAACCTTTGACAAGAGATTTGTCGATTTCCTCCTTAAGCTCAAGGAGTTCATGCGGCGGCATCTTGTAGGGTCGTTTAGCTATAGGGGTAGTGCCGGGTTTCAAGTCGATGATGAATTCGACAGCTCTAGCAGGGGGAATCCCTGGAAGTTCTTCTGGGAATACATCTTGGAATTCACGAACGACGGGAACGTTTTCAATGCCCTCGAGTGGTGCAGCGTTCAACGCATTCAAGGCATAAAGTCGTGCCTCGGCGTTCTGAACTAGATGAGCTTGATAAGCTATTATTTCATCAGAAGGGTGTAGCAAATGGACGACCTTAGTGGCGCAAACTATAGAAGCAGTATGCGCTTTTAACCAATTCATTCCCAGAATGAGATCAATGCTACAGGACTTCAGTACGATGGGAGAGACAAGGAATTCCAATCCTTCGATTTCTACAGGGACGTCGTTGCAAATCATGGAGGTTCGACATTGGCCCGCAGGGGTGTGTACTAATAGTGAAGCATCCATGTTCTCACATTTAATGTCGTGCAAGCATGCAAAACCTTTTGACATGAATGAATGCGATGCACCTGTATCAAATAAAATGGATGCTGGTACTGAATTTACGAGGAGGGTACCCATCACAGTAGCAGGCTGGTCTTGAGCTTCGCTCAGATCAACGTGGTTGGCATGAACACGACCATAAGACTTGGCATTGTTGCTGCGGGGCTGGTTGCTTCCACGGCCAGTTGCTGGAAGGGCCAGTTGATTCGGGTTCTGTTTGCATTCCCTAGCACGATGCCCTGGTTGTCCACACCTGAAGCACAATCCATTATTGGGAGTGGGAACAGGAGCTTGTGGTGGTGGAGCTGGGAGTCTTGGCCGCCTAGTCGGAGGAGTAGGCAGACGAGGTGCAGCATAGGTCTGCCTTGGGGTAGGTGCATCCGGCTGGTACAAGCTATTGGGAATCCATATCTTGCGCTTCTGCGAGGACGGGCCCGAAGATGAGCCCGTGTCACGGTTGCGCCTGTGAGAGCTCTGGTATTCCTGCAGACCAGTTTCGACGTTGATGGCTTTGTTCACCAAGGTGGCGAAATCAGTAAAGTCATGCACTAGAAGTGCGAGCTTGATGTCAGCTTGAAGGCCATCACGGAACTTCTCCTGTCTGCGTGCATCAGTTGCAATGTCTTCTTCAGCATAGCGGGACAAGTCAAGAAACTCCCGCTGATAAGCTTCCACAGTTTTGTTGCCTTGGGTGAGGTTGCGGAACTCACGCTTCTTCCGGTCCATGACTCCCTGAGGAATGAAGCGAGCACGGAAGGCAGCTTGGAAGTCTGGCCAGGTGATGATTGTTCCAGCTGGCAGTGTACGCCTGTGGCTGTCCCACCATTGAGCTGCGGGTCCCTTCAGGAAGAAGGAAGCAAAGGTGACATAGCTGGCAGGGGCTACCTCAGCAGACTCCATCTCATAGGTGATGTCACGGAGCCAGTCATCAGCATCCAGAGGCTGAGTTGAGCTGCGGTACACAGTTGGGTTCAGGCGCATGAAATCCTGCAGAGTCACTGGGGTTGGCTGCTGGTTTATATTGGGGCGAGGAAACTGAGCCATCATATTCTCCATGAACTGGCGATTCATCTCAAGCTGTTGGACCATACCAGCCATGTACTCAGGCGGTGGTGGGGCGTTGCCACCACGACCACGACCACCTGGTCTAACCATCCTGCTAATATTTAACAGGGGTAGTTCAGCATTGAGAAATTTGCAAAAATAACAAGAGTCATTCATGATGAAACATGCACAACGAAAGCAGCACGATAGATACTACATAGTAGTCGGCATATCTTACAAAAGAGATCATGCATGGAGTTCGTTACACAGAGTTTGGTACATAGACTAAGACATCATAGGCGGCACGCAGGCTCGCGGCGAATGCATCTAACACTAACAAGCAAGCCTACATCAGTCCCACGCGCTACTGCGGAGGTAGCTGTAGCCTGAAAGCTGGTGGTGTGGCATCGGGTACACCACGTCGGCAACCTGGGGTCCGCGGGTACTCTGGTGCAGAACCTGACGCTCAAGTGGCAGAAGAGGACCAAGTGCAGGAGAGTAGCCTCCCACATCTGGCCAGCCGACGCCCTGAGGCATCACGGTCCTGGCAGGGTAGACCGCAGAACGCGATAGATTACCAGAGCGGACAGAGGGGTGCAACAGCGTCAGAGCACGATACAGGTGCTGACGGGTGGTGTACAACTCGTGGCGAAGAGCTCGGTTAGCTCTATCCAGCCCATCAGCATGCAGAACCAGGTTCTGATGGTAGAAGGGCTCTCTGGTGACAGTGGAGTAGGAAGCAGTGTAGTATCCCTCCTCACCAACATCAGAGGCGATAGCGATGTGCCTGAAGGGGGAGGTGTCCAACTCCCGATACTCTCCACGAAGACGGGTCAGAGCGGCATAAGCAGCATCGTGGACTGCCATATCGATAGTCACCCCAACACCATGTGCGGTGTGCAGCATAGTAGTGGAGTCATACTCTCGAGAGTAGAGGTGGACGATGGCACGGTACTGCTCCTGGTTGAAGTCCTGATACTCCTCATAGACGGTGTACTCAGGGTGCCAGCGATAACCCAGATAGGTCATCATCTCAGCCAACACAGCAGGTGATCCTGAGGCACCAATGGCCATCGTGTGACGCACGACCTGCCTCGTGGGTTCCATCTGAAAACAAAGATGTTTTCACAGGAGTCAAATGACAATGTGGATAATGTTCAAGTACTACTCTAAAGAATAACTAGGGCTTATCCAACTTTGGGGTGAATGTCGTAACGGGATCCTAGTGTCAGAGTCAGAAAAGCTACAGCAAACGAACTACACGATCTTTGAGCTAAGCTTAGGATTGGGTCTTGTCCATCACATCATTCTCCTAATGATGTGATCCCGTTATCAATGACATCCAATGTCCATAGTCAGGAAACCATGACTATCTTTTGATCAACGAGCTAGTCAACTAGAGGCTCACTAGGGACGTGTTGTGGTCTATATATTCACACATGTATTACGATTTCCGGATAACACAATTATAGCATGAACAATAGACAATTATCATGAACAAAGAAATATAATAATAACCATTTTATTATTGCCTCTAGGGCATATTTCCAACATCCTCATCTTCCTCTGTCTCAGGAAGTGTAGGAGCAAGATCTGCACAAAAACTATCAAGAAACCTGAATCCCAACGCGTCTATGTCGGAATCATTCATTGGTTTAACAGCAGCTAGATTACGAATCATTTCCAAAGCGCACTCCACTTCTAGATCGAGGATATCATTAACTGATCTAGTGATTTCATTACCATTACTACCTAGTGAGACCCCTAATTGATTTGCATTGTGAACAATCTCATTGTGACACCCCCGATTTAATCGTACACTAATCATACACGCAAACGTGTACGATCAAGATCAGGGACTCACGGGAAGATATCACAACACAACTCTACAAATAAAATAAGTCATACAAGCATCATATTACAAGCCAGGGGCCTCGAGGGCTCGAATACAAGAGCTCGATCATAGACGAGTCAGCGGAAGCAACAATATCTGAGTACAGACATAAGTTAAACAAGTTTGCCTTAAGAAGGCTAGCACAAACTGGGATACAGATCGAAAGAGGTGCAGGCCTCCTGCTTGGGATCCTCCTAACTACTCCTGGTCGTCGTCAGCGGGCACCACGTAGTAGTAGGCACCTCCGGTGTAGTAGGAGTCGTCGTCGACGGTGGCGTCTGGCTCCTGGACTCCAGCATCTGGTTGCGACAACCAGAATGAAAGGGAAGGGGGAAAAAGGGGAGAAAGCAACCGTGAGTACTCATCCAAAGTACTCGCAAGCAAGGAGCTACACTACATATGCATGGGTATCAAATGGAGTAAGGGTATCATATGTGGACTGAACTGCAGAATGCCGGAATAAGAGGGGGATAGCTAGTCCTATCGAAGACTACGCTTCTGGCCACCTCCATCTTGCAGCATGCAGAAGAGAGTAGACTGAAGACCTCCAAGTAGCATCGTATAGCATAATCCTAACCGATGATCCTCCCCTCGTCGCCCTGTGAGAGAGCGACCACCGGTTGTATCTGGCACTTGGAAGGGTGTGTTTTATTAAGTATCCGGTTCTAGTTGTCATAAGGTCAAGGTACAACTCCAAGTCGTCCTGTTACCGAAGATCACGGCTATTCGAATAGATTAACTTCCCTGCAGGGGTGCACCACATACCCCAACACGCTCGATCCCATTTGGCCGGACACACTTTCCTGGGTCATGCCCGGCCTCGGAAGATCAACACGTCGCAGCCCCACCTAGGCACAACAGAGAGGTCAGCACGCCGGTCTAAACCTAAGCGCACAGGGGTCTGGGCCCATCGCCCTTAGCACACCTGCACGTTGCGTGGGCGGCCGGAAGCAGACCTAGCCTAGTGGCGTTCCAGTCCAATCCAGCGCGCGCCGCTCCGTCGCTGACGTCAAGAAGGCTTCGGCTGATACCACGACGCCGGGATACCCATAACTACTCCCACGTAGATGGTTAGTGCGTATAGACCAAATGGCCAGACTCAGATCAAATACCCAGATCTCGTTAAGCGTGTTAAGTAACCGCGAACGCCGACAAGGGCCAGGCCCACCTCTCTCCTAGGTGGTCGGAACCTGCCCTGCCGCTCCGCCTCAAAACTCCACTCGCGGGTGCTCCTCAAGCCCACCCGTCTTTAGTCACCACATGTATCCTGTAGAAAGTATATAGTAATATACCCGTGATCACCTCCCGAGTGATCACGACCCAGTAGTATAGCATGGCAGACGGACAAGAGTGTAGGGCCACTGATGGAAATACTAGCATCCTATACTAAGCAAGTAGGATTGCAGGTAAAGGTATCAACAGTAGTAGCAAGGACAGGCTATGCATCAGGATAGGAATAACGAAAGCAGTAACATGTTACACTACTCTAATGCAAGCAGTATAGAGGAGAGTAGGCGATATCTGGTGATCAAGGGGGGGGCTTGCCTGGTTGCTCTGGCAAGAGAGAGGGGTCGTCAACACCGTAGTCGTACGGGGTAGCAGCGGCGTCGGTCTCGGTGTCTAGAGAGAGAAGAGGGGGAAGAAACAATAAATATAATGCAAGCATATGCATAGTGATGCATGACATGACAAGTTACGGCGTTAGAGGTGCCCTAACGCGGTAGTAGGTGATACCGGTGAAGGGGGATAACATCCGGGAAAGTATCCCCGGTGTTTCGCGTTTTCGGACCGGTGAACCGGAGGGGGAAAGTTGCGAGTTTGATAGGTTAGGGATGCATGGCGGACGAACGGGCTGCGTATCCGAATTCGTCTCGTCGTTCTGAGCAACTTTCATGTTGAAAATATTTTAATCCGAGTTACGGATTAAAAGATATGATTTTCTAAAGATTTTATTAATTTCTGGAATTTAATTAATTAATTATTTAATTCGAAAAATGAATTTATGACGTCAGCATGATGTCATGCTGACGTCAGCAGTCAACAGGGTTGACTTGGTCAACCTGACAGGTGGGTCCCGTTCGTCATACTCTGTTAGTTAATTAACAATAGTTAATTAGGTTAATTAGCCATTAGGTTAATTAATCAGGATTAATTAAATTAAGTATTTAATTAATTAATTAATTAATATTTTAATTATCATTTATTTTTTATTTTTAACGTTCTGGGGGGGCCTGCGGTCAGTGGCATGGCCGGTCCAGTCAGCAAGGCTGACCGGGTCAACAGGCCGGCCGGGCCCCTAGGGCCCACGGGTCAGTGACCCAGGGGTGGCCCCAGGTCGGCCACGTCGGCGGCCGGCGTTGGGGAGCTCCGGGGAGCGTTCCCGCGGCGGAGGGGCGCCGGACCTCGCCGGGATTCGCCGTCCGGCGGCAAAAATGGCCGCGGGCGGGTGCGTTCGAACGTGGAGGGGATGCCGCGTCCAACGGTGGCAGAGGCACGGCCGGACTTGGCCGGAAACGACGCCGGCGAGCGGCGGAGGCGGCGGTGGGATTCGGGACCGCGTCGGGATCGCGCTACGGGGCTAACGGGAAGGCCAGGGGGGGCTGCGCGACGCGCTGAGCACAAGGGGCTCGGCCCCGTGACCATTTGGTCACTGGAAGGGCGCCGGCGACGAGATCCGCGACGGGGGCGCTCGGGTACGGAGGGGAACGAGGGGGAAGAGGAGGAGGTCCTCGACCGAGCGGAGGAGGCGCGAGGGGAGGGGGGTACGTGGGGCGCGGTGAGCCAGCGCGAGCCGGAGCGCGACGAGCGCGGCGCCGGAGCGAGCTCCGGCCATGGCGACCGAGCGCGGGGGTCGACCCCTACGGCTACAGAGCGAAGCAGGGGAGGGAAGAGCTCATGGGGGGGGGGGGGGACGCGTGGGGTCTCGGAAGCGGGCTCGGGGGCGGTCGGGGGCGTCCGGCGGGGAGGAGGTCGAGGCGGCGGCCGTCCGGCGATGCGGATCCGGCGAGGTGGGAGTCGGGGACGGTCCCGAGGCGACGAGGGGGGGGGGTCGGGCGTCCTGCGTGGCCGGTCGGGGAGGAGGGGAGGAGGACGAGCGCCGGTGGGGTGGGGCGCCGGCGTCGGGGGCGACGGGATCGGGCGGAAGCCACTTAACGACATCTGGCACGTACTCAATATCGAGGATGCTAACAAGCAATCTGGCCACCCCATGAGCACTGGTAAAGGCCATATCCACCCTCTCGGTTTTTTCAACCAACGTCCCCAAGCTAGCCGCAACTCGAACATCATTCAGTGGCTTGGACGGTGCCCCCGAGAAACGAAGCCAAACCTGAGTGAGTGGTTTATCTTTGGGCTCAACCTTTTTCCACTCATGAAACTCGAGGATGCACTCAGTGCCTGGAACTCTGCACAACCCGAAACTCAGGAGTCACTCCAAATCCTCAGTCGAGGGAAAGTCCACCTTGTACATATTATCCTCGAGTCTGATAAGTTCCCACTAATGGTTACCTAGTGCCAACTCATTCAGCCTGTGTAAGATTTGTGCATCGGTCAAGTCACCCTAGGTAACTTTCACCACCCTTGTGGTTGCACTCTGAGGCACATCAGGTATCTCCGTAGCACTAGGAGACCCGAAAAACATCAACTCCACGCAACACACATCATAGATCGTAACACCCGGCATGGGCTCATGCAAAAGCGGGCACTCTCCCGAAGCATGCACTCGTTTGGAACAAGTATCACAAAGCTCAGCAGTACATTCAGCAATGAAGTGTCCTTGTTCACCACAGCGATAGCAAAGCATTTCCTCTTTCTTGCGGGCCTATTTGCTAACTTTCTCACCACCCGGCCTGTCAAGCGCTCCAACAGAGCCTGCAACTGCCGTCTCGTTCGTGGGCTCCGCCGCAGTAGCCAAAGCTAACACCATAGCCAGGACCTGGCTAGACAAAGCGGGCGTCTGCTGACCAACCACCTTCGAAGACACCGTCGGCTCAGCGACGTCGGTGATGGTAGTGGCAGACGGTAACGATTCTTGCCATCGCGGCCGTTCCGAGATCCTCTAAAACCAGCTCTTTGTCTGTAGTCCGGGTCGGATGCCCCTCAACAAAACCTCTCGGAGGGCCAAGAAACGGACGCTCTGCCGTCCCATCGCTCTGCCAGGCATAACCACGCCCTCCGCCCCGAGGAGGATGAGCCGCGATGTTGACCTTACCATACACATCATAGCCGTCGTCCCCCCATTGACCTTGGTGATGTCCGCGATCATCGAAGGCTCTGCTACAAAAAGCTGGAAAACGATGCCCCGAGCCACCACCACCGCCACCACGGCGCGCCGACGGTCCATGACGATCCGCGACAGGCTAGTGCCCCCCGGCAGCCCCGTGCACCGGCTCCATCCGGGTTGCATGCGGCTGCGCAACCACGTCGGGTGGCGGAGCTCGCGCAGGAGCCGGCGCCGGCGGAGCTCCTCCCGCTCGGAGCTGCTGGGTCGAGGTCCCCGAACGAGGAGGGGGTTGCTATTGTTGTTGCTGGATCGGCGGCCGAGGCGCCGCAGCCACCGCCCCTGGCACCACCGGCTTAGGCCCCGGCGGCCGAGCCCCACCGCGACCCGCCATGCACGCCGCAAGGGGGGGTGCGCACCGCTCGTCCCATCATGCACGAGGGGAAGCCTGGGACAACGCAATGATGAACCCTAGGCGGTGGCCGAGGAACACGACGCAGGGTCTCGCTCGTGCATGCAGGTTCTATGTCACGAGGAATAGGCACCGTTTTTGCCTGGGCCACAAACCTAGCTAGTCCCGGCCCATCCTCGGATAGCTCACACTGGGCCGACGGCCCACACTCAGGCCCGCCCACACAGCGCTCAGCCGCCGCCAGTCCCTCGTGGCCCAGCAGACAATTTAAACGCGTGATCCGCGCTGCCCGGATCACGCCTGCTTGGTCGACCGCGAGCGGCCGCCATAGTTAATACAGCCTTTTGTGTTTATTACAAGCCCCGCACACTTTTTTTTGAGTCTATTTGACTGAATAATAACGTTCTTATATTATGGGACGGAGTGAGTAATATTTGTGTCATACTAATATATCACTATCTATGCCGCAAAAAAATCACTATCTATAGCAATACTATAAAAAGACCCAAAAAGGCAGATCCAATAAATCTTGGCCATCTAATCATGTCGATCGAACAACCTATATTGGTTCAGTGGTAGCGTGCAATTAACATCGTATCAAATATAAATATCTACACTATACATGTAATTAATGCGTAGTTGATATCCTATCTATCAATGTGTAATTAATTTTCTCTCTAATATCGATGTGCATTGCACCTACGCATTTACTCAGTATATTATTTGGTTTAACTGGTTTTTTTTCCTTTGAAAAGGAAGGTTTACCCGTGGCCTCTCCACCGGGGGGCTCAGTTTTCTCACATTAAAACTCGACAACTGTTTTCTTCTAATATGAAATGCCAGAGCTCCTGCCCATGCCTCTCGGCAAGCATTTCAAGAAAATAACGCAGGGAGAGATGAAGGAATGAATTAGCCAGGCCGTTATATTAAGATTGCGTGGTAGATTAGCAGGGGCCGGATGAATGCACAAATCAGAACTGCATACCAGAACACAAAAGGCAATCCAATTTCTCCATGTCCCTCTCAGTCCAACTCTAGTTAACCTTATCGCGAACCTCCTCCTCTACAACTACAGCCTTATCGTTAACTTCACCGGTCATTTTTGGCATGGACACTTGGCGGAAAAGAAAGCAAGGCCACCATATGTGTGCAGCTGCCAGGAAGGAAAAGCTATAGCCAGGGAAAGGGAGTGGAATGCGGTTGCTTCTTCCACCTGAAAAGAAAAGGCGCTTTGGGCTATAGCAACAGTCCCGGGGGTGGTTGCTGCGGCGTGCGGGGAGAGTGATGCGCGCATTCCCGTCGACACCGGAATGCAAGGAGAGAGTATGTGAGGTCAACTCCACCGCGCGATTCTAAACGGACATTCGGTTTGGTCAGATTTTGTTTCTTTGAGGCGGCGATGTGGTCGTCCATGTCCGCGTTTGTTCGTTGGGTCGTGGGTGTGACCAGCACACGACCGCATCTCAAATCATGTCCGGGATGAACGTGATTAAAAAACAAAAAACATAAATAAAATGCCTAAAAAGTAAATAAACGCACTTAAAAAAACTTAATATATATAAAGGTCACGGCCACAAAACGGCCCAATTTCACGCCGCACTTAAACGACCCGGTTTCATAATTAATATAAAAACAAAATAAAAAAAAGCCGCCCGCGCGCCGCTGCCGCACCCGTCCATGCCCTGGCCGTCGCCGTCGCCGTCGCCGTCTTCAGTGGCCGCCGGTGTCGTTGTCGTCGCTGCAGAGGTCGACGTAGTCCGGCGACGTCCAGAGATGGGTCGACGGTCCGCGGTGCACGGGGGCGGCGGGCTGGAAGGTGGCCGGTGCCTGCACCACCTCCTCCCGAGGCGAGGCGTCGCGATCCGGCGACCGCCGCGGCGTGGGGCACCAGTTGCCCCCCAGGCAGCCGCCATCTGCTCCGCCGTGCACGACTAGGTCCACCCCTGGCCCACCAGGCCCGGGTGGAAGGCGGCCACCGGCGGCTCCTCCGTCACCTCCTCCTTCGGCTCGGGGATGGCGACGTCGCCGGCCGCAGAGAGGGCCATCGTCTCCTCGAGGCCCGGCCATTGGCGCTCATTGTGCGTGTACATGGAGTCGTCCATGACACGCGCCATGATTCGGGCCTCCTCCGCTGTCATGCGAGGAGGTGGAGGTGGCGATGGGAAAGGCGACGGCGTGGGCGTCAGGCCGCGCACCCGCGTACGCCCGCGCACCTCCCGACGTGGCCGCCGCGGCCCCCACACCGTGCGGGCGAAGTACGACGCACGTCGCACGTCGTGCTCGTCCTGGAGCCAAGTGTCCCACAGGACGGAGTCGGGGGCGTACCTCTCATTGTGGAATAGGTCGTCGGGGAGGAGGCGGCGGCGGCGCTCGATCTCATCGCGTCTGGCACGACCGCTCGCTGGCACCGCCGGGACGGGGACCCGGTCCGCAGAGAGGTGCCAGTTGTTGGGGAGGTGCACGTCGCTCCACGGGACCGGCGTCCTCGTCTCCCAATACCGCCAACACACATCGACGACCAGGTACCGCCGGTCGCGCTCGCCGGCGGCCCTAGGCGCGATAGTGAAGGGGGCAGACGCTGGGGCTCGAATGGAGGAGCGCGGCGGTGATGCGGGCTCCTCCTTCTTGAAGGAGCCGCGGCGGCGTCCTGCGGAGGAGCCGGCCTCGCGGTCGTGCTTCCCCTTGCGGTCGTGCTTCCAAAGGCCCATGGCTGCGGCCGACCGGCGAGGTCGACGACGGGGAGCGGCTAGGGTTTCGAGGATGTAGGGTTTCGGGGAGGGGGGGGCGGAGTGGGAACAGTGGACGACGACCGGTCCACGGCTTCCCATTTAAGAAGGACGACGACCCTTCGCAGTGCGGATGACAGGTGGAGCCACCCGCCCGTGCGCATTTATGTTGGCGGGTGGGAGGTCGGTGGCCGCCTGCCATGCGGCCCCGACGCGGACGTTCGAAGCGTCCGTTCGCTGTCCGCCACGACCTAAACTCGGTGCAAATTTGTGCTCGAAATGTGTCGGTCCGGACACAAAACAGATCAGATGAGTCCGAGCCGTCGCGTGCTGGGCCGCCTCATTTGTTCGTTTTATCCCAAATGAATAGGGCCGGACAAAATGGGGTCGCGCGAGTTGGCCTGATGAAGATCAGGTTTCAGATCAGTGGTTGCTGCGGCGTGCGCCACCAAAATCTAGCCCGAGTTTGCGCGGTCGTGGAGTAGTTTATTGGGCCGGAGAACGGGCGCGCCGAAGCCTCGCCGCTTTCGCTCTATACAGAGCAATGCGTTGCACGCGCGCGCGTGGGGAGCCTGAGAAAGAGCACGCTGGTTTGAATTTCGGTGGGCATCTTGGATGGTTTCCGTGGGTGGTGTGGTGTTGCTTGCCATCGTGTGTGATTCCGGGGGGATTAGACTAGTTTGATTGATACACGCGCGCTTTAGCAAGCCACGTCTGCCTCTTCCAAGAGACAAGCCAAATTTGATACGGCATGCATCTTGCTAATTGAAAAGGCACTGAATTGGGTATGTGAAGCATGCATGCCGAGTACAGTGGGTAAGCTTACGTGAGTGAGCAACACGACGAGGTGCACTCTTCGTTCTAGAGATGATCAGCGTGCCAATCTAGCTAGCACTCTGGCGCGACAGAGGCTAGTAGGATCTGAGTGTGTCTCTGGATCGATCCTTGTGTCGGACATGTGCAGGGTGGTGGGAGGCAAAATGCTGGTCTCTGGTCAAAACGAAGTGATATCGCCGTCAACCAATCCATTATATGCATGGCTACGCAGATAACATTATCTTTTCTTTCTATCTTCCACTCCTGCGGTCCTATCTTGTTAGCGTAGTACTTTTTTTCTTCGATCTAGTAGATCGGAAGAGATATGGTTAGTTGTTACTTTATCCGTCCGGGTTTATCAGCCTCCTTCGTATTTTAGGTTGATGTTTGATCATCTGTATTAAATAATAAAATATAATGCATATATGGTAGTAGTAAAGCATACACTTAAGGATTGGTATTCAAAAGAGGATTCACATGGTATATTTTTTGTGACATGTATTTTGTATATTATAAGTTAAATTTATGACCATCTTTTTGTTTGCTCATAAATAGTTTTGATTGCTTACCACATGTGCCATGTGATACAGAGACGCTCGATAAGCCCGGACGAAGGGAGCACATACCTTTTTCTCACAGAAGGAGAAAGCTTTGTAATTAATTACTCAACATCGTGATTACAATCATTGAGCAGCTAATGCTCAACACACAAACACAAGGTAGGTATTTTACATGATACACTAGCAATTAAGCGTTTATGTCCTACCAATGAGCACTAATGCTCAAATAAAAACCAAATTACTTTTCTAAGCATCTCGCATGTGGCCTAATTAGTACTACCTCCGTCCTGAAATTAACTGTTGCTGAAATGATTGTATTTAGATGTGTTTCAGTGTGTAGATTCACTCATTTCAGCGACAGTTAATTTCGGGCGGAGGGAATATATGCTAGCGGAAGAACTATACATTTAACCGATGATTTACCGTGCAAATTTCTCTCTATTAGCTATCGGCCTTAGGCGCAAGCGGCAATTTTATCTCATTTCGGCTTTTAAAGGCAAAAGGGGGGCTATCTGTGCGTAGCTCAATGGAGTTGCATTTGCTAAACCGAAGTTGCACTTTTAAGAAATCGAATCAAACATAGAAAACTCCAAGGCAACTTAGGACCAACAAAATCCAAAAAAATGCCTACTCACATGCGACCCTTTGGATTACTAAAAAATGTCTCAAGTGTAAGGTCATGACTAATATGCTCGAACATATTAATCAAAGTTGTCAAGTCATGTGGAAGTTGATAACCAATTGTTTTCCTTCTCGCGTATGTGGGTAATGGAGGCGTTAATCAGGAATGTCCACATCATGGTGATTCATGTGGGTTATAGCTAGCTGACAAACACAAAGAGCACTACCACTCCATGGCAAGAGAAATAAAACATTTAATGTTGTCCTTGTGATGATGATACAAGGATTCATGTTTGCTTGTTGCGTGTCATTGCTTGCATCGGCTCCAGTGTATTGACCAGGTACTATATAGTGTTGTTGCAAAAGCCGGTGTAATTGGTATCATCTTGGTATCGGTATATTAGATTTTGTAAAAAAAAAATTGTATCTAGGTACATCAACAGCTCGTACACAAATTCACACACCCAATAAGTTTTGCCCTGGTAGCTTGTCAGGTTGAGCATGTATCATGCTGCTTTTTATTAGGATACATCCTTGAATATTATTACATTTGGCATCTGTTGTTGTAACACTTTGTGAATGTGTCAGTTCTTTTCTGCTAATTACATGCTCAACATTATTTTGAAACAAGGCTATATGGTGGTGTTCTATCATATTGATTTCTTATGAGTGTACACAATGCTATCTTAGCAATGACACACAATATACATGGTGATGGAATGGAGAGAAACGGGAAAAAAGATAAATTGTGTTCTCTTACCGAAGAGCTAATATCTTAGTTAAAGAAAAAGAGACATTCTACCCATTGTACGAGATGTCTTCTCTCTATTTTTTTAATTAGTTTTAATCACCTGATAATTTCAGGATCAGGCAAACATTTAGCGCTAGAGATAACCCATTGTATTACCATGTCGTTTGTGGGAATATAACATGTTTTTTATCCCTAGATAACGTGAAATATATGTGAGGAGGCCGCCTTTATCAACTAGTGTACATGCCGCTGGCTAGTGCTCAACTTTGAAACCTAAAATGTGTGGAAGAAGATAACCATCTTTCCTTAATGTGCGCTTTCATTAAACCCACTTTGATCGTTGGAGTGGGTTAGGTTTCAAAATGTCAAACTTGCAATACTCCTATATTGTATTTTATGTAATTTATAGTTTTCATTATCTCTATTTATAGTATTACTACCGGCTTAAGTAAGTTTGTACTTGGAGGACCACCGTACCTTACTCCCTCTTTGCATTTAGTCAACTCGGTGGCCGGCCAAAAGGAAAAAAAACTCGGTAGCCGGCCGCCTGGATGTACGGCAAATCGCCGGTCCACCTCAGCATGCTCAAGGCAAAAATTGCGTGTACAACCTGTGCCTGTCCGTGGCCATATTGTTTTCGCCCAAGGAAACGGGAGCTGCGAGGAGGCGTGGAGCGGGCGGGCGCGTGGCAGTACGGTCCCGGCACGAGCCGGCGCGTAGCCCGGCTGCGGCAGACCACGCGACCCCGGGCCCGCCAGCCAGTCACGCCCTACGCCCCTACTACCAGACAAGTAGTGGACCCGCTGTGATCTGTGATTGCGACCGATCCAGTAAACTGCGGACGAGAATTGGTACGTGGTTTGATTTGATTGAAAAAAAATAAGGTTCGGCCCCACCTCTTAAAAATCAGGAGGAGGGGAGAAATGATTAGATTAGAAAAGAAAAAGGGAAAAAAACAGTCGTCGGATGAAGTGGGAGCACGGATGGGAGCATGGAGAGGGAGCAGGCCAGTTGTTCCAACAAACGCTAGCCCTAGCGAGATTGCGACCCGTCGGTGATGACCGAACAGAGCATACGGTTTTGTGCACTTCCTTTTTGTTTTCGATTCGAGTTAATACTCCTCGGTTTCTTTTTAGTCCGCATATACTCCCTCCATTTCACAATGTAGTGCTTCCTCTATCCCCGTGTTTCAATTTTAACCGTAAATTTAACTACCAAGACCGATTGCGACGGGAGCAAAAATTATATCAGTGAATTCGTATTTGAAAGAAGTTTTCAATTATATAATTTTTTCTCCCACTGCAGTTGGCCTCGTTGGTTAAATTTATGGTCAAAGTTGGACCTCGGGAAGCGCGGGCGCACTATATTTTGGAACGGAGGGAGTAAGATTTAGGGCCTGTTTGGGACTGCTCCACTTCACAAAAACCGGTTTCGCTTCACTAAATTCACTTTGGAGCAGTTCCATCTAGAAGTTGTAGTACTATCAAAGAGAATGTTTGGCTGCCATCTAGTTTCAGCTTCAAGAATAAGAAATTTGGTGGAAAGGATCTATTTGATTGGTTGAGGGGGAAGAAACGAAGGGGTATCCACTTACTGGTGGCAGTGGTGGGTAATTTCCACCCAACTCCAGCTTCTAGAGTTTTTTGAAGCACCCCCTGAAGAGCTTCATAAAAAACTGGGAGCTGTATCCTAGATTCTAGTTTTTTTACGGAGCGGGATATCGTGGAGCTATCCCGTTTGGCTCGTATTTTCTGGAGCGGAGCTGAATTTTAAGGAGCATAGTAGTCCCAAACAGGCTCTTAGTCAAAGTCAAGCTTTGTAGAGTTTGACTAACTTTATATTAAAAAATATAAACATTCATAATATGAAATCAATATTGTCAGATGCATCATGAAACGTATTTTCATACTATATAGTTCTAGTATTGTAGTTGTTCATATTTTTTTATATAAATTTAGTTAAACTTTGTGTAGTTTGATTTTGACCAAATTTTATATGCGAAGTAAAAAGAAACGGAAGGAGTAATATACAGTCCATCCACTTCAGGACTCTAGTCTAGCGATGCATTTGTTTTTTTATCTTCGACCTCCCTTCATTATGAATTGTAAGATGTTTTGATTTTTTTGTACGTGTCCCCCGCAAAAGAAGATGTATACATACATATTTTAGTATAGTCACTCTTCGTTTTACCTAACCCAGATGCATCCATCGTTGATACCTGCGAGGCACCATTGTTGTGCACACATGCACACACATTCAATGCATGTTATCCCACGATAATCAATTGTTGCAAGTTATATACTTTCTCCGTCACGGTTTAGAAGGGGAAATTCTCTGGGACCTAGGTAGTTATTTATTGGTTATGAGATGAGTTAAAAAATAGCATTCACACTACGCATGCATATAAAAATGGTATACGGAGTACTACTTAGCTACTAGAAATAAATGCAATGCGCCCTAAACCTTGTCTATTGTGGAAACACACGCAAATTTAACTGTGCCTTCTAAACCGTGACGGAGGGAGTATTTGTTTATTTAATTGCAACAAAAGCTTGTAATATAGTCGAATTATAAAATGATGCAATCATGCCATCCTCACACTTCGATCTGCCGTAGTCATGCGTATCTGCTAACGAAAGAATGGTTATGTGCGTTGTTTGATGCAGAGGCAAGGAGTAGTCCTCCTTTTTCGAGGGGAAAAAATCTGCTAACGAAAGAGAGTGGAACAAAGGAAACAATCGGATATTGTTAACATGTCCTCAGGCCCAGCAGACAAGTGGCATATGGAGTGCGAAATCGCGACTAGAATGTTCATTTATTATTAATCGTGGCACGTCAAGTTGTGGACATGCGATTATTTCCTATTGAATTGGAGCCACGGGTTCAGGTGGACTCCACATGAACGAAGTAAAGCATAGCCACATATTAGATCTGGACATCTGGTGACCATTTTATACCAGTTGACATAATCGCACCCTTGCATGAGAACCATACCATACGTTCCATGGTTGTACGTAATTAAGGGGTGTGATTTTGGTTTTCTTCTAAGTATGGTGGGCTAGTTGCTTACTCCATACTGTAATTGAGAGAGTTCTACAGTGTTCTGTTTCTGAATCGAGAGATACATAGAGAGTTCGGTGCGCAACACATGCGTGCCGCTGATCCGTGCGAACGACTGAATTAAACTTCATGTGCGTGGTGCATGATCTCACCATCTGTACAGAGCCAGTCAGTAGTTCGAACTAAAGGAGTCCTGACACGAAGCGCTCTCAAGAGGCATGTGAGAGGGCAGAGGTGGACGAAGTTGATCAAGACATTCGTCGGATTTCTTTCAGTAGGCAGCAAGCATTTCACTTGAGCTGACAGTTATGGCAGCCTCTCCCGTCTCCGTGAGACGAACACCACCATCACTGACTGATTCACAACCATTCCAGTACCTACCTCCATGGCACTTCGCATGATAAGGGCTTCTTTGATTCAAAAGAATTTTATAAAATTTCTAGAGAATTGAAATCCTTAGGATTTTTTCCTATGTTGGTCCTTTGATTCATATGATTGGATCCCATAGGAATTTTTTCTATGGAATCTTCTATACTACGTTTCATAGGAAAATTAACATCCACTCCAACCTCTTTTTACAATTCCTTTATTTTTCCCGTGGCATCAAACAATCATTGCTAATTCTATAGGATTCAAATGGGCATGCCACTCCAACCCTACACTTGTCCTATTCCTATGTTTTCAAAATCCTACGAATCAAAGAGACTCTAAGATTGCGAACCACCCTAACTGCCCCCAATTAACTGGGCTGTGTGTTCTCTCTCTTAGCTACTCCGTTCTAGTCATGCAGAGGATTCTGGCTTAAAATAACATCATCTGAAGGCAGGATAACAGGAGATCACGTCACAAGATTATCAACAGATGTTTGTCTGCCAGGGTATATTTCAGCGTTCAGATTAGGTATGTCGGCCTCTTCAATCTTGGCATCAGCAATATGTGAGTGAATCTCAACTCTTCCCTTACTTTGCTTTTTTAATCCCATCCTAGTTCTCTGGATGTACAGAGGTTCAAGATAACTTTCAGTTCTGATCTGGACGCTTCAGGGAGATCATAGTAAGAACAGAAGAATAGCTAAGCCATCATGCAAGTGGCCCACAAGGGCTCAGGGAGGTAAAATAAACCGGGACAAACTTATAATTTGCTGTAAAAGCAGCAACAGCAGCATGTCATAATCGTACACAACATTTGAAACAGGATTTTCAATACCTTCCCTGTCTCGCTAAGCAGGATGTTCTATAACCTGCGCGGCGTGGGCCTGAAGTACCCAACAAGAGATCTGGACAGGTACTTAAAATAGGAATATCTAGCTACATAACCTGCATAAGGCATCAGATAGAAAACTGCAAACCAGGAAATTTGTGGCCTAGATCTTGTGGCTTTCGCCCAGCTATTCTGCCTGCTAACAGAAAGATGAATACATTCAACTAGGTCATCAAGAAGGCATAAAGATTTTTTTCCCATTTACATGGAGGGTTTGCTTTGCTCCAAGAATTTAAACGATCTTCAGAAATTCACATGTTCGCTTTCCTCTCCCACCGTTCTTTAACATCAAGCCTGAAAATATGACATATGGGTGATAAGAGTGAGAGCCAATTGTTTCATTTCACACAAAAAGTGGTGGCAAGCTGGCACGTTAGCATTTGCGAGAGGTGGCCATAAGAAATGTCACACCTTGCTGGCTTACCACAGCTCCATTAGAACCATGGTAAAAGAAAGAGAAAAACTCGTCCTACGAATCAGATTTCCTTAGTTTTCTCACAAGAGTTTATCTCATGTCCATCAGATTAAGTTGACCATAAGAAATCTCATAATAACCTATAGATAGTCTATTAGTAATTTGCAGTTTGAATCATTATACTTTGTTCATAGCAAGTCAAATGGTGTCTTCTTTGTCAGATTCAGTCGTACAATGTATATGAACTTCTTGAATGATGAAAGGTGAAATTTAAGGGAATTCAGTGTTAATGAAGTTTTCCGATGAAAAGATGAACATGAACTGCCTGAATAGCAACTAAGTAGAGAGTAGCATGAGAGATGAGACTGCATGAGATAGTGGAAAACATAAGCTGCCACGTAGTATGATACAGTACAGTGATGAAATAGTACCCCCAATGCAACTTCCTTTTGTTCCTCAAGGGCAGGGACGGTGCAAGATTCTGCAAATATGTGGGAATAAATCATCAAGCTATTTTTATGACAATGATATTTGTGAATTCCGTTAATTAATTAATGGCCTTGAAGAAACGATGATATGGCATCAAATCAATGATCTTGAATATATGAAGTCTAATAAATGTCTTAAAGATGTAAATGTATCTTGTATTACAACCGAACAGCAACAAAGTTAACTCAGTCTGGTATCAACGTAGACAAAGGGACACATCAACTTTTGATCCTATCGAGTCAATGTACATTTAACAGACAAAGACACAAAAGGTATTATAATTGCAATTATATTGCATTTTTAACCTATTTGGTAAACACTATGTAAGAAATAGACAGATGCCAACACCAAACAGGCACTTCTAGATAAAACCAATAAGAATCTAAATCATTAAATTTTAGTTCATTTCGTGGCAAGAACACTTTCTTCATCAGCCCATGACACCTACTCTGAACTAAAACCAGAACCCTTATTTTGGAACGAAGGGAGTATTAACAAAAATAAGAAAACAGCATATATTTTGCTGCAACAACTGCAGAAATCGAGGTATCGCAGTTTGTTCCATTACCTGAGAAAATTTCAAGACCTAAAGACCAATTGAAATACGTTACCGGGACTTGAGAAATAAAAATTCTGCAGTAAATAGCTTTATTTCTACAGATAACCCTTTTCCTGCAACTAATTTGCTGTGCTACTATTAAAGGCCCAAGCAAAAGCAACAATCTTCACGAATTTAGATGAAAATAAGATAACCAAGCATTTTCATAAGTATAACCAGACATACCGCTTGGGCTCCTGTAGTTGATGTTGTATGCTGTACATCTATTGCGGCACTATCAATTGATTTATCCTTATTATTAAATTTAGAATCATTGGCTACATTTGTATTCTCCCCAGTTCTTCCTACAAATTTCAAATACAATGAACAAATAGCTTAAATATCTCCTGCAAAAAAGAAAAGAAAAAGAAACTGAACACAAGGTAATCACAGATACATAAAGAGAGATACCTTTAGGTTTTCCTTTGGATTTTGTTTTTTCCTTTATTTGTAGCCGTTTCTTGTGCAATTCCTGTAACATGAAAGATCAAACAATTTAGTTGGTATTTCTCGAAATAAAAACAAAACTAAAGAGTTGGTAACTTCAGAAAAAAGGATAGAAGCACTCTGAACAAACGTTTGGAAATTTGCCGTTTAATTCAGGGTTGAGATTCTTAAGGATGGGAAATTATGCTTTTCAACTGGAACTTCTCAAATGAAATTGTCGAGACCAGCATCTCATTAACAATCTATGTAATATGTATGGCACAAGACAAAAAAATGACCCAAACAAAAACATCACATCCAGTTTAGCACAATATCTTTTCTATAATCCAATCCAAACTCTAGCAACAATAGGTTTCAAATAGGCATTTCACAGAAGTGCTAATAGTATTATATTTCTCTCTCTTTGTTTGCCGTGTTTTCTCATTTGTTACACTCATCAATGTGCAACAGTGCAAGTACAGTATGCAGGATTCCTAACTAAAGCTAATATTGTGTCCTCTATGTTTTGACCTTGAATTTTGCAAGTTTTTTTTTCTTTAACTGCAACAAGTGCTAAACACAAAAACTGCACTCTTAACAATATCTGGGAGATTTATTGTCTTCAAATTTTGATGCCGAGCGGTCAATGACTCAGCTAAAAATCTCTGGAAAACAACTGGATTTTGGATGCCTGCTCTGTTCCTCTATGGGAACACTTCCGTGTCCGGTCATGTGGTCAAAAAGGCGAGCACTTCAACTATTAGAATTCAGAAGCTGAAGATATGTCTATGCAGCAATGTTTCTACGCTTCATAAGACCAGTTTTATATGCTGGAAACAAATGAAACTATTCCTAACAATTTTCTATAAAAAGATCTGGATAAATTGGTTCATGGCAACGATGAGGGCATCATAAGAAGAAAACACAACATGTCACCCTTAGACAAAGGTGCTACAGCCATTCTGTATGACTATGACATTGACATTAAAGCCTACAGCTTGAACATTTTCCTCCAGTAATTGAGGAGCAGGGAGGGAGGGAGGGACCAATTTTGCCCTGCCCTAGTGTGCCCTTCCAAAGTACAGTACTAATATGCTTCCTATAACGGTTAGAAAGAACCATCCACCTGCGGGGGATCATGAACCCCACAAGATTCGCACTGAACATTCGAGAAATCTACTGTAAGTAAGAGAAGAAAACCTTAAACTTGTCGAGCTGATCTTGGGACAGCTTGGAGGGCTTGAATTCCGGATCGAGCAGCCTACTGGATGCGAGCGCATCCTCCTTTCCCTTCGCCTCGTTGCCTTCGTCAGCATCTCCTCCGCCTCCGCACCCCATCTCTTGCTTTGCCTTTTTCTTTCTTTCTTTCTCTCTTTCTTTTTCTGTCTTCCTTGCAGTGTTGTCGCTTCCTGGGCGCTCGTACCTAAGAGGGAAGGAAAGGAACAGATAGGTTGGGCCTGATCTTGGCCCAAAGGTTCGTATGGTGGTCGGGCCTGATATCACCGCTTGTATGGTCAGGTCCGATCTTCGCCCAATATTTGTGGATTTTGAATACGAGCGCACTCAAAATAATAATAAAACTCAAAATAATAATAAATCCCTTCTCTGTAGGGTTTTTCCTCCTCTCGACGACGCACGGGCGGTGTTGTTGAGAAATCCACTTCCCCACCCCCGGACTCCAACATGACAAGTTTGGGCTGATCCACGGGCTGGCCTTGTCTCGGAGGAATAGGGGTAGGGTTTCTCGCCCGACGGAAGTTTCCTTCTTGGTCTAGGGTTCAAGATGGCCGGAAGCACGTCAAGATCCGGCGCTATGGATGATGATGCGGCCATGATGAAAAAGTTGGTGCTCTCGGAGGAGGACCCCGATGACGTGGTTGTTGAAGAGGAAGATGCGATCTCGGAGGATTCCACTAGATGGATGGTAATTACCGGGGTTCATATGGAGAAGCCCTATAGTCAGTACTGGTTCTACAGAAACACGAGGGCCGTGTGGGATCTGACAAAGGAGATGAAGATCCGTCCACTTAATGATAATTTGTACACGCTAAAATTCTCTTGGTTAAGTATTTGGGAAGAAGTTATGAAAGGACCTTGGACCTTCCAGGGAAATGCGGTGATTCTATCACCATATGATGGATTCTTGAAACCCTTGCCTTTCGCTTTGGATACAATAGATATATTTGTTTAGATACAAGATATTCTAGATGGCTACTATCCTCTGCACAAGTCTCTAGCACGGAAGGTAGGGGAGTTTGTGTACACTGAGCCAAAGTCGCATGATTTCGAGGGAAATTTCTTTAGGGTAAGAGTGAACATCAATGTGCAGACTTGCTGGCAGCGAAAATAAGAGGGATATCTTTGTGGTTAAGTATGAGCGTCTGGTATGATTGGTGCTTCGTTTGCGGGTACATGGGACGCATCTTCAAGGAGTGCGGACACGGTATTCCTTCTCCATCTGCGCTAGTCTTCAAATACCTACAAGCTACCTAGTTTCACAGTGCTAGAAGAGGCACGTGGAGGAAGAGGCAGAGGTCGTGGACGTGGTGCTATAGGAGGTGGACGTGGTCGTGGCCGTGGAACGGGCCAATACCCCAAGGAAGATGGCACATGCGACTACTGGTGACCCACAAGTATAGGGGATCAATCGTGGTCCTTTAGATAAGTAAGAATGTCGAACCCAATGAGGAGTAGAAGGAATTGATAAGCGGTTTCAACAATGTATTCTCAGCAAGTGTTATAAAATGGTAGTAACAAATAGTTTGATAGCAAGATAATTTGTAGCAAGTAGCAAGTAACCAAAGTAACAAGGTGCAACAAGGTGGCCCAATCCTTATATTGCAAAGGACAAGCCAAGAGTATTTCTTATAATAAGCAAAGCGTTCTCGAGGACACATGGGAATTTGGTCTAGTCACGTTCATCACGTTTAGTAGATTCACGTTCACTACTTCGATAAATTGTTATGTGGGTGGATCGGTGATAGGGTGCTGCTCTTACTTGAACAAACAACCCACTTATGATTACCCCTCTCGCAAGCATCCACAACTATGAAAAAAGAATTAAGATAAATCTAACCATAACATGAAACATATGGATCCAAATTAGCCCCTTATGGAATAACACATAAACTAGGGTTTAAGCTTCTGTCACTCTCGCAACCCATCATCTACTTAATACTCCACAAAAAACCTTCCCCTAGGCCCAAGCATGGTAATATGTCATCTAGTTGATGGTCACACGACACCACTAGAGGAACAACAACATACATCTCATCAAAATATTTAACACATACCAACTTCACATAATTACTTGTAATAAGACTTCTCCCATGTCCTCAAGAACAAACGGAACCACTCACAAATCATATTCATGTTCATGATTACAGGAGAATAATATATGATTAGAAATTTGAACATATGATCTTCCACCAAATAAACCTACTAGAATCAACTACAAGATGTAATCAACACTACTAGCAACCCACAAATACCAGTCTGAGGTTTTGAGACAAATATTGAATACAAGAGATGAACAAGGGTTTGAGATGAGATGGTGCTAGTGAGATGTTGATGGAGATGAGTCCTCCCATGATGAGAGGAACGTTGGTGATGACAATGGCTTCGTTTTCCCCTCCCGGAGGGAAGTATCCCCGGTAGAATCGCTCTACCGGAGAGCAAAAGTGTTCCTGTCCAGGTTCCGCCTTGAGACGACGACGCTTTGGTCCGAAAATATTCTCTCATTTTTTCTATGCCAAATGGCCTCATAGCATAAGATGGGCACCAAAGGGCATCTATGGGCCCCATAAGGCACTAGGGCGCGCCCCCTGCCTTATGGGTCCATGGTTGATCTTCTTTGGTACTTCTTTCTTCCAGTATTTTTTATATATCCCAAGATAATTCTCCATAAAATTTTAGGTCATTTGAAGCTCTGGAGAATAGTTGTCTCTGCTGTAGCTCTTTTAGGTCTAGAATTCCAGCTATCGGCAATTTCCTTCTTCATGTATATCTTGCATATTAAGAGAGAAAAGACATTAGAATTGCATCATAAAGTGAAATAATTATCAAAAAACATTATAATTAACAGTAGGAAAACATAATTGAAAATGGATGGATAAGCTTCCCCAAGCTTAGACCCCGCTTGCCCTCAAGCGAATGCCGAGCTCAATAATCATGACCACATGTTTATATAGATGTGTCGATAAAACAAAATAGCATCATGCTCATTATTATAGCAACAATTATTCCTCATAACACTTCTCATGATCAATTGATAATTCATTCACATGCTAAAGCATAAACAATAAACTTTCTTGAAAACTAACAAACTATGTTCTCAGTCACTGAAACAATTACTATTCATCAGGAAGAGTCTCTGTAAGAGCTTTTGGTTTAGCAAATTCCACATACTCAACTATCATATAGTCTTCCATGATTTCTGACACTCAAAGCATATTTTTAGAACAAACTTTTTAGTCAGACACATGGGAAGATGGGGGTTTAATGTTTCACCTCCCAACTTATTTACCTCGGGGATAATATCAACAATAATAACTCATGATTACCTATATCCAACATGATATATGTGCCTGAATCGTTATTTACCACATGATGCTTTCTAAGTGGAGAATAATTGAGGCCGGAATAAGAATGAATACTATTGACTCTTGCATAAAAGTAAAAGCTAAAAAGTAAAAGATATGCCCTTCGCAGAGGAGGTTGTCATGTACTTTCTTAATTTGGACGCGCAAGCTCTTAATGCAAAGGAATGTTACTTTATATTGCCCCTTATGATCGCAACCTTTATTATGCAGCCCGCCATTTTAATTGCGTTACCATCAAAAGTTCGTACAAAGCTTATTTTCCCTTACAATAAAAGATCATACATATTTAAGAGCAATTTTTATTGCTTTGCACCGACGACAACTTACTCGAAGGATCTTATTCAATCCATAGGTAGATATGGTGGACTCTCATGACAAGAAACCGGGTTTAAGGGTTTTTGGATGCACTAGTATCATCTCAACTTTGTACGAAATTTTGGCTAGCAAAAGATTATGAGCAAGCACCACATGTTAGAGGATCCATGACAATATAATTTCTATGTGAATATAAGCAAACATAACCCATTACATTGTCTTCCTTGTCCAACATCAACTATTTGATCGAGCTTAAAATAATTAATGGAGGCTCAAAATCATAAAAGATGTCCAAGGTAGTATATCTATATGTGAAATCTCTCTTCCCTTATTATTCTTTCATGAATTGCATCAATGACCAATACTATGTTTGTTAACTTCCAATAAATTTTACCAATTATACTTATTATATGTGAAGTCATTACTCCCCATGGGATTAGCATATGAAATTTTATTATTGCTAAGATTGAAACAAGAAGGTGAAACAACAAAACTCAAACTACTCTTTATTATATAACTCTCTGTAAGTGCATCTAGTGCCACCCCTAGTTGGTTTTGGAGTATTGACGACAAACCTAGTTGAGGGACTAATGTGTTTGTGAGAATTGCAGGATAACACAGGTAGAGGTCCCTCATTAATTCGGTTTTCCTACCAGAGATGACCCCTAAAAATGTATGAAGACATTGAAGTCAAAGGTGGTATATGAAGATATTCACATTGAAGACTATGACAAGAGAAGACACCACATGAAGCCTATGGAGCTCGAAGACTTAGATCTTTCGTAGTTCTCTTTCTTCTGTGTTGAGTCATAGGAACCACCATACTGTTAAGTGGGGTCCAAGAGAACCAGTCAGAATGACTAAAGTGATGCTTAAACAAAACCTATGTCTTCGAGTGAAGACTTTGAGAGCGAATCTTGTCCAGAGTCGGGCAAGTCATCTTTGCTTGAAGCCCAAGTAAAGTTGCCGTGTGAGTTTGAAATCTGACCGTTGGAACACGTGTCAGTTCCTTAGTGACCCATGGTCATTTCGGACAAATCAGGTCGGGTTGCCAAGTGGCTATAAATAGCCCACCCCCTACAACCATAAACGGTTGG
Source organism: Triticum urartu (assembly GCF_056163025.1). Taxonomy (NCBI): domain Eukaryota; kingdom Viridiplantae; phylum Streptophyta; class Magnoliopsida; order Poales; family Poaceae; genus Triticum; species Triticum urartu. The sequence continues at coordinate 481,226,706 of NC_141875.1, read as the reverse complement.
CTACTCAGATTCAGAGTACGACTTTTGTCGTTTGAGAGCAACCCACCTCGAAGCCTTTGAGAGAGAATTCCTTGCGAGGATAAAGCCCTAACCACCCAGAGCCAAAGAGAATTAGGCATCACTTAAGTCTTCTTGTCTGTGTGATCTGAAGACTTATTACACTTAAGGACTGTGCATCCTCCAGCCGGTTAGGCGTCGCGTTCTGAGCATCCAAGAGACATTGTGGATTGCCGGTGAACGAAGTCTGTGAAGGTTTGGGAGTCTACCTTGAAGACTTACCAGAGTGATTGGGTGAGGTCTGTGTGACCTTAGCTCAAGGGGAATACGGTGAGGACTGGGTGTCCTGAGCTGCGTGTTCAGGACTGGGTGTCCGGGACTGTGTGTCCTAAGGTTTAAATACCTAGCCACCCTAACCAGACGTACAATTGTCACAGCAACTGGAACTGGTCCAACAAATCATTGTCTTCAGCGAGTCACTGGTTTCATCTTCCCTTCCCTTTACTTACTGTTACTCCTTGTGAAGTCACTGTATGTTCGCACTATCTTTTGTCTTCACTGAGTGACTGCGTGTTCTGTGTGGCTTCACAATATCTTCCTACCTGATCCTTACTACATTGCTGCTATTAGTCATTGTGCTTTCACTCTATTGAATACTTGACTATGGCTTGCCTAGTGTAGTCTACCTTCCGCTGCAGGGTAATAGGTTTATTTCTATCGTTTGTCTTCATAACTTCCACGTTTTGAAGACTTTCATAAAAATCGCCTATTCACCCCCCCTCTAGTCGATATAACGCACTTTCAATTGGTATCAGAGCAAGGTGCTCCCTTGTTCTGTGTGATTCGGTTTAACCACCTGGAGTTTTAGCTATGTCGACTGCAGGGATAATTAAAGTCTCCGCTGCGTGCCCTGTCTTCGATGGAACTGAATATCCCTACTGGAAGAATAAGATGAACATGCATCTTGAAGCCATTGACGTCGACCTATGGTATGTCGTCAAGAATGGCGTTCCCAAGGCTGGAGAAGGTGTCACTGCTGCTGATGTCAAGAAGTTCGTTCAACTAGACTCTACTGCCAAGAATATCATTTTTGGTCATCAGACCAAAGGACAGTATGGCTGTGTGAGTGCTTTGGAAACATCTAAGCTGGTCTGGGACTGGCTCTCCAAGGTCAATGAAGGCGTCTCAACCCAGAGAGATCAGAGAATCAGTGTCCTTCGCAACCTCTTCAACCGCTTCAAGCAAAATGACAATGAGAATGTCCAGCTCACATTTGACCGACTCACTGACATCACAAATGAGCTTCAAGCCCTCGGCGCTACTGAGATCACCAAACATGAAAGTCGTCAAGACACTACTGAGATCACTTGATAGTTTGTTTGACACCCTAGCCCTGATGATTCAAGAACGTCCTGATTTCAAGACACTCGATCCGTCTGACATACTTGAGAGGCTCAACACACATGAGTTTCAGCTTTCTGAGAAAAGAGATATCTACGGTCCAAACTATGGGCGAACTCGTGCCTTGAAGGCAAAAGCTGTCTCCTCATCTGAAGAAGAATCTGACAGCAGTTCGGATGATCCTGAAGACATTGAAAGGGAACTTGCTATGCTTGTGAAGAAGTTCCAAAAATTCACCAAGAAGAAAGGTTTCAGAAAGTCTTCCCGATCAAGCTCAAGGAATGATGAAGCTTCTGCTCACGACTACAAGAAGAAAACATGTCACAAGTGCAAGAAACCTGGCCACTTCATCTCTGAGTGTCCACAGTGGGACAATGAGAACAAAAAGAAGAAGAAGAGCAAGGAATATGACTCTGACGACAAGAAGAAGAAGAAATACTCAAAGTCTTCTTCCAAGTCTTCCTCAAAGTCTTCATCACACAAGAAGAGCTCATCTGGCAAGGCACGTGCATTTGTTGGCAAGGAAATGGATTCAGAGGAGGAGTCCGCTTCTGAGGAGGCGGAGGTGGAGTCTGAGGAGGAGTCTGATTCAGGCGTCGCAAGTCTGGCTACAACATACGTTGCCAAGTCCATCTTCAACACTGAAGACAATGACTTCATCACCGACACCGATGCAAATGACAAGGACTACTCCGCTTCTACCTACTGCTTCATGGCACGAGGTGCCAAGGTAAACACACACACTACTCACTATCAAACATCTAGTGACGATGACTCTGATTGTGGTTCAAAACCCAGCTACAAAACACTTGCTAAAATTGCAACTGAACAACAGAAAGCTATGGAACATATTCAAAAACTGTTAGACAGAAGCGATGATCTGTTAGGTGCTGAAATGACTCGATCTGAATCCTTAATTGAAGACATAAAAAATCTTCACGTTAAGTATGAGGAACTTGAAAGTCGTCATGAAACTCTCTCAACAACTCATGAAAAGCTTTCCTATGATTATCTTCAAAGGAAGAAAGATCTTGAGAAATTGAGAGCGGCTCATGAAGATCTTCAAAAGGAAAACGAGTCACTTCGCGCCGAACAGATCAGCTCCGCTCAGGAAGGATTTGAACCACCATGTCTTAAATGCATTGAGCGTGATAATGCTACTACTGTTGCTGAATGTTCTACTGCTGCTACTGTTGCAATATCTTCAACTGTTGATGTGGGAACTAACCCCTCTGCTGAGGATTCCACTACTATTGCTGATGAGAATGCTAGGTTGAAGACATTGCGTGAAACGGGGATGTACAAAAGTCTTAAAGGGCATCGGACACTATGTGATGTCCTCAAAAAGCAGATTTTGAACCGAAACCCGAGGAAAGAGGGTGTTGGGTTCGTAAGGAAAATGAATGCTGATGGCTCTTACTGGAAACCTGAGCAGTACCCCAAATCCACATGGGTTGCTGCAAAGGAATTTTCAGTAGATCCATCCACTCTATCTGGGTTCACTTGTGCTAACCCCATTGTCATTGATGAATCCTTTGATGCAAACTATAAACTGTTTAAGAATCAGAATGGTGAAGTGTTTGCCAGGTACATTGGTACTAACTGCAGGAATGGACCGCCTATGAAGAATATCTGGGTTCCGAAAAGGTGTCTGGAGAATCTTTCTGTGAATGTCATCATGACACCTCACGTGAAGAAGACAAACCTCAGACCAAAGGCTTCATACGGTCCAAAGGCTTCATACAGACAGAGGACTCACCTGAGTCGCACTAACGCAAATGTTTTGCAGGGAAACCATACTCAGGCATATGAATATGAGAGCGGTTCATCAAACCGCCATGTTCATAAGACCAAGAACTATTCTGCTTATTCTTATGAGTACTATTGTCCGCCTGCAAGACTGTTTGCTAGGGCTCCAAAGCCAAAGTTCTCAGATGCTGCACTTAGACTTATTGCTTCTAAGCCACCCTTGAAGATGTGGGTGGCTAAGAAAGCTTAACTCTCTTTTGCAGGGAAAGGTCTCCAGCAGAAAACCAAAATCGTCTGACGCTATTGCTGGGGACCTTAAACATCTTGTAGGGCGCAAGATCAAATGCCCGAATGGTCTTACTATGTACTTCGTTCCTGAATTGCTTGCTACTCTCCCTATTAGTCCTAATCTGGATCTAAGCTTTCATAACCCACTGGTTCGTCAAATGTTTTTGCTTCACAATGCTCTTCGTGAAGCCTATCCCCCTAACTGCACTGTAGAGTACGACACCAACGTCTTCAGAATGGATTATTGATAGTGGGTGTACAAATCACATGACTGGCAAAAGAAGCCTTCTTATGGACTCAACCTTACGTCCATCCGACAAGAGCCACATCACATTTGCTAACACTGGTAAAAGTAAGGTATTGGGTCTAGGTAGAGTTGCAATCTCAAGGGATCAACACATGGATAAAGTCATGCTTGTTGAATCCCTTGGCTTCAACTTAATGTCTGTCTCAATGCTTTGCGATTTAAACATGATCGTAATATTTGGAAAATATCGTTGCCTTGTTCTAATGGAATCTGACAAGTCTCTAGTATTTGAAGGGTATCAAAAAGATGATTTGTACGTGGTAGATTTCTCAGCAGGACCACAGCTTGCCGTATGTCTTCTAGCAAAAGCTTCAGAATGCTGGCTCTGGCATCGGAGGCTTGGGCATGCTGGCATGAGGAACCTCCACACCCTGGCAAAGAAGAAGCATGTCATAGGCATCGAGGGCGTCAAGTTCAAGAAAGATCACTTATGCGGTGCCTGTGAGGCAGGAAAGATGACGAGGGCCAAACATCCCTCGAAGACAATCATGACCACTACTCGACCCTTCGAACTGCTTCACATGGATCTTTTCGGTCCCACTCATTACTCAACTCTTACTACTACTGCTTGTCTCTATGGCTTTGTCATTGTTGATGATTATTCTAGATATACTTGGGTGCACATAATCCTTTACAAGACTGAAGTGCAGGATGTCTTCAGACGCTTCGCCAATCGAGCAATGAACAACTATGGCGCCAAGATAAAGCATATCAGAAGTGACAATGGCACTGAATTCAAGGACACTGGCCTTGATACATATCTTGATACCTTGGGCATCATACATGAATTCTCAGCCCCATACACGCCACAGCAGAATGGGGTCGTCGAACGCAAGAACAGAACACTCATTGAGATGGCCAGAACGATGCTAGATGAATACAAGACTCCAAGAAAATTCTGGCCTGAAGCCATTGATACTGCATGCCATACAATCAATCGTGTTTATCTTCACAAGCTTCTGAACAAGACATCTTATGAGCTCCTTACTGGCAAGAAGCCAAATGTCAGTTACTTCAGAGTATTTGGTGCCAGGTGCTGGATCAAGGACCCACATCACACCTCAAAGTTTGCACCAAAAGCACATAAGGGTTTTATGCTTGGATATGGAAAGGATTCGCACTCCTACAGAGTCTTCAATCTATTTCATTACAAAGTGGTTGAAACAGTGGATGTGCGGTTCGATGAGACCAACGGTTCACAAAGAGAGCAATTGCCAAATGTGCTAGATGAAGTTCCATCCAGTGAATCAATCAAGCTAATGGGAACTGGAGAAATTTTACCTTCTGAAGCTCATCCTGAAGAAGAACTTATCATCTCAGCACCTGATCAACATGAAGACAATGCTCAGCCTGAAGACATTCCTTCTAACAACGACAATGATCAGCAAGAGCAAAATCTTCGCCCTGTACATCCTCACGTTGCCAATGAAGTGCAGATTGAAAGAATAATTGATAGCATCAATGCACCCAGTCCACTCACTCGTTCAAGGGCAACTCAGCTAGCAAATTTCTGTGGGCACTTCGCATTCGTCTCAATAACAGAACCCAAGAAAGTTGAAGAAGCCTTCATGGAACCTGAATGGATTCAAGCTATGCAAGACGAGCTTCAACAGTTTGAGCTGAATAATGTATGGGAACTGGTCAAGCGTCCCGATCCTCGGAAGCACAACATAATAGGCACCAAATGGATATACCGCAACAAGCAAGATGAGCATGGTCAAGTTGTCAGAAACAAAGCTCGTCTCGTTGCTCAAGGATATACTCAAGTGGAAGGCATTGACTTCGATGAAAAATTTGCTCCTGTGGCTAGACTTGAAGCCATACGCATACTGCTGACCTATGCAAATCATCACAACATACTTCTTTATCAAATGGATGTGAAGAGCACCTTCCTCAATGGCAAGATTGAAGAAGAAGTGTATGTTGCACAACCTCCTGGCTTTGAAGATCCAAAACATCCTGACATGGTATACAAGCTCAACAAGGCACTGTATGGCCTCAAACAAGCCCCTCGGGCCTGGTATGACACACTCAAATACTTCCTGAAGAGCAAAGGCTTCATACCTGGTTCTCTCGACCCCACTCTCTTCACGAAGACATATGATGGTGAACTGTTTGTGTGCCAAATATATGTGGATGACATTATCTTCGGCTGCACCAATCAGAAGTACAGTGAAGAGTTTGGATATATGATGCAAGAGCAATATCAAATGTCTATGATGGGAGAGCCGGAGTTCTTTCTCGGTCTTCAAATACGACAACAACGCAACGGCATCTTCATATCTCAAGAGAAGTATCTCAAAGATTGCCTGAAGAAGTTCGGTATGCAAGACTGCAAAGGCTTCACGATGCCAATGCCAGCCAAGCATCATCTGGGTCCTGACGACAATGGTAAAGAGTTCGATCAAAAGGTATACCGCTCCATGATTGGTTCTTTACTTTATCTATGTGCATCTAGGCCAGATATTATGCTTAGTGTTTGCATGCGTGCTCGATTCCAAGCGGCACCAAAGGAGTCGCATCACTTAGCTGTGAAGCGAATTCTTCGATATTTGGCTCACACCCCAACTCTAGGATTATGGTATCCAAAGGGCTCAGAGTTTGATCTGGTTGGATTCTCGGATGCTGATTATGCTGGTGACAAAGTTGATCGCAAGTCTACATCAGGCACATGTCACTTTCTGGGACGATCACTTGTATGTTGGTCTTCAAAGAAGCAGAACTGTGTATCTCTCTCCACTGCTGAATCTGAATACATTGCTGCTGAATCTTGCTGCGCTCAGCTTCTGTGGATGAAGCAAACGCTCAAGGACTATGGCATTCATCTGAAGCAAGTGCCACTCTACTGCAACAACGAAAGCGCCATCAAGATTGCCAACAACCCAGTTCAGCACTCGAAGACAAAGCGCATTGAAATTCGTCATCACTTTCTCAGAGATCATGTTGTGAAGGAAGATATTGATATCATACACGTCAACATTGAAGAGCAATTGGCAGATATCTTCACCAAGCCCTTGGATGAGAAGAGATTTTGCAAGTTACGGTGTGAGCTAAATATCCTGGAATCCTCAAATGTCCTGTGATCAGGCACACATCCTAACCCTTATGCATATTGATGACTTAGATGTGCAACACACGAAGTAAAGTATATCTTCAATCAATGAAGACATACATTCTAAGTGTGAATACATTAATGTGGAATTTGACTTCGGAGTGCCACGATAATTGTGCGCCGTGTCTGGGTCTAATACTTCCTATACGGTGGGTAACGCCACCACCAAATGTTCTATTTTGAAGTGTTTCACTCATGGCGTTACCTTGCTATGTCTTCACATTTGGTTTGGCTTCAATATCAACATGTCTTCATGATTATCTTCACTATGTTGATTATATATATATATACTAGTGTTCTGTCCTCTACAGCATTCACTTATAGCTATGTCTTCTTGTTGAATCTTTTGAACTAAGTGAATGTGATCGGACCCTAACCTCTCTATGCTATCTATCTCAAACTCTATCTCTCCAAATCATATGCATTCTATTGAAACTGTCGAATGTCTTCTCTGCGTCCTTGTCAGCAGAAGATACAAAGACAAACCTTAAGTCCACTTTCAATGCTCATTTCTCCACATGAAACCCGGAGAAGTAGGAACGACCACCCGACAATCCAAGCATGCGTGGGACGTGGAACAAACCCCAAAATTCTGCATGATGGCCACGTGTTTCTCAGATGCGAATCGCCAGGGGCACCTGTGTAATAACGCAGTGCCGCCCCTGTACATATAAATACACACTTCACGGCGGTCATTATCTCTTCTTCCACTCTCGCACGAACCCTAGCGCCACCGCTAGCCCTCGACGATGCCGGCGATGAAGCGCTTCGCTGTCGCAACCTCTCCGACGCCGTCTTCACGCCGACCGCGGACATCGTCCTCTCCGCCGTCGCCGTAGGTGTCCTCCGTCGCCAAGTTAGGGCACGGAAGATCGAACTGCTCGGCCTCATCTTCCACTCCGTCTAGCAGTTCTTAGTGTGGTAAATAAAACTTCCTTTTTACGGCACCGTTGATCCTATGGCTTTGTCACTTTCTACCACAAGCAGTTTCTATTCACACAAGTTAGATCTCTCTCATACTGCATCTCATAACATGCCTAGTATATTCACTTATGCTTCACAAAGTAGTTAGATTCCTCACTTGTACCGATCTCTGGATTCGTACAAATCTGGAACCAACTCCTTATCTATGAGTGAATGTCTTCGCACGATGAGGTCAATGTCTTCTAAACTAATTTATATTCAAAATCTTCTGAGAATGCATATGACCTCTTCCCCTTCCCCCGCACCTTAATGCTATCACAGGTACATGTTCGTGGGAGAATCCCTTGGTTCTCATAGTCTGCATTCATTTGCAGAATTCTTACAGCATCATATAAATTCTCCCGAAGCAAGTTCCTGTTTGTCCAGCAAGCGAAAATCTTTGAAGCCTTTGAACGTGTTGAAGCCTTTCAGTTTAAAGTTCATGGCTTCAGAGATATCAGCAAGGAAGGGTGGCAGAAAGCGTCGTGGAGAAACATCTAGAGATCTGCCAGATGACCTCTCAGAACTGTACAAGACAGATCCTGAAGAGGATTACAATCAGCGCAAGACCCGAATCCAATGGATTCGAAGATATTGGGCAGAACAATGGTTCAAATACCGATTTGTAACCCAGGAATATGCTGAGAAAAATGCCATCAAGAGACCGTGGGGAGACATCCTATACAAGAATCTTCAACCCAGGTCCAGAGATGAAGCCATTGAACAAGGCTTCTATCCCTGCATGGTCCGTGGGCCACAGCCTGCTGATGCACACCCATCATCACTACTATGGCGTCGTGACGACATTCTGTTCAAGCGCAACTTCCAGTTTGCCCAGAACTCAGCGAAGCAAAACAAGAAGACATTGGGACTAGACTTCAACCCTGGTCCCTCAGCTCCAAGGGCTGATGACACACGAGATGCAGAACCCAATGTCGTCGGTCCTTTCTACAACCTTGAAGGCCTCATCACCCATACCTTGGTTCAAGGGACTGCAGTGAATGAGCCTGCAACTGACGCTGAATCAGATGAAGCGCCTGCAGCTGTTGGGGAACGTAGCAGAAATTCAAAATTTTCCTACGTGTCACCAAGATCTATCTATGGAGAAACCAGCAACGAGGGGAGGGAGAGTGCATCTACATACCCTTGTAGATTGCTAAGCGGAAGCGTTCAAGAGAACGGGGTTGATGGAGTCGTAATCGTCATGATCCAAATCACCGATGATCCTAGCGCCGAACGGACGGCACCTCCGCGTTCAACACACGTACGGAGCAGTGACGTCTCCTCCTTCTTGATCCAGCAAGGGGAAGGAGAGGTTAATGAAGACTCCATCCAGCAGCAGCACAACGGCGTGGTGGTGGTGGAGGAGCGTGGCAATCCTGCAGGGCTTCGCCAAGCACCACGGGAGAGGAGAAGGACTTGGGAGAGGGGAGGGCTGCACCAAAGGCAAAGGTATGGCTGCCCTCCCACCCCCAAACATATATATAGGGGCAAGGGAGAGGGGGGGCGCAGCCTTGGCCCTTCCTCCAAGGAAGGGTGCGGCTAGGGAGGAGTCCCTCCTCCCCAAGGCACCTCGGAGGTGCCTTCCCCCTTTAGGACTCTTCCTTTCCTTATCCCTTGGCGCATGGGCCTCTTGGGGCTGGTGCCCTTGGCCCATATAGGCCAAGGCACACCCCTTTACAGCCCATGTGGCCCCCCGGGGCAGGTGGCCCCACCCGGTGGACCCCCGGGACCCTTCCGGTGGTCCCGGTACAATACCGGTGACCCCGAAACTTGTCCCGATGGCCGAAATAACACTTCCTATATATAATTCTTTACCTCCGGACCATTCCGGAACTCCTCGTGATGTCCGGGATCTCATCCGGGACTCCGAACAACATTCGGTAACCACATACAAACTTCCTTTATAACCCTAGCGTCATCGAACCTTAAATGTGTAGACCCTATGGGTTCGGGAGACATGCAGACATGACCGAGACGTTCTCCGGTCAATAACCAATAGCGGGATCTGGATACCCATGTTGGCTCCCACATGTTCCACGATGATCTCATCGGATGAACCACGATGTCAAGGACTTAATCAATCCCGTATACAATTCCCTTTGTCTATCGGTACGATACTTGCCCGAGATTCGATCATAGGTATCCCGATACCTTGTTCAATCTCGTTACCGGCAAGTCTCTTTACTCGTTCCGTAACACATCATCCCGTGATCAACTCCTTGGTCACATTGTGCACATTATGATGATGTCCTACCGAGTGGGCCCAGAGATACCTCTCCGTCACACGGAGTGACAAATCCCAGTCTCGATTCGTGCCAACCCAACAGACACTTTCGGAGATACCCGTAGTGTACCTTTATAGCCACCCAGTTACGTTGTGACGTTTGGCACACCCAAAGCACTCCTACGGTATCCGGGAGTTGCACAATCTCATGGTCTAAGGAAATGATACTTGACATTAGAAAAGCTTTAGCATACGAACTACACGATCTAGTGCTATGCTTAGGATTGGGTCTTGTCCATCACATCATTCTCCTAATGATGTGATCCCGTTATCAACGACATCCAATGTCCATGGTCAGGAAACCGTAACCATCTATTGATCAACGAGCTAGTCAACTAGAGGCTTACTAGGGACATGGTGTTGTCTATGTATCCACACATGTATCTGAGTTTCCTATCAATACAATTCTAGCATGGATAATAAACGATTATCATGAACAAGGAAATATAATAATAATCAATTTATTATTGCCTCTAGGGCATATTTCCAACAGTCTCCCACTTGCACTAGAGTCAATAATCTAGTTCACATCGATATGTGATTAACACTCAAGGTCACATCCCCATGTGACTAACACCCAAAGAGTTTACTAGAGTCAATAATCTAGTTCACATTTACCATGTGATTAACACTCGATGAGTTCTGGGTTTGATCATGTTATGCTTGTGAGAGAGGTTATAGTCAACGGGTCTGAACCTTTCAGATCCGTGTGTGCTTTACAAATCTCTATGTCATCTCCTAGATGCAGCTACCACGTTCTATTTGGAGCTATTCCAAATAACTGTTCTACTATATGAATCCAGTTTACTACTCAGAATAATCTGGATTAGTGTCAAAGTTTGCATCGGCGTAACCCTTTACGACGAACTCTTTTACCACCTCCATAATCGAGAAAATTCCTTAGTCCACTAGTTACTAAGGATAACTTTGACCGCTGTCCTGTGATCCATTCTTGGATCACTCTTGTACCCCTTGACTGACTCATGGCAAGGCACACTTCAGGTGCGGTACACAGCATAACATACTGTAGAGCCTACGTCTTAAGCATAGGGGACGACCTTCGTCCTTTCTCTCTATTCTGCCATGGTCGAGCTTTAAGTCTTAACTTCATACCTTACAACTCAGGCAAGAACTCCTTCTTTGACTGATCCATCTTGAACACCTTCAAGATCATGTCAAGGTATGTGCTCATTTGAAAGTTCCATTAAGCGTTTTGATCTATCCTTATAGATCTTGATGCTCAATGCTCAAGCAGCTTAATCCAGGATTTCCATTGAAAACACTTTCCAAATAACCCTATATGCTTTCCAGAAATTCTACGTCATTTCTGATCAACAATATGTCAACAACATATACTCATCAGAAATTCTATAGTGCTCCCACTTACTTCTTTGGAAATACAAGTTTCTCATAAACTTTGTATACACCAAAATCTTTGATCATCTCATCAAAGCATACATTCCAACTCCGAGATGCTTACTCCAGTCCTTAGAAGGATTGCTGGAGCTTTGCATACTTGTTAGCATCTTTCAGGATTGACAAAACCTTCTATTGTATCACATACAACTTTTCTTACGAAAACTTGGTAAGAAAACTTGTTTTGACATCCTATCTGCAAGATTTCATAAATAATGTAGTAATCGCTAATATAATTCCAACAGACTCTTAGCATCGCTACGAGTGAGAAAGTCTCATCGCAGTCAACTCCTTGAACTTGTCGGAAAACATCTTAACGACAAGTCGAGCTTTCTTAATGGTGATACCCATCATCATTGTCCGTCTTCCTTTTAAAATCCATCTGTACTCAATAGCCTCACGACCATCAAGCTGTTCTGTCAAAGTCTACACTTTGTTTCCATACATGGATCCTCTCTCGGATTTTATGGCCTCGAGCCATTTATCGGAATCCGGGCCCACCATCGCTTCTCCATAGCTCGTAGGTTCATTGTTGTCTAGCAACATGACTTCCAAGACAGGATCACGTACCACTCTAAAGTAGTACTCATCCTTGTCATCCTACGAGGTTTGGTAGTGACTTGATCTGAAGTTTCATGATCACTATCATAAGCTTCCACTTCAATTGGTGTAGGTGCCACAGGAACAACTTCCTGTGCTCTGTCACACACTAGTTGAAGAGACGGTTCAATAACCTTATCAAGTCTCCACCATCCTCCCACTCAATTTTTTCAAGAGAAACTTTTCCTCGAGAAAGGACCCGATTCTAGAAACAATCCCTTATTGCTTTCGGATCTGAGACAGGAGGTATACCTAACTGTTTTGGGTGTCCTATGAAGATGCATTTATCCGTTTTGGGTTCGAGCTTATCAGCCTGAAACTTTTCACATAAGCGTCGCAGCCCCAAACTTTTAAGAAATGACAGCTTAGGTTTCTCTAAACCATACGGTGTCATCTCATCGGAATTATGTGGTGCCCCTTTTAAAGTGAATGTGGTTGTCTCTAATGCCTAACCCATAAACTATTGTGGTAATTCGATAAGAGACATCATGGTATGCATCATATCCAATAGGGTGCAGTTATGATGTTCGGACACACCATCACACTATGGTGTTCCAGGCTGTATTAGTTGTGAAACAATTTCCACAATGTCTTAATTCTGTGCCAAACTCGTAATTCAGATATTCATCTCTATGATCATATCATAGATCTTTTATCCTCTTGTCACGACGATCTTTCAACTTCACCCTGAAATTACTTGAACCTTTCAATAATTCAGACTCGTGATTCATCAAGTAAATATACTCAACATCTACTCAAATCATCTGTGAAGTAAGAACATAACGATATCCACTACACGCCTCAACACTCATTGGACTGCACACATCAAAATGTATTTCTTCCAACAAGTTGCTTTCTAGTTCCATTTTACTGAAAACGAGGCTTTCAGTCATCTTGCCCATGTGGTATGATTTGCATGTCTCAAGTGATTCAAAATCAAGTGAGTCCAAACGATCCATCTGTATAGAGTTTCTTCATGCATATCTACCAACAAACATGGTTCGCATGTCTCAATCCTTTCAAAAATGAGTGAGTCCAAAGATCCATCAACATGGAGCTTCTTCATGCGTTTTATACCGATATGACTTACGTGGCAGTGCCACAAGTAGGTGGTACTATCATTACTATCTTTTGGCATGAACATGTGTATCACTACGATCGAGATTCAATAAACCATTCATTTTAGGTGTAAGACCATTGAAGGTATTATTCAAATAAACAGAGTAACCATTATTCTCCTTAAATGAATAACCATATTGCGATAGACATAATCCAATCATGTCTATGCTCAACGCAAACACTAATCTCGATGGTAGAGGGAGCGTGCGATGTTTGATCACATCAAGCTTGGAAAAACTTCCAACACATATTGCCAGCTCACCTTTAGCTAGTCTCCGTTTACTCCACAACCTTTTATTTCGAGTTACCAACACTTAGCAACCGAACCGGTATCTAATACCCTGGTGCTACTAGGAGTACTAGTAAAGTACACATTAATATAATGTATGTCCAATATACTTCTGTCGACCTTGCCTGCCTTCTCATCTACCAAGTATCTAGGGTAGTTCTGCTTCAGTGACCGTTCCCCTCATTACAGAAGCACTTAGTCTCGGGTTTGGGTTCAACCTTGGGTTTCTTCACTAGAGCAGCAACTGATTTGCCGTTTCATGAAGTATCCCTTCTTGCCCTTGCCCTTCTTGAAACTAGTGGTTTTACTAACCATCAACAATTGATGCTCCAACTTGATTTCTACTTTCGCGGTGTCAAACATCGCGAATATCTCAAGGATCATCATATATGTCCCTGATATATTATAGTTCATCACGAAGCTCAAGCAGCTTGGTGGTAATGACTTCGGAGAACCATCACTATTTCATCTGGAAGATCAACTCCCACTTGATTCAAGCGATTGTTGTACTCAGACAATCTGAGCACAAGTTCAACAATTGAGCTTTTCTCCCTTAGTTTGCAGGCTAAGAAAATCGTCGGAGGTCTTATACCTCTTGACGTGGGCACGAGCCTGAAATCCCAATTTCAGCCCTCGAAACATCTCATATGTTTCGCGACGTTTCAAAACCGTCTTCGGTGCCTCAACTCTAAACCGTTTAACTGAACTATCACGTAGTTATCAAAACGTGTATGTCAGATGTTCGCAACATCCACAGACAACGTTCGAGGTTCAGCATACTGAGCGGTGCATTAAGGACATAAGCCTTCTAAGAAGCAATGAGGACAATCCTCAGTTTACGGACCTAGTCCGCATAATTGCTACCATCAACTTTCAACTAATTTTTCTCTAGGAACATATCTAAACAGTAGAACTAAAGCGCGAGCTACGACATAATTTGCAAAATCCCTTTTTACTATGTTCAGGATAATTAAGTTCATCTTATGAACTCCCACTCAGATAGACATCCCTCTAGTCATCTAAGTGATTACATGATCCGAGTCAACTAGGCCGTGTCCGATCATCACGTGAGACGGACTAGTCAACATCGGTGAACATCTTCATGTTGATCGTATCTACCATACGACTCATGCTCGACCTTTTGGTCTTCTTGTTCCGAGGCCATGTCTGTACACATGCTAGGCTCGTCAAGTCAACGTAAGTGTTTCGCGTGTGTAAATCTGTCTTACACCCGTTGTATGTGAACGTTAGAATCTAACACCCGATCATCACGTGGTGCTTCGAAACAACGAACTGTCGCAACGGTGCACAGTTAGGGGGAACACTTTCTTGAAATTATTATGAGGGATCATCTTATTTACTACCGTCGTTCTAAGTAAACAAGATGCATAAACATGATAAACATCACATGCAATCAAATAGTGACATGATATGGCCAATATCATATTGCTCCTTTTGATCTCCATCTTCGGGGCTCCATGATCATCATCGTCACCGGCATGACACCATGATCTCCATCATCATGATCTCCATCATCGTGTCTTCTTGAAGTTGTCTCGTCAACTATTACTTCTACTACTATAGCTAACGGTTAGCAATAAAGTAAAGTAATTACATGACGTTTATGTTGACACGCAGGTCATAAATAAATTAAGACAACTCCTATGGCTCCTGCCGGTTGTCATACTCATCGACATGCAAGTCGTGATTCCTATTACAAGAACATGATCATCTCATACATCACATATATCATTCATCACATCCTTTGGCCATATCACATCACATAGCATACCCTGCAAAAACAAGTTAGACGTCCTCTAATTGTTGTTTGCATGTTTTATGTGGCTGCTATGGGTTTCTAGCAAGAACGTTTCTTACCTACGCAAAGACCACAACGTGATATGCCAATTGCTATTTACCCTTCATAAGGACCCTGTTCATCGAATCCGATCCGACTAAAGTGGGAGAGACAGACACCCGCCAGCCACCTTATGCAACTAGTGCATGTTTGTCGGTGGAACCGGTCTCATGTAAGCGTACGTGTAAGGTTGGTCCGGGCCGCTTCATCCCACGATGCCGCCGAATCAAGATAAGACTAGTAACGGCAAGCATATTGAACAAAATCAACGCCCACAACTACTTTGTGTTCTACTCGTGCATAGAATCTACGCAATAGACCTAGCTCATGATGCCACTGTTGGGGAACGTAGCAGAAATTCAAAATTTTCCTACGTGTCACCAAGATCTATCTATGGAGAAACCAGCAACGAGGGGAGGGAGAGTGCATCTACATACCCTTGTAGATTGCTAAGCGGAAGCGTTCAAGAGAACGGGGTTGATGGAGTCGTAATCGTCATGATCCAAATCACCGATGATCCTAGCGCCGAACGGACGGCACCTCCACGTTCAACACACGTATGGAGCAGCAACGTCTCCTCCTTCTTGATCCAGCAAGGGGAAGGAGAGGTTAATGAAGACTCCATCCAGCAGCAGCACAACGGCGTGGTGGTGGTGGAGGAGCGTGGCAATCCTGCAGGGCTTCGCCAAGCACCACGGGAGAGGAGAAGGACTTGGGAGAGGGGAGGGCTGCACCAAAGGCAAAGGTATGGCTGCCCTCCCACCCCCACACATATATATAGGGGCAAGGGAGAGGGGGGGCGCAGCCTTGGCCCTTCCTCCAAGGAAGGGTGCGGCTAGGGAGGAGTCCCTCCTCCCCAAGGCACCTCGGAGGTGCCTTCCCCCTTTAGGACTCTTCCTTTCCTTATCCCTTGGCGCATGGGCCTCTTGGGGCTGGTGCCCTTGGCCCATATAGGCCAAGGCGCACCCCCTTACAGCCCATGTGGCCCCCCGGGGCAGGTGGCCCCACCCGGTGGACCCCCGGGACCCTTCCGGTGGTCCCGGTACAATACCGGTGACCCCGAAACTTGTCCCGATGGCCGAAATAGCACTTCCTATATATAATTCTTTACCTCCGGACCATTCCGGAACTCCTCGTGACGTCCGGGATCTCATCCGGGACTCCGAACAACATTCGTAACCACATACAAACTTCCTTTATAACCCTAGCGTCATCGAACCTTAAGTGTGTAGACCCTACGGGTTCGGGAGACATGCAGACATGACCGAGACGTTCTCCGATCAATAACCAATAGCGGGATCTGGATACCCATGTTGGCTCCCACATGTTCCACGATGATCTCATCGGATGAACCACGATGTCAAGGACTTAATCAATCCCGTATACAATTCCCTTTGTCTATCGGTACGATACTTGCCCGAGATTCGATCGTCGGTATCCCGATACCTTGTTCAATCTCGTTACCGGCAAGTCTCTTTACTCGTTCCGTAACACATCATCCCGTGATCAACTCCTTGGTCACATTGTGCACATTATGATGATGTCCTACCGAGTGGGCCCAGAGATACCTCTCCGTCACACGGAGTGACAAATCCCAGTCTCGATTCGTGCCAACCCAACAGACACTTTCGGAGATACCCGTAGTGTACCTTTATAGCCACCCAGTTACGTTGTGACGTTTGGCACACCCAAAGCACTCCTACGGTATCCGGGAGTTGCACAATCTCATGGTCTAAGGAAATGATACTTGACATTAGAAAAGCTTTAGCATACGAACTACACGATCTAGTGCTATGCTTAGGATTGGGTCTTGTCCATCACATCATT
Organism: Triticum urartu; assembly: GCF_056163025.1. NCBI lineage: Eukaryota > Viridiplantae > Streptophyta > Magnoliopsida > Poales > Poaceae > Triticum > Triticum urartu. The sequence continues at coordinate 481,209,493 of NC_141875.1, read as the reverse complement.
CTCCTAATGATGTGATCCCGTTATCAACGACATCCAATGTCCATGGTCAGGAAACCGTAACCATCTATTGATCAATGAGCTAGTCAACTAGAGGCTTACTAGGGACATGGTGTTGTCTATGTATCCACACATGTATCTGAGTTTCCTATCAATACAATTCTAGCATGGATAATAAACGATTATCATGAACAAGGAAATATAATAATAATCAATTTATTATTGCCTCTAGGGCATATTTCCAACAGCAGCGCCGGAGCGAAAGAAGTTGAAGAAGCCTAAAGCTTCAAAGCCTGCCCCTTCACCAAAAATCTCACGAGCGAAGCCACTGGCAACTGCACCTCCTGAAGACAGTGTGCAGTCTGAAGATTTATCACGCATCTCCAAGCCCCAAGAGGTCAAGATGTCTCTGCCACACACCGGCCAAGAGCTAACAGCTGCTGCCATTCTGCGCAATGATGCCATTGATCTGTCAAGTGATGAAGATCTTGCAGATGACGCTCTTGAGCAACTCATCAAGAGCAAAGAAGAAGCAGAAATCTTCAATGATCTGCCTCTCTTTGATGTAACAGTCATTCACAACTTCATTGATGAACGGTTTGACACGCCAAACATCAGCTTCGACGATCTCCAACTACCCATTGGCCTCAGTGTCGCCTTCCATGGCGCCATTGCTTCAGAGTTAGCTATCGCCCAGCGCATTGTTGAACTGAAGCAGAAGATTGACTTTGAGAAATCTCAGTTCAAGAAGCATATGGCCAAGCTCAGCGTGCAAGACGTGAAGAATTTCAAGATTATGCTGCACGAGCTCAAGGAAGCCTTTCTAAAGAAACGTGCAGAAGCTCAGGGTTCTCGTGAGCGCATGAAGGTCCTGGCTGATAGGTGTGTGCAAGCCTACAATGAGGCTGAGAAGCGCAAGGCCCTTGGGCGTCCTGGCATCGACCCCAGGATGGCTGCCAAGAAGCAGAAGAAGCCTGCTATGGCTGAACCTGAAGCACCAAGGCAGGAGGCAGATCCCCTTGTCTTCCCAACTAACATGACTGGCCCGAAGCCAAAGGCCAGGTCAACCGCTTCAGAACTGAAGAAGACCAGGACTGCTGAGGCTGAAGCAAGGAAGAGAAAACATCCTGAAGCCTCTGCTACTGCCCCCGCCAAGAATAAAAGAATGACCAAGAAGGAACGGGCTGCTCCCACAGAGCCCTTGATTGTTGAACCCATTTCCATGGTTCACCCCGACGCCGATCCACAAGAACGTCAACTGACTGTCCATGAGTCTGCTTTCACAGAGGCTCATGAAGCTGAAGACTTTCCAGCAGCTGATCCCCTCGCTGCTGAGGACATTGGTCACCATGACCATGTTGAAGATGATGCAGCCCTTCCTCAGCTAGAGCACCAACAGGTATCATCGCCTGTGCTCACGCATAGTGAACTCATCAGCATTGGTCGTCCACTGACACCAATAGCACAGAATGCTTCATGGGCGGATCGCCCACAAGAGGAAGAAGACTCTGAGGCCTAGCCAACACAAACTCCACAGGCGTCGCCCGCGTTGCGCAGGCTTCGCAAAGGTCCAAGGCCTCAAGTCTCTGCGTCTGAAGCTAAAACTGCTGAAGACATTCCGGCTGCATCAGCCGATGAAGAAGAAGTACCACAAGTTGCTACTTCCCTGTCCCACCAAAAAGCAGTTCTCGAGGAGAACGTGATTGAAAATCTTGCGGCTGCCACCACCAACACCACTGAAGCCACTGATGCTGTCATGGCTGAAGCTAATGTGGAGCCCTCACCAACAAAAGCACCAGAAGTCAGCGAAGCCACTGATCCCGCCACTTCTGTTCCTGAGTCTGCTGCCGGTCCCCAGTTCGACTATCATGTTGAGCACAGGCCTCAGGTACAGAAGCCAATCCCAAGATTGCCAAGGTTCCCAGGTCCTGCATCAGCACCTGGCTCCTTCAATATCAATGGCTTCAGAGCAGACAACACATTCTTCAACAGCTCCAGGAACCCTACTCCAGGGAAAGAATATCATCTGATTGGTTCTGGAGTTATCCGCAGCGAAGCTATTACTCATGCGTTCTTTACAACCAAGGTCGCATCTTCCCACACAAGCGCCTTGACATTGAAGCAATAGCTGGTCTGCCCTGTCTGGAAGAAGCTCTGGATTGCTTCAAAGAGGTTGGACTGCTGTCGTTCGTCACTGACCAAGAGCATTGAAATGAAGAGTTGCTGCTCCAATTCTATGCCACACTTCACATCCGCGGGTATAGCAGAGATCTGAAGACTTGGGTCCTGGAGTGGATGATAGGAAACGTTCATCACGAAGCCAAAGCCTTTGACATCATTGAGCTCACTGGTTTGCCCACTCCTGGCGATCTCTACGAGCATGGCTGTCAGCTTCATAGTGAAGCTATTGAGAGCATCTTTCAGAAGACTGAACCTAATATGAGTCAAATGCTCAGTATGATGAAGCCATTGCCCCAAGATGCTGCTTATCCCACGGAGTTCTTCGTTGAAGACCTTGAGTATCTGCCGAGAACCATTTATCACATCATAAGGCGAATTCTCTGGCCAATCAAAGGGCATTCTCCCCATGCCAAGCTGGAAGGTGCAATGAAGACTTTGGTCTTCTACATTCTTCATGGAAAATGCTTCAATACACAGGATTTCTTCATTCGCCAACTTGCTGCATCTGGCTCTGATCTGTTTGGTTTGAAGTTCTACGCCCCTTGGGTGATGCGGCTGATCAAACTTCACTCCGCTATCTCATATCAGCCCTCGGCCCGCAACCATCGGATCTTTTTGCCTGATGTGGATATGTCTATTGAAGCCATCTATCCTGAGCCTGCCAAGGAACCTCTTAGTCTTCAGAATGCAGAGCATCAAAGTTTCACTCAGAACATTGAAGGCGTTGAAGCCGTAACTCGTGTGTATCCTTTGGCTGGCACTTCACGTGCACCGCATCCTGCTCTCACTAAAGCCACTGACAGTACAACTGCTCCACGACCCAAGAAGCGCACTCGTGTTCTCAATGACCGAGAGCTTCTTGTGGCTCTTCATCAGAAACAGGATAGGCGTCATGACTGGCTGAAGCGTCAGATGCAATGCCTCTTGGTGGATGTTAATCGCATTCACAATCTTGCCACCAAGAATGCTTTTGTTGCCCATGAAACCTCTCGCCGCACATGGAAAGGGCTAACACTGATGTGTTCTGAAGATGATCTTCAAGAGGATGGATTCACTGAGCGATTCAAGTTTGACTCCACACCTCCTCGAAGGGCGGTGCTGCGACGAACTCCATCCCTTGAAGACTCTAAGTTCTCTTCCTCAGCTGCAACTGTGAATGCCAGAGTAATCGAGGATGAAGACGATGCTACTTCACCGCCACCTCCTTCAGCACGCTTCGACTCTGCTCCAAGCTCTTCAGCACTGCCAAACACAACCAACGACCCTGCTGCTTCACCTACTCCTCATGGGAACGAGTAGATGCTCTATGTCTTCAAACCTTTTTGGTCCTTACTGACAAAAGGGGGAGAAGCATATGAGGTTGATAGTCTTCAAGCGGGTCCATATGGGCGGGTGCTTTATATTTTGCTTCGTGCTTACAACTCTCGTTTTGCTACATTTGGTTCTTTGAGTTGTAACACTTAAACTCGATGGTCGTCTGCTACTTATTTGCCACCTTGTGTTGCGATGATAAATTCCGCATGTGCGACGATAAATTCCGCACTTAGATCATTCTGCAGACGTCCATTTTCCATTATGCATGTCATTATCTTCATATACTTTCACATGCATAGTGGATTGTCATCATAAGTTGAAGTGGATCTCCACAAGTACAACCTGCCATGTGAATTTGCATTCCAAAAGCAAATTACCTATATGCACATCTTCAGGGGGAGCCCTTGCAACTTATGAAGACAATTCCTTATCCCTTACAATTTCACAGATTATATTCCCCGTTGAAAACTTCAACTAGTTTGTCATCAATCACCAAAAAGGAGGAGATTGTAAGTGCATCTAGTGCCACCCCTAGTTGGTTTTGGAGTATTGACGACAAACCTAGTTGAGGGACTAATGTGTTTGTGAGAATTGCAGGATAACACAGGTAGAGGTCCCTCATTGATTCGGTTTTCCTACCAGAGTGACCCCTAAAAATGTATGAAGACATTGAAGTCAAAGGTGGTATATGAAGATATTCACATTGAAGACTATGACAAGAGAAGACACCACATGAAGCCTATGGAGCTCGAAGACTTAGATCTTTCGTAGTTCTCTTTCTTCTGTGTTGAGTCATAGGAACCACCGTACTGTTAAGTGGGGTCCAAGAGAACCAGTCAGAATGACTGAAGTGATGCTTAAACAAAACCTATGTCTTCGAGTGAAGACTTTGAGAGCGAATCTTGTCCAGAGTCGGGCAAGTCAGCTTTGCTTGAAGCCCAAGTAAAGTTGCCGTGTGAGTTTGAAATCTGACCGTTGGAACACGTGTCAGTTCCTTAGTGACCCAGGGTCATTTTGGACAAGTCAGGTCGGGTTGCCAAGTGGCTATAAATAGCCCACCCCCTACAACCATAAACGGTTGGCTGCTCAGATTCAGAGTACGGCTTTTGTTGTTTGAGAGCAACCCACCTCGAAGCCTTTGAGAGAGAATTCCTTGCGAGGATAAAGCCCTAACCACCCAGAGCCAAAGAGAATTAGGCATCACTTAAGTCTTCTTGTCTGTGTGATCTGAAGACTTATTACACTTGAGGACTGTGCATCCTCCAGCCGGTTAGGTGTCGCATTCTGAGCATCCAAGAGACATTGTGGATTGCCGGTGAACAAAGTCTGTGAAGGTTTGGGAGTCTACCTTGAAGACTTACCAGAGTGATTGGGCGAGGTCTGTGTGACCTTAGCTCAAGGGGAATACGGTGAGGACTGGGTGTCCTGAGCTGCGTGTTCAGGACTGGGTGTCCAGGACTGTGTGTCCTAAGGTTTAAATACCTAGCCGCCCTAACCAGACGTACAGTTGTCACAGCAACTGGAACTGGTCCAGCAAATCATTGTCTTCAGCGAGTCATTGGTTTCATCTTCCCTTCCCTTTACTTACTGTTACTCCTTGTGAAGTCATTGTATGTTCGCACTATCTTTTGTCTTCACTGAGTGACTGCGTGTTCTGTGTGGCTTCACAATATCTTCCTACCTGATCCTTACTACATTGCTGCTATTAGTCATTGTGCTTTCACTCTATTGAATACTTGACTATGGCTTGCCTAGTGTAGTCTACCTTCCGCTGCAGGGTAATAGGTTTATTTCTATCGTTTGTCTTCATAACTTCCACATTTTGAAGACTTCCATAAAAATCGCCTATTCACCCCCCTCTAGTCGATATAACGCACTTTCACTCTCACACGTGATTACATAGATAAATAGAACGATCATGAAAAAGCACTCAAAACCTATTTTATATTAATACTTTATTCTTCTAATCATGAAATAACTAAGGATCGAACTAGGATAGATAATGATGATAAAAGTGATGGTGATACGATTCCGGGGCACCTCCCCCAAGCTTGGAACAAGCCAAGGGTGGTGCCCATACCCGTGTACTCAAGCTTCTTTCTTCGGTGCTGGTGGTGATGAATTCTTGGGTGATACGTCCATTTTGCATCATGCTTTTATATTGATATTTATGGCATTATGGGCTGTTATTACACATTACAGTACAATACTTATGCCTTTTCTCTCTTATTTCACAAGGTTTACATGAAGAGGGAGAATGACGGCACCTGGAATTCTAGACTGGAAAAGGAGCAAATCTGAGAGACCTATTCTGCACAACTCCAAAAGTCGTGAAAATTTACAGAGAATTATCTTGGAATATAAAAAAAATACTGGGCGAAGAAAATACCAGAGGGGACTCACCAGGAGGCCACAAGCCTCGGGGGCGCGCCCTACCCCCTAGGCGTGCCCCTGTGGCTTGTGGGCCCCCTGGCAGGCTTCCGGTGTCCATCTTCTGCTATATGAAGGGTTTTGACGTGGAACAAATCACGAGGAAGCTTTCGGGACGAAGCGCCCCCGTCTCGAGGCGGAACTTCGGCAGAACCAATCTAGGGCTCCGCTGGAGCTGTTCTGCCGGGGAAACTTCCCTCCCGGAGGGGGAAATCATCGTCATCACCAACGATCTTCTCATTGAGAGGGGGTCAATCTCCATCAACATATTCACCAGCACCATCTCCTCTCAAACCCTAGTTCATCTCTTGTATCTGATCTTTGTCTCAAAACCTTAGATTGGTACCAGTGGGTTGCTAGTAGTGTTGATTATTACTCCTTGTAGTTGATGCTAGTTGGTTTATTCAGTGGAAGATCATATGTTCAGATCCTTAATGATAATTAATACTCCTCTGATTATGAACATGAATATGCTTTGTGAGTAGTTATATTTGTTCCTGAGGACATGGGAGAAGTCTTGTTATAAGTAATCATGTGAATTTGGTATTCGTTCGATATTTTGATGAGATGTATGTTGTCTTTCCTCTAGTGGTGTTATGTGAACATCGATTACATGACACTTCACCATGATTTGGGCCTAGGGGAAGGCATTGGGAAGTAATAAGTAGATGATGGGTTGCTAGAGTGACAGAAGCTTAAACCCTAGTTTATGCGTTGCTTCGTAAGGGGTTGATTTGGATCCACATGTTTCATGCTATGGTTAGATTTATCTTAATTCTTCTTTCATAGTTGAGAATGCTTGCGAGAGGGGTTAATCATTAGTGAGAAGCTTGTACAAGTAAGGACAGCACCCAAGCATTGGTCCACCCACATATTAAATTATCAAAGTAACGAACGCGAATCATATGAGCATGATGAAAACTAGCTTGACAACAATTCCCATGTATCCTCGGGAGCGCTTTGCTTTATATAAGAGTTCGTCTAGGCTTGTACTTTTCTACAAAAAGGACTGGTCCACCTTGCTGCACCTTTGTTACTTTTGTTACTTGCTACCCATTACGAATTATCTTATCACGAAACTATCTGTTAACGATAATTTCAGTGCTTGTAGAGAATACCTTGCTGAAAACCACTTGTCATTTCCTTCTGCTCCTCGTCAGGTTCAACACTCTTACTTATCGAAAGGACTACGATTGATCCCCTATACTTGTGGGTCATCAGTGGGATTGTCCTTCGTCTTCCAAGCTGCTATGAAATCCATCCTTTGGATGGAGCTCGATTCTGATCCTCCAAGGAAATAACTTCTTGAGTGAGCGCCATGTTTTGAGCACAAATCGCATCAACGGCCTTTAATGCATTAATATCAGACAAAGAAAGATCAGGATCAAGGTGGTCAGAGTCGGGATTCGAAGTCAAATCGATTTTCCTTAAAGAGAATCGGTTCGTACTATCGAGTCGTGGAATCGAGGGATCTACTGGATTTACTTAAATAAGATATTTCGTATCGATGCCAGAAATTTTTATGGCTTCTATGAGTTTTAACACTAAATATAGAGCAAAATGCGTACACATAAATTTTACTTGTATTCCACGTCTTTTCATGGCTAAACTATTATATAGCTTGCATGTTGGAACATATATGAGAGGGTCTTGCTCGCCTTCTCTGATCAATCTTGATGCATCCTCCTTGTCACGCCAATTCCAGTTGTCGATAAGCCTGATCCTCCGTTTTGATCTAGGGTTTCCAAGAGCTAAATCCAAGGTGTCAGCGGCTGAGCATTTGGGCTTGGGAGGGTAATAAAGGGCCATGAGGCATGTGAAGAGGGGTTGGGATGATGGCATATTATTCTGCTACAACTAAACAAACAACTTAGATAAATTAGTAGAATCGGACATAGTCCATAGCATAGTTGGGATTCTACAGTTTTATATAGGATTCTATATTTTGGATCGTGACTCAACATGGATTCTACCAGATCTGGATTCATAGTGGGACTTGGATCGACATGCTTCCATAGAGTCGTGAAGTCGTAGGATTCTAGGAATCGAGTCGGGATTCTAACTACCTTGATCAGGATAAAGAGTGTAGAAAGAGTCTCCCTGTTCCATAGCCTTGAAGGGGGGTAGTGGTTTGTTTTCTCAATCTCCCTCTATCTCGCCACTGGTGGCTTCCATGGTCTCCTCATGGCTCGCAGTCTTTTTCGCCCATCGACCACTCATAGTAAACCTCACTGTAAGGGCATTTACTTGGAGCTGGTCAGACGATGTGGTTCTTGGTGATGAGCTTTCAGGGAACCATATGGGACTCGGAGATCTAAAATCATGCCAGAAAATTTGCCCAAAACCAGAATAGAACTTGCAATGCGGAGGTCAAAACAACATGGAGTATATAAAATGAATTTTTGTCTTGCGGTACAAGTATACAGGAGGAAAACAAAGTCGTGAAAGTGCATGGGGGGCCCATAAGGCACCAGGGCGTCCCCCTGCCTTGTGATCTCCTCGTGGACCATCTTGGCTATTTCTTATTTTATGGATTTTTCGGAGTCAGTTTACTTACCGTATCACATAGCTATTCCCTTTTGAGGATTCTGGAGCGTTCCAGAAGGTCTCTTCTAGATATTCCTACAGTGTAATTACTTGAATAATGTTGGTTTCAATGTTAATGAGGCTACCCGCAATATGATATTTAATTCTTTGCCCATTAACCACCTTTGGATTAGTTCCCTTGGCCTTATTGATTTTGATGGCTCCTGAACTGTAAACTTCTTCGTTGATGTAGGGGTCTTCCAATTTAGAGAGAAGTTTGTCTGCAAAATGGCTGAAACGAGAATTCTACAATAGAACTTTATCACTGACATTAAATACTCATTTCTAAATTTTCTTTCATGCACTCATACAACGAGGTGCTATACAAACGCTTTTTAACCCCTTTCCGCGACGGCATTTCGAACCGTCTCCAAGTGAGTGTGGGCAATAGGGGGGTCCTTCCCACACGACCCAGAAACCGTCGAGGATAGGCCCTCCGGCCACACACAGTCGGCAAAATGAGGTCGTGTGCGACGGGCGAGCGATCAAATATGATTATACGTACAATTGCATTAAAAATACAATTATACAAGCCAAATTGTTTATAGTCATAAGTACATCCCACACAGTCAGTCCCGGCTAAACGTTTCTGCTCGTATGTACATTCCACACAGTCAATCCAAGGAATACGTTTTTGTTAGTATGTACATCCCACATAGTCAATCCAAGAAGTACGTTTCAGTTCGTATATACATGATACGTCTCCAACGTATCTATAATTTTTGATTGTTCCATGCTATTATATTATCCATCTAGGATGTCCTATATGCATTTATATGCTATTTTATATGATTTTTGGAACTAACCTATTAACCTAGAGCCCAGTGCCAGTTTATGTTTTTCCTTGTTTATAGTATCGCAGAAAAGGAATATCAAACGGAGTCCAATTGACCTAAAAATTTACGGAGATCATTTTTGGACCAGAAGAAGCCCACGGAGCATCGGAGATGGACCAGAAGAGTCCCGAGGCCACCACGAGGGTGGGGGCGCGCCCTACCCTCCTAGGCGAGCGCCCCCCTGCCTCGTGGCCGCCTCATGGACCCCCTGACTTGTTCTCGATGCTAACACCTCTTATATATCCCCAAACTTCCAGAACATAACCTAGATCGGGAGTTCCGCCATCGCAAGCCTCTGTAGCCACCAAAAACCAATCGGGACCCTGTTCCGGCACCCTGCCGGAGGGGGGATCCCTCACCGGTGGCCATCTTCATCACCCCGACGCTCTCCATGACGAGGAGGGTGTAGTTCACCCTCGGGGCTAAGGGTATGTACTAGTAGCTATGTGTTTGATCTCTCTTTCCCCCCTCTCTCTCGTGATCTTGATTCGGCACGATCTTGATGTATCGCGAGCTTTGCTATTATAGTTGGATCTTATGATGTTTCTCCTCCTCTAATCTCTTGTAATGGATTGAGTTTTTCCTTTGAAGTTATCTTATCAGATTGAGTCTTTAAGCATTTGAGAACACTTGATGTATGTCTTGCATGTGCTTATCTGTGGTGACAATGGGATATTCACGTGATCCACTTGATGTATGTTTTGGTGATCAACTTGCGAGTTCCGTGACCTCGTGAACTTATGCATAGGGGTTGGCACATATTTTCGTCTTAACTCTTCGGTAGAAACTTTGGGGCACTCTTTGAAGTTCTTTATGTTGGTTTGAATAGATGAATTTGAGATTGTGTGATGCATATCATATAATCATACCCACGGATACTTGAGGTGACATTGGAGTATCTAGGTGACATTCGGGTTTTGGTTGATTTGTGTCTTAAGGTGTTATTCTAGTAAGAACTCTAGGATAGATCGAATGGAAAGAATAGCTTCGTGTTATTTTACTATGGACTCTTGAATAGATCGATCAGAAAGGATAACTTTGAGGTGGTTTCGTACCCTACAATAATCTCTTCGTTTGTTCTCCGCTATTAGTGACTTTGGAGTGACACTTTGTTGCATGTTTAGTGTCGGTGTCAAAACCGGCGGATCTCGGGTAGGGGGTCACGAACTGTGCGTCTAAGGCGGATGGTAACAGGAGGCAGGGAACACGATGTTTTACTCAGGTTCGGGCCCTCTTGATGGAGGTAAAACCCTACGTCCTGCTTGATTTATTCTTGATGATATGAGTATTACAAGAGTTGATCTACCATGAGATCGGAGAGGCTAAACCCTAGAAGCTAGCCTATGGTATGATTGTATGCTGTCCTACGGACTAAAATCCTCCAGTTTATATAGACACCGGAGGGGGCTAGGGTTACACAAGGTTGGTTACAAAGGAGGAGATATCCATATCCGTACTGCCTAGCTTGCCTTCCACGCCAAGTAGAGTTCCATCCGGACACGAGACAAAGTCTTCAATCTTGTATCTTCATAGTCCAACAGTCTGGCCAAAGGATATAATCTGGCTGTCCGGATACCCCCTAATCCAGGACTCCCTCAGTAGCCCCTGAACCAGGCTTCAATGACGATGAGTCCGGCGCGCAGTGTTGTCTTCGGCATTGCAAGGCGGGTTCTCCATATTTCGAACATTTGTAAAGCAGTGTCCGGTCCCATAAATGTTCAGACCTCTTGGCTTCTGTGCCCAATAAGGGCTATCTCCCACGCATCGAATGAATACAAGGTGCCAAGGCGTTTTTACATTCGCCCCCTAGCCAGATAAATAAATTGTCTATTAAAGGGATGGGGATTCTTAGATCCGATCCATACCATCCTCCCCCAGCGAGAATCCATCAGAGCGCGTTTTGGAAAGATCCATTCCAGCATGGCCGACCTCCGTAGCTCCTCCTCCCGCCCCCGTAGCCCTAAGCCCGGTGACTGGGAGAGGTGTTCAGTCCCACACAGTCGATTAGTCGAACTGCAGACTAAGGGATTTCTCCCTCCGACATATATGGTGCCCGTTCGAGCCGGGCTTGCCACCTACAATGGCGGGGAGCAAGCAGAGAGCTTTCCCTGTCCCTCTATGGGGGAGCAGGTCTGCCTTGTTCCTTACTTATTAAGGGGACTCGGATTTCCAATTCATCCGCTCCTCCGCGGGCTCCTGGAGTTCTACGGCCTCCAATTACACAATTTCACCCCTGCCTCCATTCTACATATCGCCGACTATGTTGCTCTCTGTGAGTTGTTCCTGGGCGGCGAGGCTCACTTCGAGCTGTGGAAAAGGCTATTTTGCCTCGTCCCTCGCACACAGAGGGGGTCACTTTATCAAGTGGGCGGAGCCGAAATATGGCGCATCGCCGGTACCGGATACCTGTCCGGTACCCCGAACAAGTCGTCCGAAGACTGGCCTTCGGAATGGTTTTATATGGAGGACGTTCCCCTTCCGGATCCTGTTCGGCGGGGTCTTCCTGAGTTCAGCAATGCCCCTCTGAAGAAACACCGAAGTTGGCGCCCACGGAGCCCCCAGGTGGAAGACAATGGAGAAGTCCTCTACCTGATGAACCGAATTAAAGCACTGGCTCAATCAGGATTGACAGTAATCGAAGTTATGTCGATTTGTATAATGCGGGGAGTGCAACCACTTCAATATCGTGGGCACCCCTTGTGGTGTTTTAACGAGGCGGATGATGCCACCCGCTGCGGGTGTAAGGGTCCGGATAATGCTGTCGCTTTAGCAAAAATTATGTCCGAATTGTTCAAGGGAGAGGAAGAGGAGTTCATCCGCATCAAGCCACGGGATGGATTCTCCATGTACAATCCTCCAAGCTAGGTAAGTTATATCTCCGTACTCCCATTTTTCCCGCATTCTTTGTCGTGAGTATTCACCTTGCCACTTTGCGGCAGGAACTGCGAAAAGCCATAAAGGAGGTCAGCAACCCTTCCCCACAACCAGAGGACCCTGACCGGGCCCTCGACTCCGGACTTGAAGAAGATCCGGTTATATTCGTGGAGCTGATAGACCGACAGTTCTATCAGTTAAGCTGCGATGATGCCATGGTGGCCATTACGGCCGACTATCCTGGACTGCTTCCTGCATCGCACGTAAGAAAACCAAAAAATCCCAACTCCAAAAACTATGATCCCCTGTTAGACACTTCACCTACCATATACATATGGAGTTTTTACAGGGAAGGCATTCGGGACGCCCTGTCGAACCCGCAACAACTTGCCAACAAGAGGCACCGAGGCCGGGCAGGCCGAAAAGGAAGGCGGTCAGGACGGAGACGCCGGCGCAAAGGTATAATAGAAGCCCTGCTCCGTGGTTGTCGTCTTTGTCGAAATGTAATGACGCCCGTGTTTCTTTAACAGAAAAAACGCTCACCGGAATATGTCCGGCGATGTTGCTGATCACGCTTCCACCAGTCGGGCGCCAGGACCGGACATAGAGGCGGAAGCCGATATGGGGCGGGCGCTGGATAATCCCCCTACAGAGGATGCGGATAGATTATCCGCTACAAACTCAGAAGTGGAAAGCGCCATGAATCATAGGCGCCGCCGGGCCATACTCTGTGATGCTTGTTTCTCTCCAGAGGCATTTGACGCCTTCAATTCTGGAGAGGCATACCTCCGTGCTGCTCAAGATGGTCTAGCCAGAGCCACGGATCAGTATGTAAAGGATGTACGGGTAAGTAAATCTGACGATTTATATGTATCAGTAGCCCCTGAGACTTGAAACAGTTAGTAGAACTGATTTAAGGATCATCTTTATTGTGCAGGTTCTTACAGAGAAGAATACTAGACTGTCACAGGAGCTGGAGGAATGCAAGACCCAACTGTGGTCCGCTGTTGCCGCATTGAAGGAACCGAAAAAGTCTCCCGCTGGTAACATTTACTTTAAAGAATGATGGTTACCATATAGTGTGCGGCATGGCTGCATATCTAACAATAGATGTTGCAGATGAATCCGGAGAAAATCCAGAGGACCAGCATGTCGTGCGACAGCTAGAGGCTGGAAAACACGTGCTGACTGAGGTTAGGCGGGAGAAAAACAATCTCCAAGACGCCAATATCAAGCTGAGCATGGAACTAAAAGACATTCGAGCCCAGCTTGCAGACTCAGAGAAGGAGAATAAGCGGCTTCAGCGCGGCATTTTCAGTAAGTGCTTGAATGAATCCTTTTGAAGGAGTTCGTCAAAGAAGCCGACTAACAGCGTTATGTCTGTAGGTATGCTGACGGGTCGTCCCGCGGAGGAAATGCCCGGGTCTACGGGTGATCTTCTATCCGAGCTCTCACATCTGCACGAACAAGTTCGACAGGTGATGCAAGGTGTTGCCCAGGCCTTGTGGCCATCCGTCTCCCTGCCAGAAGGCATTGCAGAGCTTACGGAGAAGCTCAAGGGAGCCGGGGGCGCTTCCGATTATGGAATATATCGGCTTGCCGTCAAGGTGCCAGAGGAGCCTGGGCCATGGTGAAGACACGGTATACCAAGGCCGACCCAAATCACATGGCTGAGGTCAGACCTGTGGAGCCCGACGAAAAAGAGATCCCCGTTAGCTTAGTTTATTGGCAAGTAGAATTAGCCGCAAAGTATTCCCAACAGGATTGTAGGCTAGACCGCCTGTTGGATGGTATAGAAGAGGAATTTAGTCAGTCTGCATGACTATGTAATTAAAGTGACATGTATAATGCCTTCTAGCCGGATTGTAGATCATTTGTCTTGGCGGACCTTTTCGCTTCAACCTCAGGACCCGATAGTCCGGAGTGTATCCGAATACCCGATCAGTTATATAAGAACTGGGGTATGCGTGGATACCAGGCGTAGGGGTCATTAGTGCTTGAATGGACAAGTGCCCAACTAGTTATGTTATATTACATGGGTAGTAAGAAACATCTTCCAGGGAGAATAGTTCCGTTAAGGGTTCCTTTCCCTGGGTATGCATGCCCTAATGTTCATGTCCAGACTGCGATAAGAAACGCAGGAAAACACATCTGGGTGCAGATATGGAAAATAAATAAAAATCATCTTTTGTTCACCGACCGAATATTCCCTTAAGAATGCTAGCTTTCGGCTTCACCCAGTCCGAGGTACACATCCGGCTGAACCGACAGTAACAATCACAGAGGTGCTCCCCTTATGCCCTATCCGAATTAACGGGAACGTAGGGCATAAATACAAGAGCCAGGCAACCCAGCTTGGCCAAAACTTAAGTCATATCGATGCATATAATGGCGAAAAAGGTACATGCGGAAGTATAACACATGTGTGGGGCATGAGGCCCAGATAAATAATTAAGCTTCTGTGAAAGAAGCCCCCAGGTATGATGAGCGCGGCTAGCGCATCTATAATGTGCAAGCAAGGCACAAGTTGGCCCTTGAAGGCCTAGAGAAAGAATAAAAGAAAGAAAGAAAAACAAGACAGGTAATGTATATGCAAAAAATGGACAGAGGAAGGGGACGAACATAGAGTCCGGTGCTAGGCGTAGAATCTTCGGAGCCTGGCCGCGTTCCATGGGTTCGGCTCGAGTCGATTAGTCAATGCATCCCGCAGTCGGTACGCTCCACCGGTCAGAACTTGGTCAATAATGAAGGGACCTTCCCATTTGGGCTCGAGCTTGTTCTTTTTCTTACCCGGCAGGCATAGAACTAGTTCGCCAACGTTATAAGTTTTGGCCCGTACTTCTCTGCTTTGGTATCTGCGAGCCTGTTGCTAATAAAATGCGGAATAGTCTACGTCGCGCTCCTCCTCCAGGGTGTCCAGACTGTCCCGCCGATCGAGCTTGGCTTCTCTTTCTTCGTACATGCGCACTCGAGGTGAGTCATGAATTATGTCATAGGGCAAGACTGCCTCTGCGCTGTACACCATAAAGAAGGGTGTATATCTGGTACTACGATTCGGCATGGTCCGCAGCCCCCAGAGTACGGAGTCGAGCTGCTCTACCCAGTGCGTGTTAGACTCCGTTAAGGAATGCACTAATCTGGGTTTAATGCCGTTCATTATAAGACCGTTTGCTCGCTCAACTTGGCCGTTGGTTTGTGGGTGATAGATTGAAGCGTAATCGAGCTTGATGCCCATTTTGCTGCACCAGAGTTTTACCTCATCGGCCGTGAAGTTCGTGTCGTTGTCAGTGATGATGTTGTGGGGGATGCCATAATGGTGTACGACCCCGGATATGAGGTCTATCACCGGTCCGGATTCGGCTGTTTTAACAGGTTTGGTCTCTATCCATTTGGTGAATTTATCCACCATGACCAGTAAGCATTTTTTCTTGTGGGTTCCCCCTTTAAGGGGTCCAACCATGTCAAGCCCCCAGACCGCGAAGGGCCATGTAATGGGGATTTTTTGGAGGGCGGTGGGTGGCATGTGGCTTTGATTTGCAAAGAGCTGGCAACCGGCGCAACGTTGGACCAAGTCCTGTGCATCTGCCCGGGCCGTTGGCCAATAGAATCCTGTACGGAAGGCTTTGCTTACAAGAGCCCGGGCTGCGGCGTGGTGACCGCCTAGTTCGGCGTGAATTTCTGCTAAAAGGTTCCGCCCTTCCTCTTTGGAGATGCATCTTTGAAGGACTCCGGTAGTGCTTTTTTTGTATAATTCTCCCTCATGGACCCTGTAGGCCTTGGATCATCGCACTATGCAGCGTGCCTCATTTTGGTCCTCCGGAAGTTCCTGTCTAGTTAGGTAGGCCAGGAATGGTTCTGTCCATGGGGCAATGATGGCCATTATTATGTGGGCTGAAGGTGTTATTTCGGTGGCGGAGCCTTCGATTGTGTCAGAGTGTTCGGTATCGAGTATTTTGGCCAGGTCCGGACTATTGTTACCGGTGTCCCCTTCCCATACTACGGATGGCTTGAACAGCCTCTCCAAAAATATGTTGGGGGGACCGCATCGCGTTTTGCGCCGATGCGGGCGAGGATATCCGCCGCCTGATTGTTTTCCCGAGCCACATGGTGAAATTCAAGCCCCTCGAACCGAGCTGACATTTTTAGGACAACGTTTTGATAAGCCGTCATTTTTGGATCCTTGGTGTCAAAGTCTCCATTTATTTGGGATATTGCGAGGTTTGAATCCCCACGCACCTCCAGGCGTTGAATGCCCATGGAGACTGCCATCCGAAGACCATGCAACAGAGCTTCATATTCGGCTGCGTTGTTGGAGTCTGGATACAATATTTGCAGTACGGTATCTCCGGTTGGGGACGTCAGGACGACGCCATCCCCTAGACCAGCCAGCATTTTAGAACCGTCGAAGTGCGTGCTCCAATTGGAGTATGGCCGTACTCTTTAGGGGGTTCGGCCTCCGTCCATTCGGCGACAAAGTCGGCCAATACTTGCGACTTAATGGCTCCCTGAGGTTTGTATGTTATGTCGAACGGGAGGAGCTCAATGGCCCATTTGGCAATCCGGCCCGTAGCGTCGCAGTTGTTTATAATATCATTAAGTGGCACTTCCGAGGCTACTGTAATCAAACACTCTTGAAAGTAGTGTCGCAGCTTCCGGGATGCCATGAATACCGCATAGGCTATCTTTTGATAATGTGGGTATCGTGATTTGCATGGAGTGAGGACATTGGATACATAGTATACCGGCTTTTGAAGAGGGAATTTATGTCCGTCAGCTTCTCGTTCGACGATGAGCACTGCGCTTACAACTTGATGAGTTGCCGCAATGTACAACAGCATTGGTTCGCCGATGTTTGGCGCGGCCAGGATTGGGTTGGTTGCCAAAATGGCCTTTATTTCTTCCAATCCGGCTGTGGCAGCGTCCGTCCACTCGAAGTGTTCGGTGCACCGAAGGAGGCGATAAAGGGGTAAAGCCTTTTCTCCTAAGCGGGAGATAAAGCGGCTTAGAGCCGCCACGCATCCAGTTAACTTCTGGATTTGTTTGAGGTCTGTTGGGGTAGCCAACTGTGACAAAGCTCGGATTTTGGCCGGATTAGCTTCAATACCTCTACTGGAGACAATGAAACCCAGGAGCTTTCCGGCTGGTACGCCAAAAACGCATTTTTTCTGGATTGAGCTTGATGTCGTATGTTCGGAGGTTGTCGAATGTGAGCCTCAAGTCATCTATCAGAGAGTCGACGTGTTTGGTTTTGACAACCACATCGTTTACGTATGCCTCTACTGTTTTGCCAATTTGTTTCTCCAGACATGTCTGAATCATGCGCTGATATGTTGCGCCGGCGTTTTTGAGCCCAAATGGCATTGTGTTGAAACAGAAGGGACCGTATGGTGTTATGAATGCCGTTGAGGCTTGGTCGGACTCCGCCATCTTGATTTGGTGGTAACCGGAGTATGCGTTGAGGAAACACAATGACTCGTGTCCTACGGCAGCATCAATAATTTGATCAATGCGGGGGAGGGGGAAGGGGTCCTTTGGGCAAGCTTTATTGAGGTCCTTGAAATCGACACAAAGGCGCCAGGATTTATCCTTCTTTGGTACCATCACCAGGTTTGCTAGCCAGTCCGGGTGTTTTATTTCTCTGATGAATCCGGCCTCCAATAACTTGGCTAGTTCCTCTCCCATGGCCTGTCTCTTAGGTTCGGAGAAACGTCGTAGAGCTTGCTTGACCGGCTTGAATCCCTTTAGGATATTGAGGCTATGCTTGGCCAGCCTGCGTGGGATTCCTGGCATGTCTGAGGGATGCCAGGCGAATATGTCCCAATTCTCGCGCAGGAACTCTCGTAGTGCGGCGTGCACGGCGGGGTTTAACTGTGCCCCGATGGAGGCTGTTTTTTGTAGGGTCCGTTGGGTGGACTTGGAATTTGACTATTTCATCCGCTGGTTTAAAAGAGGTGGACTTGGATCTCTTATCGAGTATCACGTCGTCCCTGTCCACTGTGGAGCGTAGCGTGGTTAATTCCTCGGCCAAGAGGGCTTCGGATAATGCCTCGAGGGCTAGTGCGGCTGTTTTGTTCTCGGTGCGGAGTGCTGTGTCTGGATCACTGGTGAGGGTGATGATTCCATTGGGCCCGGACATTTTGGGCTTCATGTACCCATAATGGGGTACGACTTGGAAGATCGTGAGCGCCTCACGTCCTAAAAGGGCGTGGTATCCACTGCTGAACGGGGCCACTTGAAATGTAATTTCTTCGGACCTATAGTTCTCTGGCGTACCAAATACCACATCTAGTGTGATTTTCCCAGCGCATCATGCCTCCTGACTGGGTATGATTCCCCTGAAGGTTGTGCTACTTTGCTCAATGCGTTTCCAGTCTATTTCCATTTTTTGAAGAGTTTCCTCATAGATGAGGTTTAATCTGCTGCTGCCGTCCATGAGTACTTTGGTGAGTCGAAAGCCGTCCACAATTGGACTGACGACCAGTGCGGCTGGTGCTCGGGCTGTTCGGAATTTAGGTTCGTCACTGGCATTGAAGGTAATAGCCGTGTCACTCCATGGATTTATTGCTGCTACGTGGCAGATTTCGGCCATGCTGCGGAGTGTTCGCTTGCGCCTATTATTTGAAGCGAAGGTCTCAAAGACTGTTAACACGATATTGTTATCCACGAGATGGTGCTCTGTGGCATTTGGGATAAGAAGATCCTCGCCACTTTTGGCCACCTGCCGGAGTATCCAACATGCTCTAAGGCTGTGCGTTGGTATTGTATCCGCTGTACTATGAATTTTGCAGGGTCCGTTAAGCCATCCCTCCAGTACGGTCCCATGCCCTGTAGAGGGTTTTTGTTTCTTTGCAACTAGCTTGGGTGTCTTATGATAGTGCACCCTTTTACTTCGGACTGGGTGTATATTCGGAGCCGGATTATCCCAAAATTTCGTTTCGGTTTTCCAGGTGCTTTCCATCGCACAGTACTCTCATACTATGGATGCCAAGTTAGCGAAGCGTGATATGTCACGGCGACTTAAGGCGTTAAGGATTCCCTTATCCGTGCAATTATTGCAGAAAAGTGAGATTGCATCTTCCTCACGATAGTCCTTAACCTTGTTCATCACAAGGAGGAATATGACCCAATAATGATGTACTGTTTCATGGGGCTCTTGCCTGATGTGGGAAAGATCATTTATGTCTGGGTGGGTGGGTGGGTGGATTTGAGTCCGAACCCCTACCCGATCTGAGACCCAGGGGCCGAGGAGTTTCCAATATTGGAAGTTCGGGTTCCGGAGTGCTGCCCGATAAGTCTGGCCCGCTGCCTGATTCTAGATTCAGGGCTTGGGTGATGTCCTCCCGTAAGCGGGTATCCGGCTCGGAGAGCTCAGGAATCCGGACATAGTTAGTCCTCAAAATAGAGGAAGAGTTGCCGCATTGTTCCTCCACCACCGCAACGTGATGGGTGACCGATGGAGAGTTAATCTCCCTTTGATCGGGTTTAAGCCCAATCCGATCATAGTCCATAGCGACTCCCAAGGAGGCGATGCGATCCAAGAGTTTGTTTAGGGAAGAGAGCTCCATTGGATCCATCTGCTTGGCGAATTCCGAGCCGACGTGGAGGCTGTTTTTGATGACCTGAGAAGTCATCCTCGGTGCAGCGGCCGAACAGGCAGTCATGACGAAACTGCCTAGCCGGAGAGTTTGGCTGACATCCATAGCTCCCCCGGCGGTAATGTTGTTTTTAACAACAAGATGAGGCATCCTTCCTTACGGCGACGTCACAGAGGAACTCTCAATGAAAGCACCAATGTCGGTGTCAAAACCGGCGGATCTCGGGTAGGGGGTCCTGAACTGTGCGTCTAAGGCGGATGGTAACAGGAGGCAGGGAACACGATGTTTTACCCAGGTTCGGGCCCTCTTGATGGAGGTAAAACCCTACATCCTACTTGATTTATTCTTGATGATATGAGTATTACAAGAGTTGATCTACCACGAGATCGGAGAGGCTAAACCCTAGAAGCTAGCCTATGGTATGATTGTATGCTGTCCTATGGACTAAAATCCTCCGGTTTATATAGACACCGGAGGGGGCTAGGGTTACACAAGGTCGGTTACAAAGGAGGAGATATCCATATCCGTACTGCCTAGCTTGCCTTCCACGCCAAGTAGAGTTCCATCCGGACATGAGACGAAGTCTTCAATCTTGTATCTTCATAGTCCAACAGTCCAACCAAAGGATATAATCCGGCTGTCCAGATACCCCCTAATCTAGGACTCCCTCATTAAGGGATAGTTATATGATCCAATTATGTTATTATTGTTGAGAGAACTTGCACTGGTGAAAGTACGAACCCTAGGCCTTGTTTCAACGCATTGCAATACCGTTTTCGCTCAGTTTTATCATTAGTTACCTTGCCGTTTTTATATTTTCAGATTACAAAAACCTATATCTACCATCCATATTGCACTTGTATCACCATCTCTTCGCTGAACTAGTGCACCTATACAATTTACCATTGTATTGGGTGTGTTGGGGACACAAGAGACTCTTTGTTATTTGGTTGCAGGGTTGTTTGAGAGAGACCATCTTCATCCTACGCCTCCCACGGATTGATAAACCTTAGGTCATCCACTTGAGGGAAATTTGCTACTGTCCTACAAACCTCTGCACTTGGAGGCCCAACAACGTCTACAAGAAGAAGGTTGTCTAGTAGACATCAAGCTCATTTCCGGCGCCGTTTCCGGGGAGGTGAGTGCTTGAAGGTATATATTTAGATCTTGGAACCGAATCTATTAGTTTCTTGTTTTATCACTAGTTTAGTTTATAAAAGAAAACTACAAAAAAATGGAATTGAGGGTGCCTCATATGCTTCATCTTTTTAATATCTTTCGTGAAAATAAGGATTCCGATAATTGTGCCAAAGTGTTAGAAGAAGAATGCAATAAAATGTTTGGCATACAATGTTTGAATGATGAGCATGATTGCAATGTTGTTAGTATGAACTCTTTGAATATCCATAGTACTAATGATGATTGCACTAGTCATGATGAAAATGTCTCTTATAAGCATGTTAATTTTTGTGGAGTGCATAGAGTTTGCAAGTACACACCAAATCGGGAAGATAGATTTTGCAAGCGGCATAAGTATTTAGAAACTAAATGGTTGCAAGAGAGGCTAGATGCTTGTGCTGAAAATTTAAAATTTCTTTGCCATCCTTGTGAACTTTGCAATGAACGTGATCATTTAAATATCCAATGCAAATTGTTTCATGATCGAATCGTGTCCAAACATTGTGATGACTTGATTTCCCTTGCACATCATAATGAACTTAGTTTGCTTGTGGGTTATGAAGAAATGAAACATATAACTAAGGATCTTTCAAAATTTGTCCTTGATAAAGTTCTTGATTTTGATCTAGAGGAAATTTATATGTATTGTGCGGTGAATTGCATTGAAAATCCTTATATTTCCAATTACATAAAGACAAGAAAACAAATGGAAGATGAAGAGAATACTAATGAAAGGGAAGAGGTTTCCCCGTATCCTACTATTCTTTCTTATGATGAATCAGGTAACGAGGAGGAGCTTTCTATTCAACCTATCTCATTAATAAGGAGCTCCAAAAAGAGGATTAAGCCCACATGTAATGAGAAGAAGAAAAAGAAAAGATAGAGAAGCAAAGGTAAAAATGTATCCCTCCTAAATGATGTTGCTCCTATTACTCATTGTGATGATGATAATTGCTATACTATTGGTGCTATCCATACTATTAATGATGAGAGTGATTATGCTTATGATATGGAAAGGCCCAAGCTTGGGGATGCTATGTTTTATGAAGATGATATTTTTAACCTCCCGAGTTTTGACATGCAAATTGATTATGATGATAACACGCCTCCTATTTATGATGATTATATTGATGAAAGTGGGTTTGGAAGAGTGTCAACTTTAGGAAGTAGTGATCCCACTATTTTGGAGGGTGTTGAATCTTATTGTGACAATTATAAAAGTGGATTTGGAGAGGTCATGGCTTTATTTAGTAATGATTCCACTATCTTGGAAGAGGTTTCAATTGATTATGATGAGAACAAAGTTGCTACTTATGATGATTATTGTGATGATACTTATGTTATAAAAAGTAGTGATGACTATATTTACAAAACTTGTAATGATTATGATTACCCTTTTTCTGAACATTACTCTTTTAATGTGGAAACAATTTATAGTATTCGAGTTTCTTATGATACTCCCAGTATTCTGAATGAGAAGAATTTTGCTTATGTGGAGAGTAATAAAAATTCTATGCTTGTGGCTCATGAAAAGAATGCATTATGTGATAGTTATATTGTTGAATTCATTCATGATGCTACTGAAAATTATTATGAGGGAGGAATATATGCTTGTAGGAATTGCAATAATATCAAGTTTCCTCTCTATGTGCTTAAAATCTTGAAGTTATGCTTGTTTTGCTTTCCTATGGTAGTTGATTCTTGTTCCCATAAATTGTTTTCTCTCAAAATCCCTATGCATATGAAGTGGGTTAGACTTAAATGTTCTAGTCATATTCTTCATGATGCTCTCTTTATGTTTCAGTTCTTATCTTTTATGTGAGCATCATTGAAATCATCATGCCTAGCTGGGGGCGTTACACGATAGCGCTTGTTGGGAGGCAACCCAATTTTATTTTTGTTCTTTGATTTTTGTTCCTGTTTAGTAATAAATAATTCATCTAGCTTCTGTTATGATTGTGTTTTTATGCTTTAATTAGTGTTTGTGCCAAGTAAAGCCTTTAGGATCTTCTTGGGCGATTGTTGTTTGATCTTGCTGATAAAAACAGAAAGTATGCGCTCACGAAAATAATTATCATTCTTTACCAGAGAGCGATAAAATACCAATTCCAACCGCAGTAGATCAATATAATTTTTATTCTGGTCATCCCAATTTTTCAGAGTTTTTGGAGTTACAGAAGTATTCGAAATCTCCAGATTACTACAGACTGTTCTGTTTTTGACAGATTCTGTTTTCATTGTGTTGTTTGCTTATTTTGATGAATCTATGAGTAGTATCGGAGGGTATGAACCATAGAGAAGTTTGAATACAGTAGATATTACACCAATATGAATTTATAATGATTTCACAATAGTACCTAAGTGGTGATTAATTTTCTTATACTAACAGAGCTTACGAGTTTTCTGTTAAGTTTTGTGCTGTGAAGTTTTCAAGTTTTGGGTAATGATTCGATGGACTATGGAATAAGGAGCGGCAAGAGCCTAATCTTGGGGATGCCGAAGGCACCCCAAGGTAATATTCAAGGACAACCAAGAGCCTAAGCTTGGGGATGCCCCGGATGGCATTCCCTCTTTCGTCTTCGTTCATCGGTAACTTTACTTGGAGCTATACTTTTATTCACCACATGATATGTGTTTTGCTTGGAGCGTCAATTTATTTTATTAGGATTTGCTTGTTGTTTGAATAAATTACTTAAGATCTGAAATTTTATTTATTGTAAGGAGTCTTCACATAGTTACATAATTATTCAACTACTCATTGTGCTTCGCTTATATCTTTCAGAGTAGTTTGTCTTTTGCTCTAGTGCTTCACTTATATTATTTTGAGAGTCTTTTAGAACAGCATGGTAATTTGCTTTGGTTGTAAAATTAGTCCTAATATGATGGGCATTCAAGATGGGTACAATAAAACCTTTCATATAGAGTGCATTATGAGAAGTATGATACTTGATAATTGTTTTGAGATATAAAGATGGTGATATTAGAGTCGTGCTAGTTGAGTAATTGTGAAATTGAGAAATACTTGTGTTGAGGTTCGCAAGTCCCGTAGCATGCACATATGGTAACCGTTGTG
Source organism: Triticum urartu (assembly GCF_056163025.1). NCBI lineage: Eukaryota > Viridiplantae > Streptophyta > Magnoliopsida > Poales > Poaceae > Triticum > Triticum urartu. The sequence goes on along the minus strand of NC_141875.1, from coordinate 481,185,428 downwards.
TGACAAATTTGAAGCATGAGGTGTTTCTTTGATTGCCTTCCTTATGAGTGGTGGTCGGGGACGAGCGATGGTCTTTTCCTACCAATCTACCCCCCTAGGAGCATGCGCGTAGTGCTTGGTTTTGAAGACTTGTAGATTTTTGCAATAAGTATGTGAGTTATTTATGACTAATGTTCAGTCCATGGATTATACACACTCTCACCCTTCCACCATTGCTAGCCTCTCTTATGCCGCGCAACTTTCGCCGGTACCATAAACCCATCATTTACCTTCCTCAAAACAGCCACCATACCTACCTATTATGGCATTTCCATAGCCACTCCGAGATATATTGCCATGCAACTTTCCACCGTTGCGTTTATTATGACATGCTTCATCATAGTCATATTGCTTTGCATGATCATGTAGTTGACATCGTATTTGTGGCATGGCCACCATTCATAATTTTTTATACATGTCACTCTTGATTCATTGCACATCCCGGTACACCGCCGGAGGCATTCACATAGAGTCATATTTTGTTCTAAGTATCGAGTTGTAATTCTTGAGTTGTTAGTAAATAAAAGTGTGACGATCTTCATTATTAGAGCATTGTACCATGTGAGGAAAGGATGATGGAGACTATGATTCCCCCACAAGTCGGGATGAGACTCCGAACGAAAAATAAATAAATAAAGAAAAAAAAGAGGCCATGAAAAAAAAAGAGAGAAGGCCCAAACAAAAAAAATAAAAAAATAAATGAGAGAAAAAGAGAGAAGGGGCAATGTTACTATCCTTTTCCACACTTGTGCTTCAAAGTAGCACCATGATCTTCATGATAGAGAGTTTCTTATGTTGTCACTTTCTTATACTAGTGGGAATTTCCCTAGGTCTTCGTGAGCAAGCAAGTTGGATGCACACCACTTAGTTTCTTTTGTTGAGCTTTCATACACTTATAGCTCTAGTGCATCCGTTGCATGACAATCCCTACTCACTCACATTGATATCTATCGTTGGGCATCTCCATAGCCCATTGATACGCCTAGTTGATGCGAGACTATCTTCCTCCCTTTTGTCTTCTCCACTACCACCATTCTATTCCACCCATAGTGCTATGTCCATGGCTCGCGCTCATATATTGCGTAAAAGTTGAAAGAGTTTGAAAAGGCTAAGTATGAAACAATTGCTTGGCTTGTCATCGGGTTTGTGCATGATGGGATCATTTTCTGTGACGAAAATGAAGCATGGCCAAACTATATGATTTTGTAGGGATGAGCTTTCTTTGGCTATGTTATTTTGAGAAGACATAATTGCTTGGTTAGTATGCTTGAAGTATTATTATTTTTATGTCAATATTAAACTTTTGTCTTGAATCTTTCGGATCTGAACACTCATGCCACAATAAAGAAAATTACATTGAAATTATGTTAGGTAGCATTCCACATCAAAAATTCTGTTTTTTATCATTTACCTACTCGAGGACGAGCAGGAATTAATCTTGGGGTTGCTTGATACGTCTCCAACGTGTCTATAATTTTTGATTGTTCCATGCTATTATATTATCCATCTAGGATGTCTTATATGCATTTATATGCTATTTTATATGATTTTTGGGACTAACCTATTAACCTAGAGCCCAGTGCCAGTTTCTTTTTTCCTTCTTTTTGAGTATCACAGAAAAGGAATATCAAACGGAGTCCAATTGACCTGAAAATTTACGGAGATCATTTTTGGACCAGAAGAAGCCCACGGAGCATCGGAGATGGACTAGAAGAGTCCCGAGGCCACCACGAGAGTGGGGCGCGCGCCCTACCCCCCATGGGTGCGCCCCTGCCTCGTAGCCACCTCGTGGACCCTCCTGACTTGTTCTCAACGCCAACACCTCTTATATATCCCCAAACTTCCAGAACATAACATAGATCGGGAGTTCCGCTGCCGCAAGCCTCTGTAGCCACCAAAAACCAATCGGGACCCTGTTCCGGCACCCTGCCAGAGGGGGGATCCCTCACCGGTGGCCATCTTCATCATCCCGGCGCTCTCCATGACGAGGAGGGAGTAGTTCACCCTCGGGGCTGAGGGTATGTACCAGTATCTATGTGTTTGATCTCTCTCTCTCTCTCTCTCTCTCGTGTTCTTGATTCGGCACGATCTTGATGTATCACGAGCTTTGCTATCATAGTTGGATCTTATGATGTTTCTCCTCCTCTAATCTCTTGTAATGGATTGAGTTTTCCCTTTGAAGTTATCTTATCAGATTGAGTCTTTAAGCATTTGAGAACACTTGATGTATGTCTTGCATGTGCTTATCTGTGGTGACAATGGGATATTCACGTGATCCACTTGATGTATGTTTTGGTGATCAACTTGCGAGTTCCATGACCTCGTGAACTTATGCATAGGGGTTGGCACATATTTTCGTCTTAACTCTTCGGTAGAAACTTTGGGGCACTCTTTGAAGTTCTTTATGTTGGTTTGAATAGATGAATTTGAGATTGTGTGATGCATATCATATAATTATACCCACGGATACTTGAGGTGACATTGGAGTATCTAGGTGACATTAGGGTTTTGGTTGATTTGTGTCCTAAGGTGTTATTCTAGTACAAACTCTAGGATAGATCGAACGGAAAGAATAACTTCGTGTTATTTTTCTACGGACTCTTGAATAGATCGATCAGAAAGGATAACTTTGAGGTGGTTTCGTACCCTACAATAATCTCTTCGTTTGTTCTCCGCTATTAGTGACTTTGGAGTGACTCTTTGTTTCATGTTGAGAGATAGTTATATGATCCAATTATGTTATTATTGTTGAGAGAACTTGCACTAGTGAAAGTACGAACCCTAGGCCTTGCTTCAACACATTGCAATACCGTTTTCGCTCACTTTTATCATTAGTTACCTTGCTGTTTTTTATATTTTCAGATTACAAAAACCTATATCTACCATCCATATTGCATTTGTATCACCATATCTTCGCCGAACTAGTGCACCTATACAATTTACCATTGTATTGGGTGTGTTGGGGACACAAGGGACTCTTTGTTATTTGGTTGCAGGGTTGTTTGAGAGAGACCATCTTCATCCTACGCTTCCTACGGATTGATAAACCTTAGGTCATCCACTTGAGGGAAATTTGCTACTGTCCTACAAACCTCTGCACTTGGAGGCCCAACAACGTCTACAAGAAGAATGTTGTGTAGTAGACATCAATACATTCCACACAGTCACTCCAAGAAAAACGTTTCCGTTTGCATGTACATTACACATAATTTCCCCATTAAATCGTTTGTGATAGCGTTGCCTTTGCAGATGATATTAACAATTTTACCGTTTGCGTTATTAAATGCATCACACATGGTGCGTAGAAGGAACTGTGTGGCATAGGCAATCCGTCACACACAATTTTTATGTGGTAAACATTTGCACAAGGTGGCCTAACGTAAACAGTTTTCAAGAGGAAGTCATGTGTGATTGTTCATTGATCCAACACGGTTTATTTCTAGAAACTGTGTGCGTTGCCCGAGGTCATCGCCCATGGTGTTTTCCCAATAATCGTTTGCAATAGAAAAACCCAATTAGCAGGCTAATCGCCATTAGCAGGCTAATTGTCCTATTATTAATAATACATTTATTACTCTAATTGACATTTTATATTAAGCACGTAATATATTTCATTTTCGTATTAAGGAAGCATGATTCCATAATTGAAATACACCAGAGTACAACATCATATAGCTTCAGTACTTAGCTACCCCATTACACAACTACACCAGCACCAAGTTTCACATGCAACATCTATAACCTTTTTGAAATTAACATCATAGACGGTACATAGTCAGATGAATCACATCTGGAAAACTGCTGAAGCGGAAGGTGAATATTGAGCCTTCATTGATTTTGAAGGTCTTTGCAACTTTAGGCCACTACCTATAGATGATTGACCCCCCATCCTTTGTCCTCTTTAGGAACACTTCAATATTGAACCATGGGTGTTGTATGAATACCTTCCTCGCCACCTGACCATACAGGTGGTTTGAGAGGTAATCATCAATGAAATGCTTTGGAAAGGCCTAAAAAAATAAGGATATGCATACATATCTTCTCTAGATTTTAAAATGGCGCAAAGGAATTAAAAAGACAAGGTATAACATTTAGTACCATCCTATAGTGAACTGATATCTTCTTCATTGTGTAGACAAAGATCTTGTTATTTTTTGTCGCTAGTTTCTTTATCGTAACAATCTTTCCGAATTTCTTGGCTTGACTGATATTCATGGACAACTCATTTCCCCATATGCAAAAATGGTTGAACAGTGGGTGAAAACCTCTGACAGCAGGACCTACATGTGCAAGACCAAACTGTTAAAAACCTAAATATTAGAATGGTTCTTGCAATTGCACAATAATGTGCTATTAGACAAAGGACCATGCATGTGCAAACCTCGATTGTAAACCTCAGTGCTTCCCATTGTATCCCTGCAAAACATATAAGGTAGTTAGTGATCAGGTTAAGTGAGGGTTCGCATGCTATCAGTAAAATATGTTGATGAAAAATAAGCACATTGCGGATTCATTAGATTAATTCTAGCCACATGGAAAACCCATTTATCCAAACCAAGAATGATTAAGAACTAGGAAATATAGCAATTGTACATGTTCTCATGTATTAAGTGCAACCAAACTCGATTTATTCCTCACATGCACAACCATACAAAATTCTACCCACGACAATTGGACATCGCATTGTAGAATTGAACCAAGCAGTTAACTAAACTCCACAACAAATGAACCAAACATTAACTGAGCACCACATTGCACAATATAACATACTCCTAATAGAAGATCAGACAGTTAACCAAACCAAGCATGCTTAACAACTTGGAAATATAGCAATTGTATTTATTTCTCATGTATTTAGTACAACCAAATTTGATTTATTTCTCACATGGTATACAATAACAAAATGCACCGACAATAATTGAACATCGCATTGCAGAATTGAACCAAACAGTTAACTAAACACCACAACAGATGAACCAAACGTTAACTGAGCACCACATTGCACAATATATAACATACTAGAAGATCAGACAGCTAACCAACCAAGCATGATCGACAACTTGGAAACAAAGCAATTGTATTTGTTTCTCATGAATTTTGTAAAGATAAATTCGATTTATTTCTCACATGGAATACAATACAAAATTGCACCCTGAAGAATTGAACATCACATTTGCAGAACTGAACCAAGCAGTTAACTGAACATGACAACTAATTAACCAAATAGTTAATAAGTGAGCACCACATTGCACAACATATAGAACATATACACTAGAGCAAAAAATTGCATGGTAAAAGTAGATAGGAAAATTCACTAGAATTTGTTAAGGAAAGGCAGGAGCAGCACATGCAATGGGTAAACCGAGCATGGTTAAACGGTGTAGCTAGCAAACTGAACATAGGTCCTTATAGTGAGCTAATAACATAAGCTACTCCTCATCGTCGGAGATATCGATGATGATTGGCTCCTTGGAAATGGAAGAGGGTGAGGCCTCCACATTGTGGGTGCCCTTATCGTAGTGGTGAGTTGCCTAAGCCGCTCCGGGAACCAACCTACTGGCTCTCGAGTTGAGGTAAGCACGGGCACACTGAGAAAACACCTCGTAGTCTTCTTCAAAGGCACCAACGGTGGCCTCGAGAAAATGACACGAACTGTCATTTAAAGAAGCCAACCGCATCGCGGCATGAGCGTGGGAGGCGTCGATGGTGGCCTCGACAGCGTGGTGCTCCTCCAAGATGTGGGGGTCGGCACGAATGGCAGCCATCGCGACCTCATCCGCGCGTGGGGCTACGATTTGCTTCTCCACTACCAAATGCTCCTTGAGCTCCTGGCTAAACTGCGTGCACCATGGCTTAGGGTGGCGCTTATTTGGTGGAGGGTCGGTGATTTGGGTGGAAGGTGTCGCGCCAGCGGTCAGGGCATGTGGGATGTGGAAGGAGGAGGAGGATGGGGGTCGGGTGTGGATTACCTGCCTGGATCGACGAGGCCGAGCAGCGTGAAGGAGTGTCGCCAGCGAGGAGGCGGCACTACAATCAAGGAGTGAAGGTTTGAACTTGGAAAGGAAGGCGGAAACAGGGGAAATGTGGATTTTGGTAAGGGGAGGGGGGCGGGGAGGTAGATATTTCCGTGAAAGCTGAAAATTTTGGATCGGTGCAGCGAAAAAACTGGCACGCAAAGTGTCATTAGACACGGTCCCTTATTCAGAACTGTGTACAATATGTTAACATCACAAACGATTCATATTGCTTACCCCGTGTGTGATGAGTTTGAACATACATATTTTGATCCAAATTTCCCTGGTTATAGTGGTCATCCAGGTCATTGCATAATTTGGGTACACAAAGGAGACTACATCACATACACACTTCTTAATCGGGCAAGTTCAGCAATTAAACAGAGCTAGCTAACCTAAACATTACTCTAACACAAATTGAAGACTGGCACTCTTAATTAAACAAAACAAAGAGTACTACTCCAGTTGGTGCTCGTCGATCTCCGCTGCCTCCTCCATGTCCAACTCATGCCCGACGATCTCTGGGGAAGGGGCTCCATGGCATCCATCGCATCATACTCGGCAAGCATCTCGCCATCTGCGTTCGCCATCTCTTTGGAAAAGGCCGCCACGAGCTGGGCGTGGGCGGCCGTGATCTGGGCTTGGACGAGCTCCGGCATGGCAAGGTATGCCGCGGAGGAACGAACGGCTGCTCGAACGCTCTCAGTGATTGCCAACTCTTCAGCCGTGGGTTGCCGAACATTGTCGGAGAAGCTTCATTCGATTTATGCGGTGACCGCCAGGAGTTGGGCATGGGCGGCCTCGACATGGTCGTGGGCGGCCTTCATCAGGGCTAAGGCCGCCGCTGCAGAATGGACAGATGATGTGCCGCTCTCACCAGTTGCTATCCCCGAGGCAGATGTTGCTGCTGCCACCTGAGAAGCAACAATTGCCGTTTGGGCTGACTTGGCTGCCCGGTCAGAGATTCCAGCCGTGCTCATGCAGCTTGTTAGCATGCGCATGGCGGCTGCAGCCGCGCTGCCGCCGGAGTGGGCCGCCAAAGTTGCCCTCACGACGCTGGTCCATGTCCCCATCTTTCACCGACGATGATTGAATAGTGAAATGATATTTGGCGAGCGAGCTAGTGTGCTTGACACGCGGCTGTGGACTGTAGCCGACGCACCTTCTTGCGTAAGCCATATGCGTAGTATACTCCGACGGTGCTCCGAGATATTTTGTACTGCAGCCCACACGGTTGGTGATAATAAACTGTGTGTGATCTACTTGATTTTTCATCTTGAGTTGAATTGCTAGAACTTTTATCTGCAGTGAACATGCAACTATAGGTGTGTCGTCAAAAAATTGGAATTATTCAGGGTTCGTTTGGACATTTTTATACATCAAATTGGTTTTCTAGCCATTTCATGTGCACAATTCAAAATTAAACTACATGCACATGCTCTGGTGCACCAATATGGGTTGTAAAATTATATATGTGTCCATGGGTTTATGCTTATGTCCCATGCAAGAAATGGGGATGAATTTCAAACACCACGACACCGTGGCTCTCCGGCTAACGCTGAGGTACTTGCTTTTGTAATTCTAGTAAATCCAAAAGTTGTCTGAAATTCATGAACCTTGGCATGCTATCATGGAATGGCATCAACATGCTGGGGTAAAAAATATTGTCCCATTTGGGGCAGGTTATGGTATAAGCTTCTCACAAACCAGAGCTTCTCACAAGAAGCCTCATGGTTCCGGTAGCGAAATGTGTCACCTTTGTGGACAAAACGATATTCGTCGCCTCTTCTTTCTTTCAAATTTTTTTCTGGCATCAACATAGAACAACAGGAGTGTCATGTTAAATTTTGGAAATTTTCAGGGATCGTGTGGACATTTTTATACGTTAACTGAATTTTCTAGGCATTTATGTGCATAATTCAAAATTGAACTACATGCACATGCTCCAGTGCATAAAAACCGGTTGAAAAATCAAATGTGTGTCCTTGGTTGCAAGCTTAGGTCACATGCAAGAAATGAGAACGAATGTCAAACACCTTGACACTGTCGCTCGACCACTATCATTGAGATACATGGTTTTAAAATTCTAGTAAATCAAAAACTCTTCATGAAACTTGACATGATATCATGGAACAACATCAACATGTTGTGGTAAAAATATTGTCCCATTTGGGGCAGGTTTGGGTATAAGCTTCTCGCAAACTAAAGCATCTCACAACAAGCCTGATGGTTACGGTAGGGAACGTGCCACCTTGGGGGACAAAACGATATACATTGCCTCTTCTTGCTTTCAAAAATTTTCTAGTGTCAACATAGAACAACTGGAGTGTTGTGTCAATTTTTGGGATTTTTTGGGGTTCGCTTGGACATTTTTATACATTTACTGGGTTTTCTAGGCATTTTATGTGCATAATTCAAATTTGAACTACATGCACATGCTCTAGTGAAGAAAAATGGATTGACATATCAAATGTGTGTCCTTGGGTGCATGCTTAGGTCCCATGCAAGAAATGGGAATGAATTTCAAACACCAGGACATTGTTGATTATCGGCAAAACATTTAGATACTTTGTTTTTAAATTCTAGTAAATCCAAAACTCGTCTGAAATTCATGAAACTTGGCATGCTACCATGGAATGGTACCCGACATGCTATGGTATTTTTCGTGTCTATTTTGAGAGAAGGCACACTCGAATAACAACCAACAATGGCATTTTGAAACAAATAGCTGCCACTTTAACATCTCAAACGTTTTGTATAATTTGAATCATGTGCGTTATGTTAACCATTCACGTGACGCCAAATGTCACTCTTTTAACGGCTAGGAGGTGCCGTGCGGACAACTGCTTGACTTAATGGGAGGCGTGCGAGCGCAGTCCGCTGCGCAGGCTGACCGAGAGGCGTGCAAGCTGTCCTCCAATGTGCAGGCTCACCAGGAAGCGTGCGAGCTGTATGCTGCATAGGCTCACAGGGAAGCAAGCCCTTTGACTTCCATGGCCTCCCACCTTGCTCACATCCTCTCCATTAACGGCGCCCGAGCCGTTGTTTAATATGGGCAGCCCTACTATTTGCCTCCCATTCTCCTCCCGCAGACCTCCACTAACGCCATGGCACAGAAGGATCATCTGCCACTAGTCTTCTAGTTTGGTGAAGTCGACTCCAAGCCGGAGGAGATAGAAAAGAAGGAGGAATGAGCCGACATGGCCCTGAACGAGCTGTCCGCGGCGGTTGCTGCCCCCGCGCCCATCCCAGCTCCCATTCCCCGCGCCCGCGCCAACATTGACAGGCTGGTCGCCGAGCACTATCACAGAGCTGGAAGCCACAGGCGTTAGCGAGGTCTCCACAGACCCGCGCGAGCTCGTGTACATGCCAGCGCCAGCGCTCATGCCCATGCGCGCCCCTGCGCACCCACCGCAGCGCCGGTCCCCGTTCGTTTTCCTGCACCCACCGCGCCCGTGCCCGTGCGCGCGCCCCTCTCAGTGGCATGGGATGCCGCCGTCGACCGCTACCTCACAGCGCCGTGAGTTGCCATCCTCCCACGCCCCGCCCTTCGATCGCATGACTACATGATGTTTGATTTCCAAATGAAGAACATTCTGTGTTGTCTTGAAGACTTCAACAACGGCATTCCGGAGGACGACAACGACAATGCCGGCGCGGCACGCCGCCTCCACCGTCGCTGGAATCAGTTTTTGTGTGTGTTTAATACTGTATCTCGATCTTATGAATATAAATTCATATTGTGACTGAATGAAAGATATTGTTTGAACGAACTTGCGTTTTTCTCTCTAAATGTAAAAACTTATCAAATGATTTTATTTAAAAAACATCAATGGTTTTTAAATATAAAAGACTCATCGCAAACGTTTTAGTTAGAACACCTGTATGCAAACCGACAGCTTTCCCAGGAAGCCAAGGAAAAATGTGCCGAGCAGGATTTGTGCAGCTCTTGATCGCAACCGTTTTAGATAGAACAGCCGTATGTAAACCGACAGCTTCCCCAGTAAGCCAAGGGAAAATATGCTGAGCAGGAATTGTGCAGCTATTCATCGCAAATGTTTTAGATAGAACACACATATGCAAAGTGAGAGCTATGGTCTTCCCCAGTAAGCCAAGGGAAAATTCGCCGCGCAGGATTTGTGCATCTCTTCAACGCAAACGGTTCAGATTTAATATGGTATGCAAAGCGATACTTCAGCGCTAAGCCAAGAGAAAATCTGGCACGTAGGATTTGTACATCCCTTGAACGCAAACGGTTTTTTGGATGACTCGTGTGCAACCACGTACAGACAATTTGATAAGATTTGCATCTGTCATGTTGGGTATATTGCCATTTGTCAAACTGGAAAGATTGACATTTGTTGATCTAGTAACATTGCCATTTCTCAACCTTGTAACACTGCCATTTGTCAAAATATGCAGCTAAAAATCACTAGCACCATCTGTTTTTTGCAACTAAAATTCAGTAATTAAGCATAGATTAAGCAGTCGTTCTTTATACAAATAGTTCAACTCGACAGTTGAACCGACCAAAAATTTCCCCAATTGTTGCCAACCATGTACTGAAATAGCTAGTTCAACTATGTATACTAGCTAATTTTAAGTACGTTGTACAGTTCCACCACATCTATAGTTAGACGAACTGAACAAAATAGCCCCTAAATACTACTACTACGGAGGGGCTTTGTACTACTTCCGGCAGCCTCTCCTCTGCCAAGAGCGCTCAGTAAGAGGCAAAGGGGGAGGAGGAGCCTACCGACGAGCTGGACAACTGCAATACAGTGCCTGCCGCCGCTGCACCTTCAGCGATGCTCACATCGAATGCCCTCTGTTGGTCCAGACGACCCCTCTCAAAGCGGCGGGACTCCATGTAGATCTCTTGATTCCTCGCCTCTGCGGCGGCATGTGCTGCAGCCACGGCGGTGGTAAGGCTCTTTGGATGCTCGACGAGGCGCTCCTCTCCTCCCGCAGGAACTCGATGTAGCGCGCAAGGTCGCTGACGCACGTGCAAGCCTTCACCTCTGCCTCCCGCCTTGGGGCAGCGATGGAGAAGCGGGTGATTGTCGGCGTTCTGGGAACGGGGGTCCCTAGACTTGCCTGCCTGCGGCCTGCGGCATGGCTCGAAGGGGGGCCCAGCACGGCCCATCTTCATCAACACAGACCCAAGACCCTCGCGAGGGGCCAAGCCTCGCGGGGCGGACGACACGGAGCTTCCTCAGGCACGGCCTCATCAGGCTGGCTCGCGAGGGGGCGGAGAGATCAAGGCGGGGTACCTGTAGGATCTAGAAGTAGATGTGTCTAGAGGGGAGGGTGATTAGACACTTAGTGCCAAAGTTGCAATTTTTAATCTTTTTCGATTTAAGTGGAGTTTAGGCACAATTTCAATACACACAATACATATCAAGCAAGCATGCAAAGAGTATATGAGCAACGGAATGTAAAGCATGCAACTTGCAAGAATGTAAAGGGAAGGGTTCGGAGAGATCAAACGCAATTGGAGACACGAATGTTTTTCCCGTGGTTCGGATAGGTGGTGCTATCCTACATCCACGTTGATGGAGACTTCAACCCACGAAGGGTAACGGTTGCGCGAGTCCACACAGGGCTCCACCCAAGGGCAACGGTTGCACGAGTCCATGAAGGGCTCCACCCACGAAGGGTCCACGAAGAAGCAACCACCCACAAAGGGTCCACGAAGAAGCAACCTTGTCTATCCCACCATGGCCATCGCCCACGAAGGACTTGCCTCACTAGCGGTAGATCTTCACGAAGTAGGCGATCTCCTTGCCCTTACAAACTCCTTGGTTCACTCCACAATCTTGACGGAGGCTCCCAAGTGACACCTAGCCAATCTAGGAGACACCACTCTCCAAGAAGTAACAAATGGTGTGTAGGTAATGAACTCCTTGCTCTTGTGCTTCAAATGATAGTCTCCCCAACTCCCAACTCTCTCTCATAGGATTTTTTGGTGGAAAGAAGACTTGAGTGGAAAGCAACTTGGGAAGGCTAGAGATCAAGATTCATATGGTAGGAATGGAATGTCTTGATCTCAACACATGAGTAGGTGGTTCTTTCTCAGAACAAATGAGTAGGAATGATGTGTGTGTTCTGATGGCTCTCTCACCGAATGAGAAAGAGGTGGAGGGGTATATATAGCCTCCACACAAAATCCAACCGTTACACAGTTTTCCAATCTCGGTGGGACCGAATCATAAAACTCGGTCAGACCGAAAATGTAAACCTAGTGACCGTTAGTGATTTCGATGGGACCGACATGCAATTCGGTAGGACCGATTCGGTTAGGGTTTGGGCATAACGTAATCTCGGTGAAACCGATTACACAAACTCGGTGAGACCGAATATGGTAATTAGCTAACTAGAGAGTTGGTCAGGCAAACTCGGTGGGACCGATTTGCTCTTTCGGTGAGACCGAGTGGAACTCGGTGAGACCGAAAAGTTACAAAGGGGAAACACTGAGTTTACATTGCAATCTCGGTGGGACCGATTACACAAACTCGGTGGGACCGAGAATAGTGCAATGGGTAACAGAGAGTTTGCAACCCCATCTCGGTGGGACCGAGATCCTTATCGGTAGAACCGAATTGCTAGGGTTTGGTAGTGGCTAATGACAAGTGAAAGTCGGTGGCGCCGGATAGGAAAAATCGGTAGGACCGAGTTTGGCTTAGGGTTTAGGTCATATGTGGAAGTGGGAAAGTAGTTGAGGATTTTGGAGCATATCATTAAGCACATGAAGCAAGAGGCTCATTAAGCAACACCTCATCCCTCCTTGATAGTATTGGCTTTTCCTATGGACTCAATGTGATCTTGGATCACTAAAATGTAAAATGAAGAGTCTTGAGCTTGAGGCTTTAGCCAATCCTTTGTCCTTAGCATCTTGAGGGAGTTCCCACAATCTTTAGTCCATGCCACTCCATTGTTGAACTTATCTGAAACATGCTAGATAGAAGTGTTAGTCCAACAAGAGATATGTTGTCATCAATTATCAAAACCACCTAGGGAGCACTTGTGCTTTCAATCTCCCCCTTTTTGGTAATTGATGGCAACATACATCAAAGCTTTAGATAAAGATATAAAGAACAGCAAGTAAAGCTTTGGAAGAACATGTAGCAAGCATAGACTCCCCCTACACGTATGCACTCATGTAAATATGAAATATAGAGGCATGTGAGAGCATAATCATGACAGAGTAGGCAATGTGTTACATGTATCTTGGCCATATGCATCAGAGTAAAAGATTATCAAGAGAAATATCTTCATGCTCATGAGTCCTTCTTGCAAACAGTATGTACATAAGCAAGAACTCCTCATACTCATGATTTTGATGCATATACTTACCTTGTGGTCTCGAGTTGGCTTAGGATGGAATGAACCTGCAAACAAGGTTAGATAACACAGGTACATCCACTAGCCAGAGCAAACAAAAGAAACCACAAGAATGCCAAGACTGGGATGACATGTAGAGAGTGATAACATTGGATTCAACATGTCCCCAAGAATAAAGATATGCAATGAATTTGGCTGATTTCTTTACCTTAGGTGTCTTGCTCCCCCTGAATCTTACATGGGATATTAGGAGAAGATAGGAAACAGAAAATCAGAGCTGAATAGAACTTAATTCAAATGAGTTCATATGAACATGTCTTTCCCCCAAGAAGACATGTGGCATCTCTCCTCTTGAACATCAAGCATCTGGGATCCTTGAGTATTTTTCTCTCCCTGGAAGTCTCTCTCTCCCCCTTAACAACATCTGGGATCCTTGAGACTTTCTCTCCCCCTTAATACTTTTTCTCTCTTGGTGTGATCTCTCTTTCCTACAAGCTTTGATGTGATCTCTCTCTCCCCCTTTGACATCAATTTACAAGAAGGTTATTCCTGGAATCCGTCGAATGGGTTTGGTCCTTGAGATTCAGCACAAAGCAGAGGATAAAATTGTGATGCTTGTGGAGGACAAGATTCATTGAGTGGAGCTGGATCATAAGAAATGTAGAACAAGTGGCAAACTGTTTTTCTGACTGCAAAGTCGGTGGCACCGAGTGGCACATTTCGGTGGTACCGAAAAGATTCGGTTGGACCGAAATTTGCAAGTCGGTGAGACCGAGTTTACACAGAGAAAAAACACTTGTCACCTCAGCTCACTAGTCAAGTAAGATCTCACAAAGATTTGCAATGAATTAGCTGATGGATTTGCAAGGAATTTGATGCAGAAATATGCAAAACAAGAACAAAAAGGAAAAAGTGAAAGTTTCTAGATGAAGTTTTTTTAACAAATATGCAAGGAACAAATGCAATAACTCAGAAAAGGACACAAGAGAACTTCATCTAGAATTGGGCGGTGACATAGTCACCTATGTTAGAGTATATTGACTTAGGAGTCAAGTGAGGACACTTGATCATAGGTCATACTCATCGTTTAAGCTCAAAATGGGGTTACCATTTTTTGTTTAAGCATCTTGATGTATTCACATCTTGTTGAGTTGCTTTGACTCATGTCTTGGAGTAAAGCTTCTCTAAGATGGAATGACATACCTTGGGTGGTGGTGTGGTTCTTGCTCATGTACTTGAACTTGTGTGGGTGCTCAAGGTTGATGTAGTTCATCAAGAGTTGGGAGCACCACTTGGATTTTGAGTTCATCTACCTACATGGGTTAGTTCTTGCAAGGAAGAGCACTTGTGTATTAAAAAAATAACAATCATGAAGCTTAACATAGAATTTGTCAAAGGATATGTTTGAATGGTTTTGTGCTTCCTTGTCTTCAACCACTATTGTGTAGAGTCTTGGTGATGTAGAGATTGCTCAAGATATGAGTGAGTCGCAATCTCATGGAATTAGATTCAACCAAGCACCTACATGGGTTAGAAAACATGCAAGGTGCAAATATATCCAAGACATAAGATAGTTATCATAAGAGATATATCGTGGATTAGTCATAAGCTCATGTCTTGCATGTACCCAATGGAGTTTCTACTCCAAGTTCGAAGCATCAATGATGTTCAATTCTCCTCTCAACCTGCAAAACACTTTCTCATCAAGTGGTTTAGTGAATATATCCGCTAATTGCTTGTCGGTGCGAACATGCTTAAGATTGATGTCACCCTTAGCAACATGATCTCGAATGAAATGATGACGAACTTCAATATGCTTAGTTCGAGAATGTTGTACAGGATTATGACCAATTTTGATAGCACTTTCATTGTCACAAAGCAGTGGAACATGTTTCACATAAATCCCATAATCTTTAAGAGTTTGGGTCATCCAAAGTAATTGAGCACAACATGAACCAGCGGCAATGTATTCCACTTCGGCGGTGGATAAGGATACCGAGTTTTGTTTCTTGGAAGACCAAGACACAAGAGATCTACCAAGAAATTGACAAGTACCCGAAGTGGACTTTCTATCAACCTTGTCTCCGGCATAATCTGAGTCGGAATAGCCAACAAGATCAAAAGAAGACCTCTTAGGATACCAAATGCCAAAGTTTGGTGTATGGATTAAATATCTCACTGTCCTTTTCACAGCCTTAAGATGACAATCTTTAGGAGCAGCTTGATAACGAGCACACATGCACACACTTAGCATAATATCGGGACGTGAAGCACATAGGTATAACAATGAACCAATCATAGAGCGATAAACCTTTTGATCAACAGGTTCACCATCTTTGGTCAAATCATTATGTCCACTAGTAGGCATGGGTGTAGACATACCTTTGCATTCTTGCATATTGAACTTATTGAATAAGTCCTTGGTGTACTTTGTTTGAGAGACAAATGTACCTTCCTTAGTTTGCTTGATTTGCAACCCGAGAAAGAATTTGAGTTCACTCATCATAGACATCTCAAACTTCTCTGACATTAGCTTTCCAAACTTTTCACTAAAGAGATGGTTAGTTGAACCAAATATGATATCATCAACATAAATTTGGCATACAAATAGTTCTCCATTAACCCTTTTAGTAAAAAGAGTAGAATCAATTTTACCAATTTCAAAACCACTTGTAGTAAGGAACTTGGTCAAGCATTTATACCATGCTCTAGGAGCTTGTTTAAGACCATAAAGAGCTTTGTGAAGTTTGTAAACGTGATTAGGTTTCTTAGGATTGACAAAGCCGGGAGGTTGTTTGACATAAACTTCCTCCTCTATTTCTCCATTTAGAAAAGCACTTTTAATGTCCATTTGGTACAAGGTGATATTATGGTGATTAGCATAGGCAAGTAAGATGCGAATGGACTCAAGTCTAGCAACGGGAGCATATGTCTCACCATAGTCCATACCTTCGACTTGTGTGTATCCTTGGGCGATGAGACGTGCTTTGTTGCGGACCACTTGTCCATCTTCATCTTACTTGTTGCGAAACACCCATTTGGTACCAATGATGTTGTGGTTGTTGTCGGGCTTCTCAACCAATGTCCAAACTTGGTTCCTCTCAAAATTATGTAGCTCTTCATGCATAGCGTTTATCCAATCCGGATCTTCCAATGCTTCTTCAACCTTCATTGGTTCAATGCTAGAGATGAATGAATAGTTTTCACAAAAGTTAGCTAAACGAGTTTTTGAGCGAGTGATTCTCCCGGTTTGTATATCATTGAGGATTTGCTCGACGGGATGATCTTTGGCAATTCTTGCTCGAACTCGTGAGAGCTTTTGCTTGGGTCTTTGTTGAGCATCTTCTTCATCTTGTTCTTCTTCTTGGCCTTCTTCATTGTTGATGTCGTCGTTCTCTTGTCGTGGTGGAGAAGGAGGTTGTTGATGTTCATCTTGACGTACTTCCTCGTTTTCTTCATCTTGGTGTGTCCCACTTGTGGATGCTTCCATGTCGATTCTTGGTTCACCCTGTTGTGAAGTAGAAGCTTCCACTTGGACGGATGAAGTACTCTCCTTCACTTCCGTTGGACGAATTTTGCCAATGGACAAGTCTTGAATTTCTTCTGAAGGGTCTTTGTCTCCTACATCAATTGGCAATTGCTCTACTTGCGAGCCATTAGATTCATCAAACTTCACATCTACCGTCTCTTCAACCTTTCGGGTGAAATTGTTGTAGACACGGTAAGTGTGAGAGTTTGAGCCATAACCAAGTCGAAAACCTTCATGAGATTTAGGAGCAAACTTTGAACGACGATGCTTATCAAGAATGTAGCACTTTGAGCCGAATACCCGAAAGTATCCAACTTGAGGCTTGTTACCGGTGAGGAGCTCGTATGCCGTCTTGCCGAGTAGCTTGTGAAGATATAAGCGATTTGTTGCGTGACAAGCTGTCTGAACCGCTTCTGCCCAAAAGTGCTTTGGCGTCTTGTATTCATCAAGCATTGTTCTTGCCATTTCGATGAGCGTCCGGTTCTTCCTCTCAACAACTCCATTTTGTTGAGGTGTGTATGTAGCCGAGAACTCGTGTGAAATCCCTTCTTCGTTAAGAAAGGTGTCCACATTTGCGTTCTTGAACTCTGTTCCGTTGTCACTCCGAACCTTCTTGATCTTCACATCAAACTGATTTTGGGCTTTCCTAGCGAAGCTTCTGAAGATCTTCTGGACCTGCGATTTGTCATTGAGGAAAAACACCCACGTAAATCTTGAAAAATCATCAACTATAACTAGACCAAAGGAATTTCCACCGAGACTCTTGTAGGCATTAGGACCAAAAAGATCCATGTGAAGCAGCTCGAGTGGCCTCCTTGTGGTCATGATGTTCTTTACAGGATGTCTTCCTCCAACCTGTTTACCTGCTTGACAAGCACTGCAAAGTCTATCCTTATCAAATATGACATCGTTAACTCCAAGGATATGATTTCCTTTAATAAGCTTGTCAAGGTTTCTCATGCCAACGTGACCTAGTCGTCTATGCCACAACCAACCTTTTGAGGATTTAGCAACAAAGCAAGTTTTAGGTTGTGCCTTTTTGGAGAAATCGACGATGTAAAGATCACCTCTACGCATACCCGTAAAGACCATTTTATGATTGTCTTGACGAAATACTTGGCAATCTACCTCAGTAAATAGGACATTCAACCCGAAATCAGCGAGTCTAGATACAGAAAGTAAGTTATAACCAAGAGATTCAACGAGCATGACATTTTGAATGGAACTATCATGTGAGATGGCCACCTTACCAAGGCCAACCACTTTACCCTTTGAATTATCACCAAAGGTGACATATTTTCGAGGGCCGTTGTTTTCTGCAAGCTCACGAAACATCTCTTCATCTCCGGTCATATGATCAGTGCATCCACTATCAAGAACCCATTCCTTTCCTCCTGATTCATATCCCCGAAGATTTGCCATAAGACCAAAATGTCTCATTGCATCATCAAGATCGGAGTCACTGTCATCATCATCATAATATTCATGTTCATCATGATCTTGTGACTCATCATTTCCTAGAGAGGGTAATTCATTAGATAGATGATCAAAGTGGTTACTTTTATGAATTCTTATAGCGTTGAGTATGATATCATTAATGATTCCAACATCTCCTTTAGCATGCTTAAGATTGACAAGTTCAAGAAGACATTTACCAAAACTAGGATCACTAGAGTTCATCTTACTCAAGGCAATAGATTTATGGAGAATTTCATCCAAAGTTTTCAAGGAGTGATTGGGAAACCGTTCCTCAAGAAATTTCCATATAGTATAGGCGCAATTTTGAGTAGGCAAACTAGCAATCAAATCTTTGGGCAAACCTCTAATAATGAGCTCAATAGTTCTAAGATTGCAAATCATGTCAATATCTTCATCTAGGGTAGGATGCAAGGGATGAATATGGGGTGCACAAGGGCTAGCAATATACTTGTTCAAATGATATTGATTGAAGATTACAAGCATCTCATTTTTCCACTCATGAAAGTACTTTCCATCAAGAATGGGCACTCTATGTCTAAGACTCCCTAGAGTAGACACATCCATCTTCCTCCAATGGTGATTAAACCAAAGAATGGAGACCAATGCTCTGATACCACTTGTAGGATCTAGAAGTAGATGTGTCTAGAGGGGGGGGGTGATTAGACACTTAGTGCCAAAGTTGAAATTTTTAATCTTTTTTGATTTAAGTGGAGTTTAGGCACAATTTCAATACACACAATACATATCAAGCAAGCATGCAAAGAGTATATGAGCGGCGGAATGTAAAGCATGCAACTTGCAAGAATGTAAAGGGAAGGGTTTGGAGAGATCAAACGCAATTGGAGACACGGATGTTTTTCCCGTGGTTCGGATAGGTGGTGCTATCCTACATCCACGTTGATGGAGACTTCAACCCACGAAGGGTAACGGTTGCGCGAGTCCACACAGGGCTCCACCCAAGGGCAACGGTTGCGCGAGTCCACGAAGGGCTCCACCCACGAAGGGTCCACGAAGAAGCAACCACCCACAAAGGGTCCACGAAGAAGCAACCTTGTCTATCCCACCATGGCCATCTCGCACGAAGGACTTGCCTCACTAGCGGTAGATCTTCACGAAGTAGGCGATCTCCTTGCCCTTACAAACTCCTTGGTTCACTCCACAATCTTGACGGAGGCTCCCAAGTGACACCTAGCCAATCTAGGAGACACCACTCTCCAAGAAGTAACAAATGGTGTGTAGGTAATGAACTCCTTGCTCTTGTGCTTCAAATGATAGTCTCCCCAACACTCAACTCTCTCTCATAGGATTTGGATTTGGTGGAAAGAAGATTTGAGTGGAAAGCAACTTGGGAAGGCTAGAGATCAAGATTCATATGGTAGGAATGGAATGTCTTGATCTCAACACATGAGGAGGTGGTTCTTTCTCAGAACAAATGAGTAGGAATGATGTGTGTGTTCTGATGGCTCTCTCACCGAATCAGAAAGAGGTGGAGGGGTATATATAGCCTCCACACAAAATCCAACCGTTACACAGTTTTCCAATCTCGGTGGGACCGAATCATAAAACTCGGTCGGACCGAAAATGTAAACCTAGTGACCGTTAGTGATTTTGGTGGGACCGACATGCAATTCGGTAGGACCGATTCGGTTAGGGTTTGGGCATAACGTAATCTCGGTGAAACCGATTACACAAACTCGGTGAGACCGAATTTGGTAATTAGCTAACTAGAGAGTTGGTCAGGCAAACTCGGTGGGACCGATTTGCTCTTTCTGTGAGACCGAGTGGAACTCGGTGAGACCGAACAGTTACAAAGGGGAAACACTGAGTTTACATTGCAATCTCGGTGGGACCGATTACACAAACTCGGTGGGACCGAGAATAGTGCAATGGGTAACAGAGAGTTTGCAACCCCATCTCGGTGGGACCGAGATCCTTATTGGTAGAACCGAATTGCTAGGGTTTGGTAGTGGCTAATGACAAGTGAAAGTCGGTGGCGCCGGATAGGAAAAATCGGTAGGACCGAGTTTGGCTTAGGGTTTAGGTCATATGTGGAAGTGGGAAAGTAGTTGAGGATTTTGGAGCATATCATTAAGCACATGAAGCAAGAGGCTCATTAAGCAACACCTCATCCCTCCTTGATAGTATTGGCTTTTCCTATGGACTCAATGTGATCTTGGATCACTAAAATGTAAAATGAAGAGTCTTGAGCTTGAGGCTTTAGCCAATCCTTTGTCCTTAGCATCTTGAGGGAGTTCCCACAATCTTTAGTCCATGCCACTCCATTGTTGAACTTATCTGAAACATGCTAAATAGAAGTGTTAGTCCAACAAGAGATATGTTGTCATCAATTATCAAAACCACCTAGGGAGCACTTGTGCTTTTAGTACCTCACGAGGTGCCCGTGACGCAAGCCATGACGACCAAAGGCGCCAGGCGGGCGCCAGCCGCGCAGTGTCCTCCTTTCCTCTTTGGTGCAAAGGGGGCAAGCGCAGCCGTGGAGTACCGAGGCATCATGCAAAGGTTGCCATTTCGGTGCAACAAGACCAAGACCAGGAGGACTGCAAGATGGAGGTCATCGTGGAGCCCAAGACGGTGTCACCACCAGAGCTTTGTGCAGGCGAAGACTACTTTTGTCAGGATAGCTGGTACTAGCTGTCCCCCTTTAAATTAGCCCGCCATTGTTGGCGCCCTTCCCGCTCAATATTTGGGAAGAGGCCCAGGGCCTTTGCCTATAAATAGGACTAGCCACCCTCAGGGTAGAGGAATCGAGTAATGGAGTATCGAGTATCGAGGATAGAGGAAAGAGGAAATCAAAATCAGAGGGAGAATCGATAAGAGAGAGAGAGAAGGGTGACTGAACTCCTCCTAGCAGTTCGTCCCCCCAGCCAAGAACAGACCCTCGCGAGGCTGTTCTTCCTTGTATTGCTCATCATCATCAGCCCAAGAGGCAATCCACCACACACTGGAGTAGGGTATTACACCACAACGGTGGCCCGAACCAGTATAAACCCTGTGTCTCTTCTGTTGTTCTTTCCATAGCTTAGATCTTAGCGAGGCGGAGGGGTGCAGGTAGGTAGAAGGCGAAATCTCCGGGCGCATCCCAGTGTTCGAACCTCAAGGGTCTGCCGGAACACGAAATCCGACATTTGGCGCGCCAGGTAGGGGGGCGCCGGAATTTGTCTTCCACCACCCCGTTCTCCTCCGACCATTGCATCCATGTCTGACGCTCGTCGGGCCCGCACCGAGCGCCGGGCCGCTCTCGCTTCCCGCGTTGCCCAGATGGCTCCTGTCGGCGGGCGTCCTCGCCGTTCCCCGTCACCTGCCGTCAACGCCGCCACTGGCCCGGCGGGGGACGAGCAGCAAGCATCGTCTCAGCATCCGTCCGTGCGGCAAGACGACCGCACCGCTACTCCCTCGCTCACCCCAGCTGGTTCTTCGTCCCGCGCGCTCTGCGCACCCATGGAGGCTCGAGCTGCGCTCATCACGGCAAACGAGCTCCTGCGCTACCGTCCCGTCGATGACGTCAACGAAGAATGGCTCGACCGCGTCGCCAAGCTCGTCCGTGCCGCAGGGGGCTCTCCTGCGCCGTCCGTTCCGCTGCACCGCACCCCGCCCCACGCGGGCGACGAAGCTCCGGCGGCGCCCCGGCTGCCTCCTCCTCAAGAAGGCGCCATGGCTCCAAGGCGCGTGGCCCCTGGGCAGAACCCGCTCCATCAGGTGCCAGCGCGGCAAGAGCAGAGCTGTCAAGAAGTCCCTCGCCTGCAAGAAGCTGCCCGGGCGCTCCCTGCTCCAGCACGTCGTGACCATGCTCCTGCTCCCGCACGTCAAGACCCTGCACTGCTCCCAGCCGCAGCGCGTGGGGACATGCAAGACCAAGCTCTCCGTCACCCAAGGCCTCCCGTGGCCACATCAGGCTGCCGTGCCTTCACCACCGAGCTACGCAGCGTCGCGTAGCCCGGCAAGTTCAAGCCGGACCTGCCTCCTCGTTACGACGGCACGGCTGACCCTGCGGAGTTCCTCCAGCTCTATGAGCTGGGCATTGAAGCTGCCAACGGAGACGAGAAGGTCATGGCGAACTGGTTTCCCATGGCGCTCAAGGATGGGGCCCGCACCTGGCTCCTGAACCTGGCTCCAGGCACGATCTCCTCCTGGGACGAGATGCGCACCCGCTTCATCGCCAACTTCCAAGGTACTCGCGACCGGCCACCCGCCGTGAGCGACATGCGCCGCATCAAGCAACAACCCGGAGAGACCCTGCAGAAGTACATCCAGCGCTTCAACAATGCACGCCTCAAGATTCCCAAGGTGACTGAGGAGGCCATCATCTCAGCCTTCTCCGACGAAGTGCGCGATGTCAAGATGAAGGAGGAGCTGGCGATGCATGAAGACCTGTGCACTTCCTTGGAGCTGTTCAACTTGGCAACCAGGTGCGCCAAGGCTGAGGAAGGGCGTCTCTCCCTCCTCGAGCTGCCTGCCGCAGACCCAGAAGAGAAGAAGCCCAAGGCCAAGGATGTGAAGTGCAAGGGGGCTGCCGTGCTCGCGGCAGAACCAGACACCAAGCGGGGCAGAGATCAGCCCGAACCTTCCAAGGGCAGTCGGTACTATGTGTACCACGACCTCCACACCCACAACACCAACGAATGTCAAGAGCTCCGAGCCGTGCGAGAAGGAAGGATTGGCCGTCGCCCCGACTGTGGTGACCGGGGCTACGGTCGAGGAGGAGGAAGGAACGCAGGATGCTGGGAAGACCGCGGCCCGCGCCAAGGGTGGTGCGATCAACCTCGCGAGGATCGCTGGCAAGACCCGCCTCGCGAGGGAGACTGGAGGGATCAGCCTCGCGAGGATCGCCCGCAAGGCAACGCAGGCCTCCCTCCGCTGCCGCCGCAGGTAAGGAGAAACGAGGACCGCCATCAGGACGAGGGGGCTGGGGGCTTCCAGGAGCCGCGCGCGATCGCCTGCATACTGGGCGGGGCTCAAGCCCCAGCCTCTCAACGCATCTTCAAGCAGTTCACCCGCGAAGTGAATGCAGTCCTCCCCAAGCTCGAAGCCACGCGCCCTCTCAGGTGGTTGGCGTGCGCCATCACGTTCAGCTCAACAGATCAGCTCAAGTGTGCGGCTACAGCCGGAGTCCTCCCGATGCTTTGTTCCCCAATCATTAGCAACGTGGTGGTCACCAGGACCCTCATCGATGGCGGGGCAGGGCTCAACGTCCTGTCCGTGGAAACATTCAACAATCTCCAAGTGCCCTATAGCCAGCTTTAGCCAACCAAGCCTTTCTCCGGAGTCACCGACGGCTCCACGGTTCGATTGGGCAGGTCCTCCTCCCTGTCACCTTCGGGGCACGCGACAACTACCGCACCGAGCTCATCGACTTCGACGTCGCTCACAGTCGCCTGCCGTACAACGCCATCCTTGGGTACCCAGCGCTGGCCAAGTTCATGGCCGTAACTCACCACAGCTACAACGTCCTCAAGGTGCCAGGAAGTGGCGGAGTCATCACGGTGCCCTGTGAGGAGAAGGACACGGTGTGTTCCCTGGAACGAGCCTTTCAGGCCGCATCACTGGAAGACCCGGATCGCGAAAGCAGGAGGCTTCCCGAGACCGCTCCCAAGAAGAAGAAGACATCGTCCGGCCCGGCCCCTCAGGAGGCACGCCCCTCTGGGCCCGCGCCTGCCTAGGGGGAACCTCCTTCCATTGCATAGGAAAGCGCGCCCAGCGCCCTCCTCAGGCAGGGCTCGGGGGCTCTCCCCTGGAGGGCCACCGACCTGGCTAGGGTCACGAGGGAGGCGCTTGGACACCACATGGAGGCGTGTTTCGAAGCACGTTTCCCTCAAGAAGGAGTAAGGCAAGGAGAGCCAGACCCTCAGGAGTTCGTCAGCAAGGCCATTCAGGAGCTACAGGAGTCAAGAGCCATGAAAGGTGGCCGCCGCCTACCAGCAGTGGCTCCCCATCCAGGCGAGGATGGTGGGCTGCTCGTCTGCATCGACATACCAGGGCTCAATCGAGTCGCCTCTCTGGAGCGCCTCTGGCCCTCGCGAGTGGTGCGTTGCGGAGGTCCACCCCACAGCTACGTTCGCATGCCTTACGACTTGCCGAACGCGGCTGTCACGTACCAGCGCCTCATGAGGGGCATCATGGAGGCACAAGAGGCCAGGCGTTCCACAGCCCTGGCGGAGATGGAGATGGTCCGCGAGGAGCCACCAGCACCTCCGGAGCCTCCCGAGGCCCCTGGGCCTGGGGGCTCGTGAGGATCGGCTTCCGCAGCCCACCGAGTCTGCTACACCAACACTCCTTCATCCTCAACATCATCAGGTGACATCTTTCAAGTTTCATTTCTAGCTGGGAGCGCCCCCCCAGGGCTGCATTATTCCCAGGCCGCGCGGGTCCGTCCCTGCGGCATGTATCCCTTTTATTTCATGTTGTTAGCTTACCTTGTTGGGGGCACCCCTCGGGCTGCATCATCCCCAAGTCGCTCGGGCTAGACCCAGCGGCATGTATCCCTTTTGCGTTTATTTCCGGTTATGCGTTCGACCCACCATGCTTGATTATTTGATGCCGGTCCACGGCACCTCTTCTTCTCCATGCCGACCACTTGCACGTTAAAGGGGGGGGGGTACCTGAGCATCGCGACTCAGGGCTCTTACGGGCTCTCCAGTCCTCACCCTCTGGCCTTGTCCACAGCATCGCGACCTGGCATACCAACGACGGCTGAGACCAGCTCGAGGGCCGGGACCCGAGGACGTAGAGTGCCGGCATCTAACCAAATTTGCAGGGACACATCACAAGATAAGGCCGAGTGGCAGGCGCAACCCGCCTAGAGGTAGGGCCCCGTGAGTCCCGCGCTGGCTCACGGGTGCCCAGATACACCTCGCCAGGCCCTACCGTGCCAGCCACGTGTCAGGGCGGGGCTGTACACGCCCCGGGGGCTCCTCCCAGAGGGGAGCCCCCTCCCACGTACCAGTGGAAGCACCATGCTCCGTGCTGGCTGACGACACTGCAGAGGAGCGGCTATGCCCGTACACATATGGAAGCGCTATGCTCCGCGCTGGTGATAAACAACTAGGGGTGGCCCCCGGGCCGCATCAACCTCAGGGAGCCCAGAGCTCAGTGTCTAGCCTCATCGTAACGCCTCCCCTCTGGAGTGCCGCGTGAGGGGGCTGCGCCTGGGTCATGCCCAGACGCACGTCGCCCAGCCAGGCCCCCCCGGGCCTGGTTCGTCGCGCGTCTCTCCCCGAGCGGAGCCAAGGTACGAAGGCCATTTGAGCGTCAAGGGGGACTCCTGAGCATCGCGACTCAGGAGCCTAACTGGTCACATAGCCCCTCACTCCTTAGTTTCGAAAGGCTAACGGCGGTTGAGGTATGCGCGCGGCCGGGCTCTGCAGACGTAGAACGGTAGATCCACCCACATCATACCTCCCTACTTGCTGTTCTTGCGCCAAGGGGGACTCCTGAGCATCGCGACTCAGGAGCCTAACTTGTCACGTAGCCCCTCACTCCTTGGTCCCGTCCTGGTTTCCGGTCGAGGCTAACGGCGGCTGAGGTATGCGCGGGGCCGGGCTCTGCCGGCGTAGAACATAAGCAAGTAGGAAGGAAAAACGTAAATTTCAAGGAATTCAAAACCAAATATTACAGTCCACACTGTTATCTCAATGCCAAACGCAAGTTTAAACGCCTCCCCGAGGCATGATACATGTGCAGGAATTAAAGGCAGGACAGGAGCCACAACGGAGTCACTTGTCGGCGGTGGAGCAGCGCGGAGTGGGTTCGCCTCATGGAGCAGTGGGGTCGGCAGCGCCTTGCTTCGGCTTAGTGCTGAAGGCCCGGAACTTCCCCAGCAGAGCCTCCGCGCGACCCTTCACGGCCTCGGCAGCGGCAGCGGCACGCTCGCCGCTTACTGGCTCCAGTAGGCTGTCGAGGTCGACGCCGGGATCGCGAAGGTAGATGTGGGTGAGGACCCGCGTCCGCGCTGCAGAAGACAGGACACGCGCCTCGGCCTCGGCCGTGGGGCTAAGGCCAAGGGCGACATCTTCAAGAGCGCGAACCAAGAAGGGAAGCAGCTTGGCGGGGCCGTCCTCGGCGCCAGCCAGCGGGCTCTCCAGGCCGCTGTCGTAAAGCGTCCTCAGCGAGGAGCGAGCCTTCGCCTCCATCTCCGTGAAGGCCACGCGGTCCTCGGCAAGAACCTGGGCCTTGTCGTCCAGCTCGGCCTTCCTCGCCCCCAACTCCTGCTCCAGCGCGCCTAGGCGGTCGCGGCGCTTCCTGAGCTTGACCTCCCTCTCCTTGACGGCCGCCTTGCGAGCCTTCACGCTTTCTTCCTGCTCTTGGCGAAGGCGGACCGCTTTCGCAAGCTGGTCCCGCAGGCCTTGCAGCTCGTCCTCCAGCGCCTTGCAGCGACCACGGACGCCGACCACCTCCCCCAGGGCTGCGTCACGAGCAGCCTTCGCCTCAAGGACGACCTGCTTCTCCTCATCACAAGCCGTCGAGGCGTGGACCAGCGCCACCCGAATCAAAGCGTCGGAGCGAACCCATCCTGAAGCCAGCTCCAAGAGCCCGGCCACCAAGCGAGGGTCGGCGCCAAGAAGATCTTGCCGCAGTTGGTCCAGCTCAACAGCAGCACGATCCAGAACGACAGGAGGAGTCGGAGAGACAGCAGCCGGTGGAGCAGGAGGAGAAGGCGGCAGCACGACCACAACATCCTGAGGCGGAGCCTGCTGTGCCCCAACGGCTGTAGTGGTGGCAACAGGCAAAGGCACCTCGGGAGTCACTTGGGCCATGGGGGCTGAGCCCGCCCCAGCCGGCTTAGCCAGGCCTCGCGAGGACGACCGGGCAGGAGAAGCCCGTGCGTCGCGGTCACCTTCCTTCGCGGGCAGAGGCGCTGCCACGGATGGAACCTCAGGAGTTCCCTTCGGCTTCTTTGCTGCGGGCGCCAGCCTATCCAAAAGATGCGGACGTCAAGCCTCAGAAGCAGAACAAGAAATAAAGACAAGAATCAAGCGCTTACGGGTCGTCGCCAGTGAGCTCAAGCGGCCTACGGCCAAATTTGAAGCCTGAAAGCCGGCTGGAAGGCTCAACCTCGGGAAGCTTGGAAGCGGAAGGTGCGTCTGCGGTCCGCCTCGGGGCCGGGGCAGACCCGCGAGAGATCAGCCCGATCCTGTCCTTCTTCGGGATCGGGGGCAAGCTCCCGCCATCCTGCTCGTCATCATCCTCGTCGTCATTGGTCGGAGAGAGGCGGAGAACGCGGGACCTGCGTCGGGGGAGGGGAGCCCTCGACTCTCCGCCAGTCGCCTCAGAGTCAGGCCCTTTTTCCCGCTCCCCTCCTTCCTCCTCTTCGCTGGAGTCATCGGAGGACACGTCCACCGATTCCCCATGAGTTTCCATGGGCACAGGCCCGTCCCCGTTGAAGACGGGCATGGGCTCCACTACCTGCTCCCAGTCATCGCGGAGGAACAAGGGCGTAGGAGCGCCCTCCAACCTCGCCACATCGCCCCCGACCAGAGATTGGAGGACCGCAGCCAGATCTCCGTTGGCCAAGGCCGCGGGCTCGGATGGGGCCTCCACATCGGAAGTGACTACTACCGAAGAGGAGCCAGCTGGTGTTCCAGGAATTCCCTCAGCAGCGACGCGCCGGTCAGCTTCGCCGCCGCCATGTTGGCCGGCCTCAGATCCGCGTCCAGCTTCTCCAACACCAGCTTCGCGCGGGGGTCCGCGAGCTCCGCTCGACCCCAATCGCTGGAGCTCGTGGGTTGCTCCATGGGCAAGATCAGCCGAGGGTGGATGCGCCCAGCATCCGCCAAGACCCACTTGCTCCTGAAGCCCTCAATCCTTTTCCCGGGGTTCGAAATGGCAATGGCACCACCGTATGCGATGAAGCTCGCGCACGCGGAAGCAGGACCGCGAGAGGTCCGGAGGTAGAAGTAGTGGTGCAGCAAGGCCACTGAGGGCTGCACCCCTACGTGAGCCTCGCAGTAATAGGCAAAGATTGCCAGGAGAAGGACGGAGTTGGGGTGGAGATGCAGAGCCTGTAGCTTATAATGGCAGAGGACAGAGAAGAAGAACTCGGAGAAGGGAGGCACCAGGCCAGCAGCAATGGCGCTTACGAAGAACGGATGGAAGGTGCTCCCTTGGCCCTCAGGGGTGGCGGAGCCGGCCTTGAGCACCTTCGCCCCGTCGATGCCCCGCGCCGCCACCATCCGGCGCAACCGGGCGAGGCTCGCCTCCGACACGTTCGGCGAGTCCAGGGCATACGAGTACCAAGCTTCGACCGGGGACTGACGAGGCGCCATGGCTTCCTAGGTCACGCGGTCGGAGTAGATCCGGAAATTTTGGAGGAAGGAAGGAGAGGCGCAAGAAAGGGGATCTGAGCAGCAATCGGAGAAAGCAAAAGGCAAAGCCTAGGCAGATGCCGCTCCTTTATCAACTCGCGCGGTTGCTAAGGCACCCATGTTAAATCAACCGCCACGCGGCGCCCAAGGCCGCAGGCTGTTAGGGCCCGTGGTGCTTCGCTCTCGCCCTTCCGCCTCCTTGCATGGCCAAGTCCGGGCGCGCCTTGGGCCCGGGGGCTACTGTCGGCGTTCTAGGAACGGGGGTCCCCAGACTTGCCTGCCTGCGGCCTGCGGCGTGGCTCAAAGGGGTGCCCAGCACGGCCCATCTTCATCAACACAGACCCAAGACCCTCGCGAGGGGCCAAGCCTCGCGGGGCGGACGACACGGAGCTTACTCAGGCACGGCCTCATCAGGCTGGCTCGCAAGGAGGTGGAGAGATCAAGGCGGGGTACCTCACGAGGTGCCCGTGACGCAAGCCATGACGACCAAAGGCGCCAGGCGGGCGCCAGCCGCGCAGTGTCCTCCTTTCCTCTTTGGTGCAAAGGGGGCAAGCGCAGCCGCGGAGTACCGAGGCATCAGGCAAAGGTTGCCATTTAGGTGCAACAAGACCAAGACCAGGAGGACTGCAAGACAGAGGTCATCATGGAGCCCAAGACGGCGTCACCACCAGATCTTTGTGCATGCAAAGACTACTTTTGTCAGGATAGCTGGTACTAGCTGTCCCCCTTTAAATTAGCCCGCCATTGTTGGCGCCCTTCCCGCTCAATATTTGGGAAGAGGCCCAGGGCCTTTGCCTATAAATAGGACTAGCCACCCTCAGGGTAGAGGAATCGAGTAATGGAGTATCGAGGATAGAGGAAAGAGGAGATCGAAATCAGAGGGAGAATCGAGAAGAGAGAGAGAGAAGGGTGACTGAACTCCTCCTAGCAGTTCCTCCCCCCCAGCCAAGAACAGACCCTCGCGAGGCTGTTCTTCCTTGTATTGCTCATCATCATCAGCCCAAGAGGTAATCCACCACACACTGGAGTAGGGTATTACACCACAACGGTGGCCCGAACCAGTATAAACCCTGTGTCTCTTGTGCTGTTCTTTCCATAGCTTAGATCTTAGCAAGGCGGAGGGGTGCAGGTAGGTAGAAGGCGAAATCTCCGCGTGCACCCCAGTGTTCGAACCTCAAGGGTCTGCCAGAACCCGAAATCCGACAGTGATGACCCCAGTGGTCGACGGTGGGCTGGCGGCCACAACGACCGATGATGGGGTGGCGGCCACGACCACCACCTCCCATCTTTGGGCCGCCGTGGCGGAGTGGGTGATGGCCATGGTGGCTGGCAGTGGGGTCGCGGCCACGACGACCAACTCCCGCCTTCGGGCCATGGCGGTGGAGCAGGCGATGGCCGTGGCTTTCGACGATGGTGTGGCGACCACGGTGGCAGACGGTGGGGTGACAACAACGGCGGCCGGCAACAGCTGCCGACGGGCAGCGGCAGCAGAGCATGTGGTGGGTGTTCCACACACACCCAACAGGGACGCCACGTGCACCACACTACGCCGAGGACTGCGCCGCCGCCGCGGTGTAGCCTCCCAGCTGGAGCTGTCCTCTGATGATGGCAGAGTGGCTGAGCGACGATGACGGACTAGTGCCATTGGCGATTGTGGGAGAAGCAGACAAGATAAGCTACATGGAGGGAGGGGAAAATGCCATGCAGGACTCGCCGGCCGTGAGGGTTTATATAGCAGGTCGGTAAGCATTGGGATTTTGGGGGATTTCACCAAGTCGGGCGGGAAGCTTGCGCGGTTGCGCGGGAACGGGCTCACCACCATTTGACCAAAAGAACACCCCCCCGCGCTGCTCAAGTTTGCGCTCGAAGCCGTCTGCGGTAGCAGGATGAGAATACGTGCGAGAGGAGGACGAAAGGACACGTACATATATGGTTAATAAAAAAACATTTGCGATTTAATTACCTACAACCCCCGTCCTGGCTTATAAGTCGTCTATGTATTTTTGTGCCAAATTTTGACTAGAGAAACTCATAAAATATGAATGCATGTCGCCAAAGATTATATCGTTGGATTCATATTTGAACATAGTTTCCATTGATATAATTTTTATAACATGCATTAACATTTTGTTGGTTAAATTTAAGGTGAAAATATGGCACAAGATATAAAGGGAACTAATAGACCAAGACAGAGGTAGTAGCACATGGCCACTCTTTACGCAGCGACGCAACTATCGGCCGGCTTGTAGACGACCATTCCCTGCATTTTAAACTGCTCTATGCGTGTGGTTGCTCGTGGTTGAGGCGACTGCGACATGCTCTGCTCGCGTCCCGCCGCACACGCTCTGCTCTCGCGTCCCTCTGGGCGCTCTGCCCTCGCCCCTCCACGCGCGCTGCCAGTGTTTGGGACCGACACACAATCACGTACGTTGTGCTGCCATTATGCATGCGGTTGCACCGGGCGCGGCGCCACGATGCAGTTACCCGCTGCAAAAACTGCCATGTAGACGCGCCGAGAATCTAGGCCGCCCGGCCCCTATTTATTCCTGCGGCCATTTACCTTCATCTCTCGTGCCACACAACACAATAAGCACACCCATGACGACACATATAGAGAGGACATCCAACGGTTACAATGGCGCTCCCCGTGGCTCCAATGGCACTCCCAGCGGCCGGCAACGATAACGGGGGGCAGTTCACCACGCATCACATAGTGGACACCCACGTGAGGGGGAAGGCCCTCTCGGTGGTGTACACAAATGAGCCGGTCTCGGTGGAGAGCTCCATCCAAACTATGGAGCAGTTGCTTGCTGAGGATAAGTACCAAGTGGTCGGCTTCGACCTCGAGTTCACCAGCGGTCATGCCGGGCATGATTAGAAGGTTGTCATTGCCCAGTTGTGCGTGCGACATGACGTCCTCGTCTACCACTATCACCTGGCCACAAGGTCTTGCGAGCGTTTCTCTCAGTTTATCAACAACTCCGACTATAGTTTCACTATGGCGGACACCACCAACGATCTGAAAGGGATCATGGTTTCGGGCTTGAAATGCTAGAATCTTGTCAACGTCCAAGACCACTACAAGGTCTGGGGCAGCGACAACAACAAACATAACTCCCTGGTTGACCTTGCCTCGGCCACCATCGACCCCTACTACATGAATATGAAGGATGAGAGCAAGATGGACAAGAACGCCTGGCATAGTGTCTGGCATCAGAGACTGGATGAACAACACGTCAAGTACGTGGCCAAGGACGCGTACACAAGCTACGAGATATACAAGCGGATCATTGACATGAGGAAGTGTTTTCTTCCTGCCACAGATGAGGGATCGAGCCACAGAGTAGTGGCGGGAGCGTCACAAGACATAGATGGCTAGACAATCGTTTCTCCTAGTTTAGAATGTGTGCAATTGTTTATTGAGGTGTGCGCGAATGACCTGTATAGTCACTTATGTAATTGGTTGTTTATTTCAATTATATATATATATATATATGTTATTCTTCTGTAGATAGAGCAAATCACACGGCTTATTAGTAGCAATCGCCTATGTTATTATTGGTCTTCGCACACATTTATGATTACAGAATTGTTTGCCGCGCATCACACACGTCTTGTTCAGTTGAACTGTCTCTGTTGTCTTGGCTCGTCGCAAATAGTTCATTCGAGTGAACTGTATGCCCTACATCGCACAAACCTTGATCTGGCCGACCGTTTCTATTGTGTTGCCTAATCACACACAGTTCATCCTAGTGAACTGTATGCCGTATATCGCACACACCCTCATCTGGTTGTCCATTTCTGTTGTTCTGCCTCATCGCAAACCATTCTTCTGGATTAACCTTTTGCCACACATCGCACAACCGTGTTTGATGTCACCACCATTGGAAATGTTTTGTATCTTTTTTGACAGTTTTGTTACATCACCGTTTGTGATTAATACATCGCACATAGTTTTGTCGAAGGGTCTTTGATTGGACTGTCGTGTTTGGACCAACCTGCAGTAGTGTTGCTTTACCTTTGTGCATCTAGGACTGATATTATGTTGAGTGTGGGAATGTGTGCAAGATTCCATGCCATACCTAAGGAAAACCACTTTGTGGTGGTCAAGCGAATCTTTTGATATTTGGCTCATACCCCCAAACTTTGGCTTATGGTACCCCAAAGGAGCAAGCTTTCATCTCATGGGATATTCATACTCGGATTGGTTGGGAGACCGTGTGGATAGGATGTCAACTTCCGGAGGGTGCCAATTCCTTGGTCGCTCTTTGGTGAGTTGGTCTTCGAAGAAGCAAAATTGTGTGTCTCTCTCCACCACCGTGGCTGAGTATATAGCCATCGCAAGTTGTTGTGCACAATTGCTATGATGAGGCAAACTTTAAAGGATTCCGGTGTCACTTGTGACAAAGTGCCTCTTCTATGTGACAATGAAAGTGCAATCAAGATCTACTACAATCCGGTGCAACATAGCAATATGAAGCATATTTAGATTCGTCATTATTTCATCCGGGATCATATCAAGAGTGGAGAGTTTGAGATTATCCACATCAACACTCAAGAGAAACTAGCGGATATTTTCACGTATTCATTGGATGAAGCAAGATTTCACGAGTTAAGGCATGAGCTAAATATCATTGATTCGAGCAATGTGGCTTGAATATATGCACACCCCACCACATTCATCATGTTATCTTGTTCTAGGTGTAGGTATGGACATAGGGAGTGTTTTCTCTCAATGAACTTTCCCTCCCCCCATTATGCATAAATAAATCCAAATCTTTCACATTAGCCATTTTTATGGTACTTATGTTTCAAAGATGAGTTTTGTTCATGGGCCCAAGGTACTTGCGGTTCGCGGAGCCATACCAATTGACTCAAACATAAGCCACCACGCTCTCTGTGAGAGGTGTGTGTGTGCCCGAGTTGGTTTCTCATTTGTTTTTCTCTAGTCTATCAGGCTTTAGTTCGTATTTTGAGTCACTCCAAGTTTGCTTTCTCTCGTGTTTGTCTCCTTTGAACTTGGAGTGTCTCTTCCCTCACTGGTGTTTGTGTCTCCAACCCAAGCCATCTCACCTACAACCTCTCATAATTGCATAACCCACCCTCTTTGTTACTCTTAGCAAGTTTCTGTCCCTACAATGGAACTAAAGTTGAGTCGGGGCAGTACTACCACTTATAAGCGGTACAACTGCTGCCACCCATGGTACTACCGCTGGAGCGATACTACCTGGCCTCCTGCCATGCAGTAGTACCGGAGTGGTACTACCGCTCCCCCAAGCGGTACTACCGCACTGAAGTTTCATGTGTGTGTGTGTGGGGGGGGGGGGGGGTTATGAGTCGGGCAGGGGGAGTTCCAACTCCCCCATGCCCATTCATCTATCTCTCTCCCACACTCTCCTCTCTCCAAAGAGAAGAACTTGCTCCGGTGCTGCCGCTGGACCGCCGATTCCGTGCCGTCTTCCGCGATTAAGACCGGTGGGATCGATCTCCACCCTCTCCTCTTGCCATGAATGCTGGTATTGCCCCCGTTTTCTTCTCCTATGGTTCTATATTTTGAATCTAGGTTCTAGGGCAATAGGTTTTGCATTCATCGATTTTCGGCCAAATCGGGGCATGAATAGTATGTGGAAGACTGCTAGAGTAAGAGAATCGAAGTTTCATTGGAGCAAATTTGAATTTGGCATCCCCGGTAGTGCCGGATCTTGCCGCGGTAGTAGTTGCTCCGGCCACGTCCACCTCAAGCGGTACTACCACTCCCCTGGGAGCAGTACTGCTGCTTATAAGCGGTACTATTGTTGCAGGGAAGTAGTACTATCGCTCTGTGCTGTCAACTGGTAGCTCTATATTTTAGGCATTTTTAGAGATCGTTTGTTGCATGTTCTCTTTATATATCATGTCCCATTGAACCAAGTAGTTGTCCAGTATGCATGTTTACCGGTATTTGCACTTATCATTATGAGCATTGCACATTTAGTATTTTAGTTTGTTTTTATTACCTTTCTTTGTTTTATTGTGTCTACATGTGTTTTGGAGCAACCTAGGACCAAGCACGATGAAAGAACCAAGGAGGAGTTCAATACGGAGACACCCAGGGGGCAGACTTAGCCATTTCGGAGGTCAGAAAAAGCCATTTTTCCAAAGTACTCCAGATCAAGACCTAAGACCAGAAATGGATCGACATCGTTCATACAAATCCAACGATCCCAAGAACGTCAAATTCTTAGTTCATATGAAGTAATGGCGGTCGTTTTACCGGAGGAATCCAGAGCAAAAGACAACCTTTCAATTGACCGCAAGCGGTCGTTTCGGCGGTCATTTGACACGCACACACCTCCAAAAGTTGCCCTTCCTGGCGGGATTCTTCACTGTTTTCATCCCTGTTCGATCCCACGGGATCCTTGGCTCGTAAAGAAGGGACTCGAAGAGGATTTGGCTCATTGTGAGCCCTTGGATGAAGCCCATCAAGAGAGGAGGCTAGGGAGGCTCCATATATATCATCTACAACCCTAACCGCCGTCTCCATCTTTGACAACTCACACCATTCATCTCCAACACATCCAATTTCATCGCCATTGCTGCTCCATCACTACCATAAAGGAAGGGACAAGATCAAGAGGAAGAAGAGGAGGCTCCACCATGCGAGCACCGGCCTTCGGGCCGGTGCCCTCTCCATCGCGTCGGCGCCATCATCACCATCATCCCCATCGCATCCCCACCACCACCACCACCATCATCATCATCATCATCATCATCATCATCTCCCTTCACCTGCACTATGCTGGCTTGTAACTTGACCCTTTCTTTTATGTTTGAGTAGATGCATTTGTTCTCAAGGATACGAATGAATTCTTTTATGTTACCATTATTATTTCCCAAGTGATCCAATGTGTTCATGTTCAAGTTAGTATTCTTGCGAGTGTTGAGAGGAGGCCTCGCTCGCACTTTCGCCGTGATTGACCATGGCGGAACTACTGTCACTGCATAGGGTAGGACGTTGAGGGAATTCAAGGTGATAGTAAAACCTCAATACCTAGTCTTTGCAAAGTTGATAGGGGAGTTCAGGTAAACCCATATCTGGCCGTGTCCATGGGGTGACCCTTAATTATCATGTGATTGTAACCCTATGTGAGAGACCATGGTGGTTGCGTGTGTGGCATGAAGTCTACCTCGAGTAGAACGTGTGTTGTACCAGGGACGACCCACTTAGGCATATGAAGAGTGGATAGAGGATATAATAGAGAGCGTTTTCTCTGCACTAGATGCGTATGCCATATTTGTGGTAATGACTTCAGAGCCCTATAGAATACTTTACTACTCAAGAAGTTTCACTACTAACATAGTCTCTTTTTATTCCTGTTTTTTTACCTTCTTGTTAGTAGTTTAGTCGATTACCTTTTTAGTCTAGTTTCACTAGCAACTTATGGAGTAGAATATTTCCAAACTCCGGTTGGGGTGCGTATGTGGCGGCGTGAAACTGACAACGTAGTTGCGAGGTTTGTGGTGCCTTCCTATAAGCTCCCTTGTGGGTTCGCCACTCTACTTATCACATGAAAGTGCTACAAAAGTGTCGGTGCAACAAATCCCAGGCGTGTGTTGCCCAGACTGTACACATGCTCAAGAGCAAAGTTGAAACACCCAAGACAAGACCAAGCCAAAGGAACAACTCTTTTAGGAATCAAAGGGCAGATCAAGAAGACCAAGTCAAGCCAGAGGCACTAGATACCACTAAGGAAAAACCTCCCTTGGCAGGCGAGCCTGGTGGGGTCGAGGTCGCCCCAAAGACAAGTCTCAAAGATCACCCCAACAAGCTTACCGGGGATGCTGTCGGTGTCAAAACCAGCGAATCTCGGGTAGGGGGTCCTGAACTATGCGTCTAAGGTCGATGGTAACAGGAGACAGGGGACACGATGTTTACCCAGGTTTGGGCCCTCTCTATGGAGGTAATACCCTACGTCCTGCTTGATTGATATTGATGAATACGAGTATTACAAGAGTTGATCTACCTCAAGATCGTAATGGCTAAACCCTAGAGGTCTAGCTTGTATGGCTATGGTAATGAGTCTCCCCCTCCGGACTAAGTCCTCCAGTTTATATAGACACCGGGGAGATCTAGGGTTACACAAGGTTGGTTACAAAGAAAGGAATCTACATATTCGGTCGCCAAGCTTGCCTTCCACGCCAAGGAGAGTCCCATCCGAACACGGGTGCAGTCTTCGGTCTTCGTATCTTCACAGCCATCAGTCCGGCCCATGGCTAACAGACCGGACGCACGAGGACCCCTTAGTCCAGGACTCCCTCAGTAGCCCATGAACCTGGCTTCAATGACAAGGTATTCGGCACGTAGATCTGTCCTCGGCATTGCAAGGCGGGTTCCTCCTTCCGAACTCCAAAACAGCCTTCAGATATATTGAACGTGTCCATACCTGTAACACACACCACACACAACCGTAGAGAGAATATATTATTCCACGAGTCTAATCTGCTGACTCTAATCTGCTGACAACTTTTTTACAACATGACATCACGTCTGGCCGGTCACTATATCGAACCATTTTGTCTGCCATCCCGTGTTTAGAGATGCGATTTCCATTGGCACGTCTTGTCAAAGCAGAGATCGTGTCCCCTTATTGCGGGATTTTCCTCAATACAGGCGTGGGTAACCCAACCGTGACGTTTACACAGCCCTTGGGAGTAGGCGAATTTTAAGGTGAGTGGGGAGGCGTTTGATATTTATTGCCTTTATAAGGAGATAAGAATCCCTTTTCTTCACCCATGCCCTCTCTCTTCCCTTGCCCTTCCACTCTTGAGCTCTAGCACCCAAGTTCTCATCTTCTCCGTCTCGAGCAAGCACTCAACCATGTCCGGATCCGGAGGTCAAGGCAAGTGGATGGTCTCCTCCGTCAAGGAGGAGGACATTACTGAGCTTCGGACGGCCGGGTACCTGGCGAAGGAAATCGCCCACTGTCTTCCAGCCTAGGGGAAAGTCGTCCCCACACCAAAGCCTAATGAGAGGGTGGTATTCATCCCTCATTTCCTCCGTGGGCTAGGGTTTCCACTCCACCCTTTCGTCCGCGTGCTGATGTTCTACTACGGAATAGACTTCCACGACCTATCCCCGAACTCCTTCCTCAATATCTCAGCGTTCATCGTCGTGTGTGAGGCCTTCCTCCGCATCCAACCCCACTTCGGGCTGTGGCTCAAAATCTTCAATGTGAAGCCGAAGGTAGTGGATGGCCAGCACGCGGAGTGCGGAGGCGCCATGGTGAGCAAACTGACCAATGTCTCCTGGCCAAAAGGCACTTTTGTGGAGACCGTCAAGGAATGGCAGAAACAATGGTTCTACATCACAGAACCCCACGATGCCACCTGGACTGCGGCTGCCGAATTCAACTCCGACGCTCCCATGTGACTCACCTTCTGGGTCGAGAAGAGCCCGAACCGGTGTTTGTCAGACGAGCTGATAGCGCTACAAACACGCATCCAAAGTATGGTGGACAAAAACATCAAGCTCGTCGACATAATGCAAGTGATGCTGGTGCGTCGGATCCTCCCTTGCCAGAGCCGAAGCCGCCCTTTATGGAAGTTTAATCCGAAGAAGCACCATACCCTGAAGAGGCTCTTCGAAACCACTCACGAAGATGCCTGGAGGTTGCTTTTTAAGACCAACAAAACACCGCTGGCCACGGATTCGAACCGCGGGCATGACATCGACCACCTCGCCAACGAGGTATATTATTCTTACTGCATCCCTTACTTTCTTGTTTCAAGGATGATGTCTAAGCTTTTGTCGTCATCGATTCTTCAGGACTGGATGGAGAGGGCGAAGCGGATCCAATGTCCGGCTCTACTGCTTGAAGAACTAGTCACCCTGCGTTTAGCGAAGATGCTGGTGCCGGCGCGCCCTATAAGGCATCGGAGAAGAAGGCCACAGGGAAGGCCAAGGGGGTCCGGAGTGGCTCCCGTCGCAAGGGCACTTCGGACACGACGTCCGAAGACAAGACCCTCTCCTCCGCCGCTGAAGACAACGACGATGAAGAGGAGGAGGAGAACAACCCTCCCCCTGATGAGGGGAGGAAGAAGAGGGCAGCTTCGGTGAATCTGGAGGCGGAGACGTCCAAGAAAGGGAAAAGCTCCCTTGTGGATAACACCGCGTGGGACGTCGACAACAGTCCGGAGAGACGCCCCCGCATTAAGCCTCAGGGCGCATCGTAAGTGCTAAAGCCCATATCCGCCCATAAACCAAGTCTTTCCTTTTCGTTGTATTGATATAATTAGTTATGCTATTGCAGTCCTGCCCATGATAGCTCCCAGCGATCCTCATCACGAGGTTCGCTGGACTCAAAGGCGATGGCCAGCGATTCACTGCCGGCCGCTCACTCCCCCAAGGCCAAGGATGATGCGGAGGTGCTGTCCCGAAGGACTGTTCCAGGCGGGGGAGAGGCCCAGGAGGCGCCAGAAGGCGAAACCCCCGTCGCCGGACACCAGGGGGGTCAATCCCCATGGAGACTGATGGGGAGGGCCGTATTCAGTTCGGCCCTCAGTCAGACTCGATTCCGGAGTCCGATGCGGTTCCAGAATCCGGCACGCAACCTCCTTCGAAAGAAGGGGGGATGCCTGTTCCCCCGACCACCCCTGTCCAACCAGGGGCACCGGATAATTTGCTGGAAGCGTTGAGAGGCGCTTCCATTGTGGATGAGCACCGTGTCCTTATGGGCACGGTAATTGAAAGGGTTCAGTCAGCCAAGAGCAGACTAATCGAAGCCTGCAACAGCTTGTTGACAAGTTTTTTTGATAGAAAGTCTGTAAGGGAACCCCCTACAGTATAATTGGTGCAACAAACCCAAATTGACAGGTTTTGAGGTAAGCGGCGCAAAAAAGGAGAAAATCCCAATATAGACAGTAGCCCCTGAGACAATATAGACAGTAGCTCCTATTGCAGGAAACTAACTAAATTTGTCTGAAATGTATGCAGAGGCGTCGCTGTTGGCCGCGGCCTCGCATACTGCTGAAGTCTCTGGACTGAAGCAGAAACTGGCGGAGCCCGAGGAGGAGCTAGGCCAGGTGAAGAGGCAGCTCTAGGAGAAATAAGGTAAGCGATAACCTGTTATGTATTCGAAAAAGGTAAAATGATATGCAATGACCGAAATTCCATGATGTGTACAGAGGCGACGACCGAGGTCGAGGCCCTGAAAACAGCCCTGGTCGAAGCCGAAGGGAAGGCTGTCAAGGAGCAGGCCACTCGGAAGAAGCTCAAGGCCCAGGTCAACAAGGTCCAACAGGAGCTCGAGGACACGGTGAAGAAGTGTGAGGCCTTGGAGCGCGATGCGTTGGGTCAAAAGACCCGAACTCGCCAAGGTTCGTCAGAGTGCGGAGGCAGCCCGGAATGAGGCCCAGGGCGCCCTCCAGGAGATCCAGTAGGCCAGGAAGATCGCGGCGGGTAAGGCATTCAATATGCAAAGCAAGAATGTGAAGATAATCGTTTACTAACCTGGATTCAGAGTTCTCCAGGGGCTTTTACTGATCTGCCACGCAGTGTGGCTGACGCCGCAGAGTTCTTCCGAGCCGCAGAAGGGAGCTCCTCAAAGAATCTCTTCTAGTTGCAATATCTCACGCCAAAACATCCGGTGCCTTTCAACGACCAGCTAAAACAGCTGGTCGAGCTGCATAGGGCGGCCGAACTGGCCATGAAGGGTTTAATAATCCGGTTGTGGCCAACCGAAGCTATACCCGGCAATTACTTCGGCCTCGTGAAGCGACTGGTGGATGCCTGTCCTCGGCTGGACGTCGTCAAGTGGTCCGTCTGCATCGAGGGCGCACGTCTGGCCTTCTCCTATTGCAAGGTCTGGTGGGCGAAGCTGGACGTTGTCAAGTTAGCGACCGAGGGGCCACCGAAGGGCAAGGAGCACCGCACACCCGAGCGATACTTCGGCGATGTCTTGGAGGGGTCCCGCATTGTTGCAGATCATTGTGTGAAATACACTATCTTTGAATGAATGTATTCGAGTTCCCTCTAACTTGTATGATAAAACAAAGTGATTGTGCAATATAATGCTGGTTATGTTTTTAAATTTTTACTTCTTGTGTGGCCGTGTTGTATGAAATCTAAGGGTTAACCAGTCGTGGGCTTCTGCCCCCACGTAGGTAGTACGGGGCGTTCAGGATGGAATCTAAACAATCTTGATCCAATTAGATGGTCCTTGAAGGAGTTGTTTAGCGCAACGAACCAGGCAACCAGACTATGTGGCTGTAACGCCCTCACTTAGCCATAGGAGTTTGACAATAAAAACATGGACGCAGCCCCTAGTTTCTGAACTAGAGTGCTATAAGCGTCTGATCGGGAAGTACCGATCCTTCACGCGACGCGGAAGAAATCTCCAACGATTTGCAACCTCCGAACAGCTGACCGGCTCTCGCTGCATCATGACAGTCAGTCTTCGGCTTTCTCTACTGAAGTGCTCCTTTGGATAAACCAGGGCACAATCGCAGTAGTTCTCCCTTTACTATCTTAGCCGATATAGCGGAACGTAAGGTAGCAAGCACAGGAGCCGGGCAACCCAACTATTGACCAAAGACATGATTCGGAGCCAATGGATATAATGCTAAATTTGGGGTGCCAAACTATACTTATAAAAAGTGTTCGGACTTTTGTTGCCGTAGCGTGGGGTGCTATGAAGCCCCTAGCAAACATCAAACGTACCGAAGTGTACGGGTGCTACCTGATAAAGTTACCAGAAAAGACAAAACAGAAAAAAGAAGAACAAGTGATAAGCTAGGGCCATAAAATTTGAGCCGCAAACTGTTCTTATTGTAATTTAATTAGTACGTCAAGGCGCATTGATATAGACAGTGCGATAAGGAACGGGCTATTGGACATGCCGAAACCAAGGGAAAGCTGCATGTGGGTCCTGAAAAATAGGTAGGGTTATCGTTAACGAAATCACCTGAAAAGTCCCCGTATGTCTGCGTTTCTTGCCGTCCTGGTGTGTTTATCCTTCAAGAGGGCCGATGACCAGACCACCAGATGGTGCCTGTGGGATTGAGACCTGAAAAGGAAACAAGTAAAAGTGAAAGTATGTGTGTATCTGATGTCGGTTGAGCCTTACTATGGACCACAAGCTAGCTATGCCTCCATCGATGCCCATGGGATTTTGAGTGTGTAGTTATGTACGCGCGGCACGAATGCCACCACTTGATCGGGTCTGAGACGGAGGCCGGATTGCTAGTCGAGCTCCTGACGAGACGAGCTCTCCTGTTGCAGAGTAGTTCGAACCCTCTTAACAGTGTCCGTGGGCTCGGCAGCCGAATTAAGGTTCTGCCTGAGAAGGCTGCTCTGCACTTCTGCTGCTAAGGCAGCTGTGTGCTCTTTTATACGGAGGGAGCATCCCGTATTTCCATTGACCATTATGATGCCGCGTGGACCGGGCATCTTGAGCTTGAGATAAGCATAGTGTGGTACTGCGTTGAATCGAGCAAACACAGTTCGTCCGAGCAGTGCGTGATAGCCGCTGCAGAAGGGGACGATATCGAAGATTAAATCCTCGCTTCGGAAGTTGTCCGGAGATCCAAAGAAAATCTCTAGTGTGATTGAGCCCGTACAGCAGGCCTCAACACCTGGTATGACTCCTTTGAAGGTAGTCCTGGTGGGCTTGATCCGTGATGGGTTAATGCCCATTTTTCGCGCTGTATCCTGATAGAGCAGATTGAGGCTGCTACCTCCGTCCATAAGGACGCGAGTCAGGTGAAACCCGTCAATTATTGGGTCCAGGACCAGTGCGGCCGAGCCACCATGATGGATACTGGTCGGATGATCCCGGCAATCAAAAGTGACGGGCATGACGACCATGGATTAAATTTTGGGGCGACTGGCTCTATCGCATAGACGTCACTGAGCGCATGCTTGCGCTCCCTCTTGGGGAGGTGGGTAGCGTATATCATGTTCACCGTTTTGACCTGAGGGGGAAACTTCTTCTGTCCCCCTGTGTTTGGTTGCCGGGGCTCTGTGTCATCATCCTCGCTTTGCGATCCCTTTTCCCTGTTCTCGGTGTTTAATTTGCCGGCCTATTTAAAAACCCAGCAATCTCTATTTCTATGATTGGGTGGTTTGTTCGGGGTGCCATGAATCTGGCACGGACGATCAAGTATGCGGTCCAAGCTAGATGGGCCTAAATTGTTCTTTCGGAACGGCTTTTTCCGCTGACCGTACTTAGAGCCACTGAATCCGGCATTGACCGTCATATCCTCGGTGTTGTCACTGTTGTTTCGATGCTTGTATCTGTTGTGTCGAGACTTGTCTTTGTTATTTTTAACTTCAGGGCTGCCGGCATCGCTTGCATTGTTTTTGCTACGGGCCAACCAACTGTCCTCGCCCGCACAAAAGCGGGTCATGAGTGCCGTGAGGGCCTCCATGGATTTTGGCTTTTCTTGGCCGAGGTGGCGAGTGAGCCATTCATCGAGGATGCTGTGTTTGAAGGCTACTAGGGCTTCGGCATCCGGACAATCGACGATTTGGTTCTTTTTAGTTAAGAACCTAATCCAGAATTTCCTGGCGGACTCCCCGGGCTGCTGAACTATATGGCTTAAGTCATCAGCGTCCGGAGGTCGAACATATGTACCTTGGAAGTTATCGAGGAAGGCCTCCTCCAAGTCCTCCCAGCTGCCAATAGAATTTTCAGGCAGACTGTTGAGCCAATGCTGAGCTGGCCCTTGAGTTTTAAAGGGAGGTATTTGATGGCATGGAGGTCATCGCCACGGGCCATATGAATGTGGAGAATGAAGTCTTTGATCCAGACCGCGGGGTTCGTGG
This sequence comes from Triticum urartu, assembly GCF_056163025.1. Classification (NCBI taxonomy): domain Eukaryota; kingdom Viridiplantae; phylum Streptophyta; class Magnoliopsida; order Poales; family Poaceae; genus Triticum; species Triticum urartu. The sequence goes on along the minus strand of NC_141875.1, from coordinate 481,141,901 downwards.
TTCCATCGTATGATTCTATATTCACGGGTTTGAACCCTTCTGGGAATTCACGACCCATGACCTCATCAGTGAAGCAATGAGGGTGTGCGACGCCTCTATATCGGGCTGTATCGCGACGTAGCTCTGATGGAGTCCGTCTGTGGTTTTCAGCCTGCGCATGACTAAGTTTGTCACGTCCGAATAGGTGGCCGTCATCGCGTGTCGAGGCACGTCCTCAAGATCCGTAGATTGATCTAGTGTGTCCTGCTTTATTGTTCAGGTTTTGCCGGAGGTCATATGTATAGCCGTGGGCTAATTTTCCTCTACCTGTGCGATGAGGCGGGGCGGGCTGGTGTTCGGCATGAGTTGCTGTTTTGTCCCGACCATGTGGTGGTCGGTCGGCCGCATTGTACGATGGTGGTATGTATTCTGGCGCCTCCTCGTCAAACTGAGGTAGCAATTTGCGCTTTGGGTAGCTTGAGGCCGTGTTCTTTGGCTGCTAGTACATCGGTCCATTTATCATTGAGCAGATCTTGGTCAGCTTGAAGCTACCGCTGCTTCTTTTCAGGCTCCTTGCAGTGGCTATTAGCTGGTGCTTGAAGCGCTCCTGCTCAAGAGGTTCCTTAGGCATGATGAAATCGTCGGTGCCGAGGCTCACCTCGTCCTCAGAGAGCGGAAGATAACTTCCGTCCTTTGAGTCTTCATGCGTGGCCTATTTACCAGGGCTGACCTGCCCATCTTCCCATTCATCTTGTTCATTAGCTGTATCAACGGGGTCTTGGTTGTCTTCGGCACCTTCTAGAGTGTTATCTTCTCCTGTGCTGGTATTGCTGTTTTTACTGTGGCATGACTTAGAGTGGTGCCGCTGACACTGGCGCTTGGATTGTATTTCAGAAGGTTTATCCTCAGCTGGATCTTCCTTGTCATCACCGCTGTTCTCCTTTGGTGCATCCACCATGTACACATCGTACGAGGAAGTGGCCGTCCAGCGTCCGGTGAACGGAGGGTCCTGGGCCTCTTCGTCTACGGCATCATCGTCCATACCGTCGATGTCATCGGAGCCGTAATCGAGGATGTCGGTTAAGTCTTCGATAGTGGCTATAAAGTTGGTGGCGGGTGGGGAGTGAAATTCCCTATCACCAGCTTCTAGTTCGAACCGGATATAGTTCGGCTGTAAATCCCCCGCCAAGGACATGTTTTTTAATGAGTTTAGCACGTCGCTCAAAGGCGAGTGCTGGAAGATGTCTACAGCGCCGAATTCAAAGATCGATTAACGATCCAGTTCGGCATCGCGTGCTCACATGGTTCGGAACTTATGGCCGAAGGCGAGTCCAGAGTTCCGGTGGCACAAGTTTCGTATGAGATCAAGTCTATGTGCGGCTCCAAGAATTCGGCGAATCTGTGGCCTCTGTGGCAGGGTTGAGCCTCTGGTCCTTGGATGGCGCAGTCTGCTCCGGATTTAAGGCCAGAGCGGTTATGGGAGCTATCTCCTGGATGCCGTCTGACGGAAGATTTAGGTCATGTCTCTCGGGGTGGCCAGGAGTGGTAGCCGTGGTCTCAAATCCGGCAAAGATCAAGTCTCCACGGATGTCCGCAACGTAGTTCAAGCTCCCAAACCTAACCTGATGGCCAGGGGCGTAGCTCTCGATCTGCTCCAGGTGGCCAAATGAGTTGGCCCACAGTGCGAAGCCGCCGAACATGAATATCTGTCTGGGGAAAAAGGTTTCTCCTTGGACAGCGTCACTATCGACGATTGAAGGGGCCATCAAACCTTTCATCGACGGCACAGTGGAACTCTCAATGAAAGCACCAATGTCGGTGTCAAAACCGACGGATCTTGGGTAGGGGGTCCCGAACTATGCGTCTAAGGTCGATGGTAACAGGAGACAGGGGACACGATGTTTACCCAGGTTCGGGCCCTCTCTATGGAGGTAATACCCTACATCCTGCTTGATTTATATTGATGAATACGAGTATTACAATAGTTGATCTACCTCGAGATCGTAATGGCCAAACCCTAGAGGTCTAGCCTGTATGGCTATGGTAATGAGTCTCCCCTCCGGACTAAGTCCTACGGTTTATATGGACACTGGGAGACCTAGGGTTACACAAGGTCGGTTACAAAGAAAGGAATCTACATATTCGGTCGCCAAGCTTGCCTTCCACCCCAAGGAGAGTCCCATCCGGACACGGGTGTAGTCTTCAGTCTTCGTATCTTCACAGCCCATCAGTCCGGCCCATGGCTAACAGGCCAGACGCCCGAGGACACCTTAGTCAAGGACTCCCTAATACGTCTCCATCGTATCTACTTTTCCAAACACTTTTGCCCTTGTTTTGGACTCTAACTTGCATGATTTGAATGGAACTAACCCGGACTGACGCTGTTTTCAGCAGAATTGCCATGGTGTTATTTTTGTGCAGAAATAAAAGTTCTCGGAATGACCTGAAAATCAAGAGAGGATTCAAGGTTGTCAGAAACGTGATTTTGAATCGAATCGGAGCTCTAATGGCAGGATCACAAATCGTAGAATCTTCACTATCAGGATCGTAGAAACGTAGATTCCATGAACTAAAATCGTAGAATCGGAGCGGTAAGTTTGGATCGTAAAGTTGTAGAATCGTATAACAGAATCGCGATTCTGACAACTTTGGGAGGATTATTTTGGAACATATAAAAAATACTGGAAGAAAGATCCACGTCAAGGGGCCCACACCCTGTCCACGAGGGTGGAGGGCGCGCCCCCTGCCTTGTGGGCCTCCTGACGCTCCACCGACCTCAACCTTGACTCCATATATTCACTTCCAAGGAGAAAAAAAATCAGAGAGAAGGATTCATCGCGTTTTACGATACGGAGCCGCCGCCAAGCCCTAAACTCTCTCGGGAGGGTTGATCTGGAGTCCGTTCGGGGCTCCGGAGAGGGGAATCCATCGCCATCGTCATCATCAACCTTCCTCCATCACCAATTTCATGATGCTCACCACCGTGCTTGAGTAATTCCATCGTAGGCTTTCTGTTCGGTGATGGGTTGGATGAGATTTATCATGTAATCGAGTTAGTTTTGTTAGGGTTTGATCCCTAGTATCCACTATGTTTTGAGATTAATGTTGCTATGACTTTGCTATGCTTAATGCTTGTCACTAGGGCCCGAGTGCCATGATTTCAGATCTGAACCTATTATGTTTTCATCAATATATGAGAGTTATTGATCCTATCTTGCAAGTCTATAGTCACCTATTATGTGTTATGATCCGTTAACCCCGAAGTGACAATAATCGAGATACTTACCCGTGATGACCGTAGTTTGAGGAGTTCATGTATTCACTATGTGTTAATGCTTTGGTCTGGTACTCTATTAAAAGGAGGCCTTAATATCCCTTAGTTTCCAATAGGACCCCGCTGCCACGGGAGGGTAGGACAAAAGATGTCATGCAAGTTCTTTTCCATAAGCACGTATGACTATATTCAGAATACATGCCTACATTACATTGATGAACTGGAGCTAGCTTTGTGTCACCCTAGGTTATGACTGTTACATGATCGATCACATCCGGCATAATTCTCCATCACCGATCCAATGCCTATGAGCTTTCCATATATTGTTCTTCGCTTATTTACTTTTCCGTTGCTATTGTTACAATTACTACAAAACCCAAAAATATCACTTTTGCTACTGTTACCTTTTGCTACCGTTATCACTACTATCATATTACTTTGCTACTAAATACCTTGCTGCAGATATTAAGTTTCCAGGTGTGGTTGAATTGACAACTCAGCTGCTAATACTTGAGAATATTCTTTGGCTCCCCTTGTGTCGAATCAATAAATTTGGGTTGAATACTCTATCCTCGAAAACCGTTGAGATCCCCTATACTTGTGGGTTATCACTCCCTCAGATGCCGAGGGCGGATTGCCCCGCCAAGGCTCCACCGCTCCACCTCAAAGCAACGCAAGTCGCCAATTTGTGCGGTGTCGAGTCCCCAAGTGACTAAGTGGCTGTTATTTGGCATGTGGCAGCCATTTCTGAAGGAAATAACCTCCAAATGACACCTGTATAGAGACGTGTCATGCAGGCAGGCGAGAAGATGGCCGAATGGCACGACAAGGCTTGCCAGGCTACGCTATGATGTGACACTAAGCGGTGCATTTAATGTACCTTGTCCTGTCTGTAGAGTTAGGTATGATAGAACTGTTTGCTATCTAATCAGTACGTCATGACTGATTTGCCATTGTGGTGACCCCTTGACCTATAAAAGGAGGGCCGTGGCTACCTTTGAAGGGGTTCCGACCTTTGTACACATATACGTGTGTAGCTGCTCTCGTCCCGAGGCAGCCTTGCCGGGCAAGAGCGTTGCGTCTCCACTACGGTCCCCTCATCAATCCACCAAAGCAGGAGTAGGGTTTTACGCCTCGCGGTGGCCCGAACCTGGGTAAAAACTGCCTGTGTGATTGATGTCATGCCGCTCTACGCCCTCCGCTCTTTGTGCAATGTGCTCTCTCCCCTTGCTGAACCACGAGGGGCCGATGGCCCATAGGTGGCCGTGTTTTCCCATGACATCGTTGGCGCGCCAGGTAGGGGGAAGTGCTCGCGTGAACCCGAGAGTATAAATAGCACGTCATCTTCATCATCATTTTCTTCATCGATGACTTCATCATCTATGGCACCCAAGAAGAAGCCCGGTGCTGTAGCTCATCTGTCCACCTTGAAGGCCCCCTCACACGCGGCCGCTGATGCCGTGCGGGCTTCGGGGACACACAAGGACGTGGACGCTGCGGGACGTGGACGCTGCGGGGGACGTGGGCGGCGCAGGCGGCATCACCACCACTCCCCCTGCGGTTGAAGCGGGAGCAGGAGGCACCGGAGAGGGACAACGCCAATAGCATCCCAGCGGCCACGCTCCACAAGGCACGGGTGGGGAGATTATTCCGTCTCCGCCTCTCTGCCCCACCAAACAGCACAGCCACAGCGATGGCGCTCGCTGATACGTCTCTGTCGTCTCTATAATTTTTTATTATTTCATGCCAGTATTATACAACTTTAACATACTTTTGGCAACATTTTATATGATTTATTGGACTAACCTATTGATCCAGTGCCCGGTGTCAGTTCCTGTTTGTTGCATGTTTTTGTTTTTGCAGAATACGCATATCAAACAAAGCCCAAAAGCGATAAAAACTTATGGAGAATTATTTTGGAATATTTGTGATTTTTGGGAGGTGGAACCTGTTGGAAATATGCCCTAGATGCAATAATAAAATGATTATTATATTTCCTTGTTCATGATAATTGTCTATTATTCATGCTATAATTGTATTATTCGTAAATCGTAATACATGTGTGAATACATAGACCACAATGTGTCCCTAGTGAGCCTCTAGTTGACTAGCTCGTTGATCAACAGATAGTCATGGTTTCCTGGCTATGGACATGGGGATGTCATTGATAACGGGATCACATCATTAGGAGAATGATGTGATGGACAAGACCCAATCCTAAGCTTAGCTCAAAGATCGTGTAGTTCGTTTGCTGTAGCTTTTCTGAATGTCAAGTATCATTTCCTTAGACCATGAGATTGTGCAACTCCCGGATACCGTAGGAGTGCTTTGGGTGTACCAAACATCACAACGTAACTGGGTGACTATAAAGGTACATTACAGGTGTTTCTGAAAGTGTCTGTTGGGTTGGCACGAATCGAGACTGGGATTTGTCACTCCGTATGACAGAGAGGTATCTCTGGGCCCACTCGGTAATGCATCATCATAATGAGCTCAATGTGATCAAGTGGTTGATCACGGGATCATGCATTACGGTACGAGTAAAGTGACTTGCTGGTAACAAGACTGAACAAGGTATTGGGATACCGACGATCGAGTCTCGGGCAAGTAACGTACCGATTGACAAAGGGAATTGTATACGGGGTTGCTTGAATCCTCGACATAGTGGTTCATCCGATGAGATCATCGAGGAGCATGTGGGAGCCAACATGGGTATCCAGATCTACGTGTCTCCCAAACCCGTAGGGTCTACACACTTAAGGTTCGGTGATGCTAGGGTTGTAGAGATATGAGTATGCATTAATCCAAAAGTTGTTTGGAGTCCCGGATGAGATCCTGGACGTCACGAGGAGTTCCGGAATGGTCTGGAGGTGAAGAATTATATATAGGAAGTGTAGTTTCGGCCATCGGGAAGGATTCGGGGTCACCGGTATTGTACCGGGACCACCGGATGGGTCCCGGGGGTCCACCAGGTGGGGCCACCCATCCCGGAGGGCCCCATGGGCCGAAGTGGGGAGGGGAACCAGCCCATAGTGGGCTGGTGCGCCCCCCTGGCCCCCACTGCGCCTAGGGTTGGAAACCCTAGGGTGTGGGGGGGGGGCGCCTCCACTTGCCTTGGGGGGCACTCCATCCCCCTTGGCCGCCACCCCCTTGGGAGATCCCATCTCCAGGGCCGGCACCCCCCAAGGGGGCCTATATAAAGGGGTGGTTGAGGGAGGGCAGCCGCACCTCAAGGTCTTGGCGCTTCCCTCTCCCCTGCTACACCTCTCCCGCTCGCAGAAGCTCGGCGAAGCCCTGCTGCGATCATTGCTACATCCACCACCACGCCATCGTGCTGCTGGATCTTCATCAACCTCTCCTTCCCCCTTGCTGGATCAAGAAGGAGGAGACGTCATCCGCTTCGTACGTGTGTTGAACGCGGAGGTGCCATCCGTTCGGCACTTGGTCATTGGTGATTTGGATCACGGCGAGTACGACTCCATCATCCCCGTTCTCTTGAACGCTTCTGCTCGCGATCTACAAGGGTATGTAGATGCACTCTCCTCTCGTTGCTAGTTGACTCCATAGATTGATCTTGGTGAAATGTAGGATTTTTTTTGTTTTCTGCAATGTTCCCCAACAGTGGCATCATGAGCTAGGTCTATGCGTAGTTACTATGCACGAGTAGAACAAAAAGTAGTTGTGGGCGTCGATATTGTCAATTTGCTTGCCATTACTAGTCTTATATTGATTCGGCGGCATCGTTGGATGAAGCGGCCCGGACCAACCTTACACGTACGCTTACGTGAGACCGGTTCCACCGACTGACATGCACTAGTTGCATAAGGTGGCTGGCGGGTGTCTGTCTCTCCCACTTTAGTCGGATCGGATTCGATGAACAGGGTCCTTATGAAGGGTAAATAGAAATTGGCAATTCACGTTGTGGTTTTGGCGTAGGTAAGAAACGTTCTTGCTAGAAACCTATAGCAGCCACGTAAAAACTTGCAACAACAATTAGAGGACGTCTAACTTGTTTTTGCAGCAAGTGTCATGTGATGTGATATGGCCAAAGTTGTGATGAATTATGAATGATATATATGTGATGTATGAGATCATGTTCTTGTAATAGGAATCACGACTTGCATGTCGATGAGTATGACAACCGGCAGGAGCCATTGGAGTTGTCTTTATTTTTGTATGACCTGCGTGTTATTGAGAAACGCCATGTAAATTACTTTACTTTATTGCTAAACGTGTTAGCCATAGTAGTAGAAGTAATAGTTGGTGAGCAAATTCATGGAGACACGATGATGGAGATCATGATGATGGAGATCATGGTGTCATGCCGGTGACAAGATGATCATGGAGCCCCAAGATGGAGATCAAAGGAGCTATATGATATTGGCCATATCATGTCACTATTATTTGATTGCTTGTGATGTTTATCATGTTTTTGCATCTTGTTTACTTAGAACGACGGTAGTAAATAAGATGATCCCTCATAATAATTTCAAGAAAGTGTTCCCCCTAACTGTGCGCCGTTGCGACAGTTTGTTGTTTCGAAGCACCACGTGATGATAGGGTGTGATAGATTCCAACGTTCACATACAACGGGTGTAAGACAGATTTACACATGCAAACACTTAGGTTGACTTGACGAGCCTAGCATGTACAGACATGGCCTCGGAACACAGAAGACCGAAAGGCCGAGCATGAGTCGTATAGAAGATACGATCAACATGAAGATGTTCACCGATGTTGACTAGTCCGTCTCACATGATGATCGGACACGGCCTAGTTAACTCGGATCATGTTATACTTAGATGACTGGAGGGATGTCTATCTGAGTGGGAGTTCATTGAATAATTTGATTAGATGAACTTAATTATCATGAACTTAGTCTAAAATCTTTACATATGTCTTGTAGATCAAATGGCCAACGTTGTCCTCAACTTCAACGCGTTCCTAGAGAAAACCAAGCCGAAAGACGACGGCAGCAATTATACGGACTGGGTCCGGAACCTGAGGATCATCCTCATAGCTGCAAAGAAAGATTATGTCCTAGAAGCACCACTAGGTGACGCACCCGTCCCACAGAACCAAGACGTTATGAACGCTTGGCAGACACGTGCTGATGATTACTCCCTCGTTCAGTGCGGCATGCTTTACAGCTTAGAACCGGGGCTCCAAAAGCATTTTGAGCGACACGGAGCATATGAGATGTTAGAAGAGCTGAAAATGGTTTTCCAAGCTCATGCCCGGGTCGAGAGATATGAAGTCTCCGACAAGTTCTTCAGCTATAAGATGGAGGAAAATAGTTCTGTCAGTGAGCACATACTCACTATGTCTGGGTTACATAACCGCTTGACTCAGCTGGGAGTTAATCTCCCGGATGACGCGGTCATTGACAGAATCCTTCAGTCGCTTCCACCAAGCTACAAGAGCTTTGTGATGAACTTCAATATGCAGGGGATGGAAAAGACCATTCCTGAAGTATTTGCAATGCTGAAATCAGCAGAGGTAGAAGTCAAAAAGGAACATCAAGTGTTGATGGTGAATAAAACCACTAAGTTCAAGAAAGGCAAGGGTAAGAAGAACTTCAAGAAGGACGGCAAGGGAGTTGCCGTGCCCGGTAAGCAAGCTGCCGAGAAGAAGCCAAAGAATGGACCCAAGCCCGAGACTGAGTGCTTTTATTGCAAGGGAAGTGGTCACTGGAAGCGGAACTGCCCCAAATACTTAGCGGACAAGAAGGCCGGCATCACAAAAGGTATATGTGATATACATGTAATTGATGTGTACCATACCAGTACTTGTAGTAGATCGTGGGTATTTGATACCGGTGCAGTTGCTCACATTTGTAACTCAAAGCAGGAGCTGCGGAATAAGCGGAGACTGGCGAAGGACGAGGTGACGATGCGCGTCGGGAATGGTTCCAAGGTCGATGTGATCGCCGTCGGCACGCTACCTCTACATTTACCTACGGGATTAGTTTTAAACCTCAATAATTGTTATTTAGTGCCAGCTTTGAGCATGAACATTGTATCAGGATCTCATTTAATTCAAGATGGCTACTCATTTAAATCCGAGAATAATGGTTGTTCCATTTATATGAGAGATATGTTTTATTGTCATGCTCCGATGGTGAATGGTTTATTCTTAATGAATCTCGAGCGTAATGCTACACATATTCATAGTGTGAATACCAAAAGATGTAGGGTTGATAATGATAGTCCCACATACTTGTGGCACTGCCGCCTTGGTCACATAGGTGTCAAACGCATGAAGAAGCTCCATGCAGATGGACTTTTAGAGTCTCTTGATTACGAATCATTTGACACGTGCGAACCATGCCTCATGGGTAAAATGACCAAGACTCCGTTCTCAGGAACAATGGAGCGAGCAACCAACTTATTGGAAATCATACATACTGATGTGTGCGGTCCAATGAGTGTTGAGGCTCGCGGTGGCTGTCGTTATGTTCTCACCCTCACTGATGACTTGAGTAGATATGGGTATGTCTATTTAATGAAACACAAGTCTGAGACCTTTGAAAAGTTCAAGGAATTTCAGAGCGAGGTTGAGAATCAACGTGACAGGAAAATCAAGTTCTTGCGATCAGATCATGGGGGAGAATATTTGAGTCACGAATTTGGCACACACTTAAGAAAATGTGGAATAGTTTCACAACTCACGCCGCCTGGAACACCTCAGCGTAATGGTGTGTCCGAACGTCGTAATCGCACTCTATTAGATATGGTGCGATCTATGATGTCTCTTACCGATTTACCGCTATCATTTTGGGGCTATGCTTTAGAGACTGCCGCATTCACTTTAAATAGGGCTCCGTCGAAATCCGTTGAGACGACACCGTATGAATTATGGTTTGGGAAGAAACCTAAGCTGTCGTTTCTAAAAGTTTGGGGATGCGATGCTTATGTCAAGAAACTTCAACCTGAAAAGCTCGAACCCAAGTCGGAAAAATGCGTCTTCATAGGATACCCTAAGGAAACCATTGGGTATACCTTCTACCTCAGATCCGAAGGCAAGATCTTCGTTGCCAAGAATGGATCCTTTCTAGAGAAGGAGTTTCTCTCGAAAGAAGTAAGTGGGAGGAAAGTAGAGCTTCATGAAGTACTGCCTCTTGAAGCAGAGAGTAGCGTAGCTCAGGAAAAATGTTCCTGTGGTGCCTGCACCGATTAGAGAGGAAGTTAATGATGATGATCAAGATACTTCGGATCAAGCTCCTACTGAACTTTGTAGGTCCACAAGGACACGTTCCGCACCAGAGTGGTACGGCAACCCTGTCTTGGAAATCATGTTGTTAGACAACGGTGAACCTTCGAACTATGAAGAAGCGATGGCGGGCCTAGATTCCGACAAATGGCTAGAAGCCATGAAATCCGAGATAGGATCCATGTATGAAAACAAAGTATGGACTTTGACTGACTTGCCCGTTGATCGGCGAGCCATAGAAAATAAATGGATCTTTAAGAAGAAGACATACGCGGATGGTAATGTGACCATCTATAAAGCTCGGCTTGTCGCTAAGGGTTATCGACAAGTTCAAGGGGTTGACTATGATGAGACTTTCTCACCCGTAGCGAAGATGAAGTCCGTACGAATCATGTTAGCAATTGCCGCATTCTATGATTATGAGATATGGCAAATGGACGTCAAAACGGCATTCCTTAATGGTTTCCTTAAGGAAGAATTGTATATGATGCAGCCGGAAGGTTTTGTCGATCCTAAGAATGCTGACAAGGTGTGCAAGCTCCAACGCTCGATTTATGGGCTGGTGCAAGCATCTCAGAGTTGGAACATTTGCTTTGATGAGATGATCAAAGCGTTTGGGTTTATGCAGACTTATGGAGAAGCCTGCGTTTACAAGAAAGTGAGTGGGAGCTCTGTAGCATTTCTCATATTATATGTGGATGACATACTGTTGATGGGAAATGATATAGAATTGTTGGAAAGCATAAAGGCCTATTTGAACAAGTGTTTTTCAACGAAGGACCTTGGAGAAGCTGCTTATATATTAGGCATCAAGATCTATAGAGATAGATCGAGATGCCTCATCGATCTTTCACAAAGTACGTACCTTGACAAGATATTGAAGAATTTCAATATGGATCAGTCCAAGAAGGGGTTCTTGCCTGTATTGGAAGGTGTGTGATTGAGCACGGCTCAATGCCCGACCACGGCAGAAGATATAGAAGAGATGAGTGTCATCCCCTATGCCTCAGCCATAGGGTCTATTATGTATGCCATGCTGTGTACCAGACCTGATGTAAACCTTGCCGTAAGTTTGGTAGGTAGGTACCAAAGTAATCCCGGCAAGGAACACCGGACAGCGGTCAAGAATATCCTGAAGTACTTGAAAAGGACTAAGGACATGTTTCTCGTTTATGGAGGTGACGAAGAGCTCGTCATAAAGGGTTACGTCGACGCTAGCTTCGACACAGATCTGGATGACTCTAAGTCACAAACCGGATACGTGTATATGTTGAATGGTGGAGCAGTAAGCTGGTGCAGCTGCAAGCAGAGCGTCGTGGCGGGATCTACATGTGAAGCGGAGTACATGGCAGCCTCGGAGGCAGCGCATGAAGCAATTTGGGTGAAGGAGTTCATCACCGACCTAGGAGTCATACCCAATGTGTCGGGGCCGATCAAACTCTTCTGTGACAACACTGGAGCTATTGCACTTGCCAAGGAGCCCAGGTTTCACAAGAAGACCAGGCACATCAAGCGTTGCTTCAACTCCATTCGTGAAAATGTTCAAGATGGAGACATAGATATTTGTAAAATACATACAGATCTGAATGTCGCAGATCCGTTGACTAAACCTCTCCCTAGAGCAAAACATGATCAACAGCAAAATTCCATGGGTGTTCGATTCATGACAATGTAACTAGATGATTGACTCTAGTGCAAGTGGGAGACTATTGGAAATATGCCCTAGAGGCAATAATAAAATGATTATTATATTTCCTTATTCATGATAATTGTTTATTATTCATGCTATAATTATATTATCCGGAAATCGTAATACATGTGTGAATACATAGACCACAATGTGTCCCTAGTGAGCCTCTACTTGACTAGCTCGTTGGTCAACAGATAGTCATGGTTTCCTGGCTATGGACATGGGGATGTCATTGATAACGGGATCACATCATTAGGAGAATGATGTGATGGACATGACCCAATCCTAAGCTTAGCTCAAAGATCGTGTAGTTCGTTTGCTGTAGCTTTTTTGAATGTCAAGTATCATTTCCTTAGACCATGAGATTGTGCAACTCCCGGATACCGTAGGAGTGCTTTGGGTGTACCAAACGTTACAGCGTAACTGGGTGACTATAAAGGTACATTACAAGTGTTTCCTAAAGTGTCTGTTGGGTTGGCACGAATCGAGACTGGGATTTGTCACTCCGTATAACGGAGAGGTATCTCTGGGCCCACTCGGTAATGCATCATCATAATGAGCTCAATGTGATCAAGTGGTTGATCACGGAATCATGCATTACGGTACGAGTAAAGTGACTTGCTGGTAACGAGACTGAACAAGGTATTGGGATACCGACGATCGAGTCTCGGGCAAGTAACGTACCGATTGACAAATGGAATTGTATACGGGGTTGCTTGAATCCTCGACATCGTGGTTCATCCGATGAGATCATCGAGGAGCATGTGGGAGCCAACATGGGTATCCAGATCCCGCTGTTGGTTATTGGCCGAAGAGCCGTCTCAGTCATGTCTACGTGTCTCCCGAACCCGTAGGGTCTACACACTTAAGGTTCGGTGACGCTAGGGTTGTAGAGATATGAGTATGCAGTAATCCGAAAGTTGTTCGGAGTCCCGGATGAGATCCTGGACGTCACGAGGAGTTCCAGAATGGTCCGGAGGTGAAGAATTATATATAGGAAGTGTAGTTTCGGCCACCAGGAAGGATTCGGGGTCACCGGTATTGTACCGGGACCACCGGATGGGTCCCGGGGGTCCACCGGGTGGGGCCACCCATCCCGGAGGGCCCCATGGGCCGAAGTGGGGAGGGGAACCAGTCCATAGTGGGATGGTGCGGCCCCCCCCTTGCCCCCCCTGCGCCTAGGGTTGGAAACCCTAGGGTGGGGGGCGCCTCCACTTGCCCTGGGGGGCACTCCACCCCCCTTGGCCGCCGCCCCCTTGGGAGATCCCATCTCCAGGGCCGGCGCCCCCCCAAGGGGGCCTATATAAAGGGGGGGTGAGGGAGGGCAGCCGCACCTCAAAGTCTTGGTGCCTCCCTCTCGCCTGCTACGCCTCTCCCTCTCGCAGAAGCTCGGCGAAGCCCTGCTGCGATCATTGCTGCATCCACCACCATGCCGTCGTGCTGCCAGATCTTCATCAACCTCTCCTTCCCCCTTGCTGGATCAAGAAGGAGGAGATGTCATCCGCTCCGTACGTGTGTTGAACGCGGAGGTGCCGTCCGTTCGGCACTTGGTCATCAGTGATTTGGATCACGGCGAGTACGACTCCATCATCCCCGTTCTCTTGAACGCTTCCGCTCGCGATCTACAAGGGTATGTAGATGCACTCTCCTCTCGTTGCTAGTTGACTCCATAGATTGATCTTGGTGAAACGTAGGATTTTTTTGTTTTCTGCAATGTTCCCCAACAGAATCAATGCAAACGGGGGCCCATAGGCCCCAAGATACACCAGGGCGCGCCCCAGGCCCCAGGAACGCCCAGGTGTCTTATTCTCACCTCGTAGGTAGGTTGGATCTCTACTTTGGGCACAAGGAAGCTTATACCGGAAAAAATCATGTTAAAATTTTAGCGCAATCGGAGCTACGGATCTCCCGGAATATAGGAAACGGTTTTCGGCCAGATCGGGGGAACGCGAAACAGAAGAGAATAGAGAGGGGGATCCAATATCAGAGGGGATCCTGCCCCTCGGCCTCAATGGAGGCCATGGACGAGAGGGGGAACTCTCCTCCCATCTAGGAGGGTGGGAGGAGGCCATGGAAGAAGAAGAAGGAGGGGGGCTCTCTCCCCTCTCTCCCGGTGGCGCCAGAGTGCTGTCGGGGCAAGGATCATGATGGCGATCTACATCAACAATCTTGCTACCGTGAACACCAACTCCCCCCCGTCTATGCAGCGATGTAACACCCCTTCTCCTTGCTGTAATCTCTAAAACATGGTGCTCAACTCCATATATTATTTCCCAATGAACTATGGTTATCCTATGATGTTTGAGTAGATCCGTTTTGTCCTATGGGTTAACCATGATCTTGGTTGGTATGATTGTACATTTTATTTATGGTGCTGTCCTACGGTGCCCTCCGTGTCGCGCAAACGGAGGGGCCCCCACTGTAGGGTGTTGCAACATGTTCATGGTTTGCTTATTGTCGGTGTTGCGAGGGTGACAGTGGCCTAAATGCGGATAAGTGGGTTATGGCGTATGGGAGTAAAGAGGACTTCATACTTAATGCTATGGTTGGGTTTCATGACCTTAATGATCTTTAGTAGTTGCGGATGCTTGCTAGGGGTCCATTCAAAGTGCATATTGTAGGATCGAAAGTATGTCTAGAGGGGGGGTGATTAGACTACTTGACCAAATAAAAATATAGCCTTTTCCCAATTTTAAGTCTTGGCGGATTTTAGCAACTTAGCACAAGTCAAGCAATCAACCTACACATGCAAGTTTAAGAGTATAGCAGCGGAATGCAAAACATTACACATGAAGGTAAAGGGAGGAGTTTGGAGGGAGCAAACGCAATGTAGACACGGAGATTTTTGGCGTAGTGCTATCGTACATCCACGTTGATAGAGGCTTCAACCCATGAAGGGTAACAATTGCGCGAGTCCATGGAGGGCTCCACCCATGAAGGGTCAATGAAGAAGCAACCTTGTGTATCCCACCATGGCCACCGCCCACGAAGGACTTGCCTCACTAGGGTAGATCTTCACGAAGTAGGCGATCTCCTTGCCTGTACAAACTTCTTGGTTCAACTCCACAATCTTGACGGAGGCTCCCAAGTGACACCGAACCAATCTAGGAGACACCACTCTCCAAAAGGTAATAAATGGTGTGTTGATGATGAACTCCTTGCTCTTGTGCTTCAAATGATAGTCTCCCCAACACTCTCTCACATATTTGGATTTGGTGGAAATATGATTTGAGTGGAAAGCAACTTGGAGAAGGCTAGAGATCAAGATTCATATGGTTGGAATGGAATATCTTGACCTCAACACATGAGTAAGTGGCTCTCTCTCAGAAAATGTATGATGGAAGTGTAGGCATGTTCTGATGGCCCTCTCTCAGAAAATGTATGATGGAAGTGTAGGCATGTTCTGATGGCTCTCTCCATGAATGAAGAGCGGGTGGAGGGGTATATATAGCCTCCACACAAAATCTAACCGTTACACAGAAATCACCAAACTCAGTGGGACCGAATAATGAAACTCGGTTGGACCGATTTAGTTCAAAATGAGAACGTTAGGATTTTCGATGGGACCGACATGTCAACTCGGTGAAACCGATTTCATTAGTGTTAGGGCATAACGTAATCTCGGTGAGACCGATTACACAAACTCGGTGGAACCAATTTTGGCAATAAGCTAACCAGAGAGTTGGTCAGGCAAACTCGGTGGGACCGATTCGCTCATCTCGGTGAGTCCGAAACGTTACGAAGGGGAAACAGAGAGTTTGCATTGCGAATTCGGTGGGAGCAATCGCTCATTTCGGTTGGACCAAAATGTTACAAAGGGGAAACAGAGAGTTTGCATTGCAAACTCGGTTGGACCGAAACGTTACAATGGATCCATTACTTGAGCACTTTATGCCTAGCTTAATGGATTTAAAGAAAGCACTGCAGGGAGAGAACCTGGAAGTTTTAGAGAGTCATTTATTTCTGTTGAGTGCTTTTATAAAGTTTAAAAACAAAAAATATAGAGGGGAAACTAAAAACTTTTTCAAAAAGAGCGATTGAAAGGTGATGCATTGGAGAAGTGAGGGTCGACCTTGAACACTTGTGTTCATGCTCATGGAAACAATGTAGAATTTTCATGAAAGTTCTCGCAAAAATAATTACCCCCTTTTACAAATCCTTCGTATTGTAAAATTATTGTGCCAAGATTTGCCTTTAGGATGAGTAGATTGCTTGTTGGTATGTGCGGTGCAAAAACAGAAACTTTGGCTGTAGTGCATGATTTTACATTTTTTACTGGACATCGAATGTTTTGAAACTTTTTTCATAGTATTGCTATACAAATTGTTTATTTTGTCCTCATTTTTCAGAATTGTTGGAGTACCAAAAGTATGGTAGATGTTCAGATTGCTACAGACTGTCCTATTTAAGACATATTTTGTTTTTGATGCATTGTTTTGCTTGTTTTGATGAAACTATTGGTTCTATCGGTGGTATAGGCCATGGAAAAGTCATATTAGAGTAGATACAATGCAAAAACAAAATATGAATAGGTTTGCAACAGTACTTAAAGTAGTGATTTTCATTATTATACTGACGGATCTCATGAGGTTTCTGTTGAGTTTTGTGTGGATGAAGTGATCAAAGATCGAGGAGGCCTCGATATGAGGAGAAGGAGGAGAGGCAAGAGCTCAATCTTGGGGATGCCCAAGGCACCCCAAGTAAATATTCAAGGAGACTCAAGCGTCTAAGCTTGGGGATGCCCTAGAAGGCATCCCATCTTTCTTCAACAAGTATCAACACGTTTTCATGTTCGTTTCGTTCATGTGATATGTGCAAATCTTGGAGCGTCTTTTGTGTATAGTTTTCATTTCTCTTTTATTCACCATGCCGGTATGAGATAGTCCATGGTTGATTTATAGAATGCTCATTGAACTTCACTTATATGTTTTGAGTATGGCTTTATAGAATGCTTCATGTGCTTCACTTATATCATTTGAAGTTTGGATTGCCTGTTTCTCTTCACATAGAAAACCATTATTTGTAGAATGCTCTCTTGCTTCACTTGTATTTATTAGAGCATGCTCTTTTGTAGAAATAATTAAACTCTCATGCTTCACTTATTTCTATTTAGAGAGTCAGCAGGAATTGGTCAATTGCATGGTTAGTCATAAAATCCTACATAAAACTAGTGGATCACTGAATAGATATGTTTGATTCCTTGCAATAGTTTTGAGATATAGATATGATAACATGTGGGAGGTACTAGTAAATGATTGTGTTTAGTAGGAATATTGGTGTTAAGGTTTGTGATTCCTGAAGCATGCACATATAGTCTCTCGTTATGCTATGAAGTTGGAGCATGATTTATTATTGATTGTCTTCCTTATAAGTGGCGGTCGGGGACGATCGATGGACTTTTCCTACCAATCTATCCCTCTAGGGGCATGCGTAGTACTACTTTGCTTCAAGGGCTAATGAACTTTTGCAATAAGTATATGAGTCCTTTATGACTAATGTGAGTCCATGGATTATACACACTCTTACCTTTCTGGAATGTGCTAGCCTCTATGGTACCGTGCATTGCCCTTTCTCACCTCGAGATGTGGTGCAAACTTCGCAGGTGCATCCAAACCCCGTGATATGATACGCTCTATCACACATAAGCCTTATTATATCTTCCTCAAAACAGCCGCCATACCTACCTATTATGGCCCTTCCGTAGCCATTCCGAGATATATTGCCATGCAACTTCCACCGCTTCCGTTTTGATGACTTGAGCATTCATTGTCATATTGCTTTGCATGATCATATAGCTGACATAGTAGTTGTGGATCAGCCGCCGTTCATCATTTTTTATACATGTTATGCTAGATCATTGCACATCTTGGTACACTGCCAGAGGCAGCCATATAGAGTCATACTTTGTTCTAGGTATCAAGTTGTAATTTTTATTTCTTTTGAGTTATAAGTAAATAGAAGTGTGATGATCATCATCATCCAAAACAAAGGGTTGTCATCATCATCCAAAACACAAAGTAGGGAAATGTCCTTACAATCTCCCCCTTTTTGGTGGATGATGACAACAACACGATTTGCAAGAGAGAAGTCTAGAAAATATAGACGGGACTCCCCTAGATGTGTGCCCCAATATGAGAATGCTATTGGAGTGCAAGAACACACATTAAGGGCGAGACTCCCCCTAGATTTTATAGACTCGCCACTCCTACTAGACAAGCGAAGATAAGAAATAAGCACATAAAAGGAAGGTAAGGACTATAATGGATAAAACAACAATATTAATGACGATAAAGATAGATCGAAAAGCGCATGTCTTACACCATGTAAGTCTCGAGATAAGCAACGAGGTCCACAAACTGAAGTTCCACACGAACAAACCACAAGAACACAAACACACGCAAAGCAAATCAAAACCCATGCAAATCCCGAGACCTAATAGAACTCTCTCCCCCTTTGGCATCAAGACACCAAAAAGGAAAAGAGCGAAGCTAGCGCCCCAGAGCTCACTCCTCCTCCTTTGAATCCTCGGTAGCATCTGGATCCTCCTCCTCATCAGACTCTTCATCTTCATCCCGATCTTCGTCCTCCATGATGTCATCAGCAACAACAAAGGAGGTGGAGGGCTGGCGAGGAGCCTCATCATCAGACCACGTGCTATGCGTAGAGATCCATCGCTCCTCCGGTGTGATGCTCTTCTCAGAACCACTCTGAACAGGCATGTTGAGTGCTTCATCATCGCAATCTGACGACGCCGGGCATGCTTCTCATTGACATGGGCCTCATACATCCTCTTCTGAATGTTAGTCTGGAGGCAGAATGTCTTCTTCACCTTGGCCGTGAGCTTGGTCACCCAAGAGGGCTTGGCCCCTGGCTCCATCTCAAAGTCCTCATCATCAGAAGTGGCATAGACATCCTCAGGAGCATTAGCAGGAAAGCGAGGCTCGGCATGTTTCTTTTTCTTGAGAACCCTGACCTCATGAACAGTGAGATTATCTGGAGATGTAAGAAGCTCTCTAGGACGGTGAACAGCCCAAACTGAGTTCAGAAAGCACATGACAAACGGGGCATAAATAGGGACTGAGGGAGTCCTGGATTAGGGGGCGTTCGGGTAGCCGGACTATACCTTCAGCCGGACTCCAGGACTATGAAGATACAAGATTGAAGACTTCGTCCCATGTCCGGATGGGACTTTCCTTGGCGTGGAAGGCAAGCTTGGCGATGCGGATATTCAAGATCTCCTACCATTGTAACCGACTCTATGTAACCCTAACCCTATCCGGTGTCTATATAAACCGGAGGGTTGTAGTCCGTAGGGAATCAACTCCATACACAACAATCATACCATAGGCTAGCTTCTAGGGTTTAGCCTCCTTAATCTCGTGGTAGATCTACTCTTGTACTACCCATATCATCAATATTAATCAAGCAGGACGTAGGGTTTTACCTCCATCAAGAGGGCCCGAACCTGGGTAAAACATCATGTTCCCTGCCTCCTGTTACCATCCGGCCTAGACGCATAGTTCGGGACCCACTACCCGAGATCCGCCGGTTTTGACACCGACATTGGTGCTTTCATTGAGAGTTCCTCTGTGCCGTCACAATCAGGAAGGATGCCTCCTCCTGTCTTTAAAGACGGCGCCGTTGCTAAGGGAGCCTTGGCTGTCGGCAAAACCCTCCGGCTAGGTGGTTTCCTCATGACCGCCTGTTCGGCTGTTGCGCCGATGGTGACCTCTTGGGTCATCAAAAGCAACTTACGCGTCAGCTCGGAGCTCGTCGAGCAGCTAGATCCAATGGAGCTCTCTTCCGTAAATGAGCTCTTGGATCGCATCGCCGCCCTGGGGGTTGCTACGGATTACGATCAGGTTGGGCTTAAACCCGATCTAAGAGAAATTAACTCTCCCCAAGTCACCCACCACGTTGCCGTGGTAGAGACGCTGTGCGGCGACCCTTCATCTATTTTAAGGATTAGCCACGTCCGAATTCCCGACCCCTCCAAGCCGGATACCCGCGAGATATAACTCAAGACCTGAGCTTAGGATTAGGCAACGGGCCAGATTCACTGGACAACATCCAAGAATCCGAACTTCAGAGTTCGGAAACTCTTCGGCCTCCAAATCTTGGATTGGGTGAGGTTTCAGATTCAACGACACCCGCCCACCCAATCATAAGCGATCTCTCCCAAATCAGGCAGAGGCCCGAGGAAACAGTACATCATTACTGGGCCAGATTCCTCCTGGTTATGAACAGGATAAAGGATTGCCGCGAGGAAGACGCAATCTCAACTTTTTGCGGTAATTGCACGGACAAGGGAATCCTTAACGCCGTAAGTCATCGTGATATCACACGCTTCGCTGACTTGGCGTCCATAGTACAAAAATACTGTGCGATGGAAAGCGCCTGGAAAACTAAAATAAATTTTTGGGATAATCCGGCCTTGAATAGTAATCGCCTCCTTCGGCGCACCGAACACTTCGAGTGGACGGATGCCGCCACGGCGGGACTTGATGAAATAAAAGCCACATTGGCAACAAACCCAGTCCTGGCCGCGCCAATCACCGGCGAACCAATGATATTGTACATTGCAGTAACACACCAAGTTGTCAGCGCAGTGCTCGTTGTCGAGCGGGAAACGGACGGACACAAATTCCCCCTTCAAAGGCTGGTCTACTACGTGTCCACTATCCTCACTCCATGCAAATCACGGTACCCGCATTATCAAAAGATTGCATACGCGGTATTCATGGCATCCCGGAAGCTATGACACTACTTTCAAGAGTGTTCCATAACAGTAGCCTCGGAAGTACCACTCAACGATATTATCAACAACTGCGATGCAACGGGCCGGATTGCAAAATGGGCCATCGAGCTTCTCCCGTTCGATATAACCTATAAGCCACGGCGAGCTATTAAATCGCAAGTTTTGGCCGACTTCGTCGCAGAATGGACGGAGGCCGAGCTCCCTAAAGAGTATGGCACATATTCAAACTGGATTATGCATTTCGACGGCTCCAAAATGTTGGTCGGACTGGGGGCTAGCGTCATCCTGACGTCCCCCACAGGAGACACAGTCCAATATGTGCTCCAGATCATGTACACGGATTCCAACAATGCAGCCGAATATGAGGCCCTCCTACATGGTCTCCGGATAGCAGTATCCATGGGTATCCAGCGCCTAGAGGTACGCGGGGATTCAAACCTCGCGATATCCCAAATAAATGGAGACTTCGACGCCAAGGACCCAAAAATGGCAGCTTACCGCAATGCCGTCCTAAAAATGTCAGCTCGGTTCGAAGGGCTGGACTTTCACCATATAGCCCGAGAAAACAATCAAGCAGCGGACGTCCTGGCATGCATCGGAGCAAAACGCGATGCAGTCCCCCCAACATCTTTTTGGAAAGATTGTTCAAGCCATCCGTAGCATGGGAGGGGGAACCCGCAAATAACAGCCCGGACCCAGCCGCACCACTCGACGCCGAACAATCTGACACAATTGGAGGCTCTGCCAATGAAATTACACCTTCAGCCCACGTAATAATGGTGGTTATCGCCCCGTGGACAGAACCATTCCTAGCCTACCTTACCAGGCAGGAACTCCCGGAGGACCAAAACGAGGCCCGCTGCATAGTGCGGCGATCTAAAGCCTATAGAGTCCATGAGGGAGAGCTTTATAAGAAAAGCACTACCGGATTCCTTCAAAGGTGCATCTCCGAAGAGGAAGGGCGGAACCTTCTGGCTGAAATTCATGCCGGACTCGGTGGTCACCACGCCGCTGCTCGGTCCCTTGTTAGCAAGGCTTTCCGTACAGGCTTTTATTGGCCGACGGCCCAGGCAGACGCTCAGGACCTAGTCCAACGATGCGCTGGTTGCCAACTTTTTGCCAACCAAAGCCATATGCCACCCACCGCACTCCAAACTATACCCATCACCTGGCCTTTTGCGGTCTGGGGGCTTGACATGGTCAGACCCCTTAAAGGTGGAACCCATAGGAAAAAATACTTACTGGTCATGGTGGATAAGTTCACCAAATGGATAGAAGCCAAGCCTGTTAAAACGGCCGAATCCGGACCTGTGATAGACTTCATATCCGGGGTTGTACACCGTTATGGCGTCCCCCACAGCATCATAACCGACAACGGTACAAATTTTACCGCCGACGAGGTAAAACTCTGGTGCAAAAACATGGGCATCAAGCTCGATTATGCTTCCGTCTATCACCCACAAACCAACGGCCAGGTCGAACGTGCAGATGGCCTTATCATGAGCGGCATCAAACCCAGACTAGTGCGGTCCCTCAAGGAATCTAACACGCACTGGGTAGAGGAGCTCAACTCCGTGCTATGGGGGCTGCGGACCACGCCAAATCGCACCACCGGGTACACACCATTTTTTATGGTGTACGGCGCAGAAGCAGTTCTGCCCTGCGACATAATTCATGACTTGCCTAGAGTGCGCATGTACGAAGAAAGAGAAGCCGAGCTCGATCGGCAGGACAACTTGGACGCCTTGGAGGAGGAGCGCGATGTGGCAAAAGCCCGTTCCGCATTTTATCAACAGCAGGCCCGAAGATATCAAAGGAGAGAAGTACGGGCCAAAAATTACAATGTTGGCGAACTAGTTCTACGCCTGCCGGATAAGAAAAAGGACAAACTCAAGCCCAAATGGGAAGGTCCATTCATAATCGACCAAGTCCTGACTGGTGGGGCGTACCGCCTGCGAGATGCATCGAACAACCGACTCGAGCCGAACCCGTGGAATGCCACCCGTCTCCGAAGATTCTATGCCTAGCGCCGGACTCTGTGTTCGTCTCCCTCCTCTGTCCATCCCTTTTTGTATTTTTCTGCTTACATTTCTCTCCTTCCCATTTTTTTTTCTTTCATAGCCCTTAAAGGCTCATCTAGTGACGCGCCACTCGCGCTCATTAAACCTGGGGGCTTCTTTAACAGAAACTTATTTATACGGGCTTCACGCCCAACACATGCGTCAAACTTCCGCATGTACCTTTTTCTTCACCATTATATGCATCGATATGACTTAAGTTTTGGCCAAGCTAGGTTGCCTGGCTCCTGTGCTTACCCCTACGTTCCCGATTGTTCGGCTAGGTGGTAAAGGGAGCACCTCTGCGATTGTTACTGCCGGGTCAGCCGGATGTGTACCTCAGACTGGGTGAAGCCGAAAGCTAGCGTTCTTAAGAGAATATTCGGTCGGTGAAATAAAAGATGATCTTTTTACTCATTTTATGCGCCCCCAGATGCTTTTTCTGCGTCTTTTCACGCAGTCCGGACTTGCACTTTAGGGCATGCCTCCCAGCGAAAGGAACCCTTAACGGAACTATTCTCTCTGGAAGATGTTTCTTACTAACCATGTAATATAACATAACTAGTTGGGAACTTGTCTGATAAAGCACTAATGACCCCTACGCCTGGTCTCCACGCATACCCCGGTTCTTATATAACCGCTATGGTATTCGGACACACTTAAGGTCCCGAGGTCCCGAGGTTGAAGAGAAAAGGTCGGCAACGACAAACGATCTACAATCCGGCTAGAAGGCATTACACATATCAATTCAAAATTACATAGTCATTCTGACTGATTGTATTCCTCTTCTATACCATCTAATAGGCTGTCTAATTTACAGTCCTACTGGGAATACTTCGCGGCTAACTCTACTTGGCCGTACACTAAGCTTACAGGGATCTCCTTCCCGTCAGGCCCCGCTGGTCCGACCTCGGCCATGTGGTTTGGGTCAGACTTCGTAAAACGGGTCTTCACCAAGGCCCAGGCCTCCCTAGCGCCTTGTCGGCAGGCCGATATCTTCCACAACCGAAAGCGCCGCCGAGCTCCCTTCAGCTTCTCCGCAAGCTCTCCAAGGCCCTCGGGCATGGAGTGGGCAGGCCATAAGGCTTGGGCAACGCCTCGCATCGCCTGCCGAATTCGCTCGTGCAGTTGCATGAGTTCGGGAAGAAGGTCACCCATAGAACCGGGCATCTCCTCTGCAGGACGACCTGTGAGCATACCTACAGACATTACTCTATTAGTCGACTTCCTCGCCGAACTCTTTTTTCGAAGTTCGTTCAAGCACTTACTAAATATGCCGCATCGAAGCCGCTGATTCTCCTTCATGGAGTCCGACAGCTGGCCACGAACATCTTTAAGTTCGACGTCCAGCCTGGTGTTGGCATCCCGAAGATCATTCTTCTCTCGCCTCACCTTTGTCAACGTACTCTCACCGGCCTTTAGCCGGCGTAAGAGTTGTTGCTTTTCCAGATTGAGTCCGGCGCCATCTGCAACATGATTTGTCAGATTTGCACCTACACCGCACAATACTAATCTTTCGAAGTGTATCTTACCTGAGGGGGTCTCTTTGGGCTCCCCTGCTGCGGCTAGTGCGGCCTCTAGTTGGGCCTTGCAGTTCTCCAGCTCTTGGGACAGTACGGTATTCTTCTCTGTAAGAACCTGCATATTAAATGATCCTTAAATCAGTTGCTCTAACTGTTTCAAGTCTCGGGGGCTACTGGTATATATATATTTGACCAAAATTTTCTTACCCGTATGTCTTTTACATACTGCTCCGTGGCTCTGGCTAAACCATTTTGAGCGGCACGGAGGTACGCATCTCCCGAATTAAAGGCATCTAAAGCCTCTTGGGAGAAACAAGCATCGCGTAGAACTGTTCGGCAACGCCTGTGGTTCATGGCACTCTCCACTTCAGAATTTGTGGCAGACAGCCTGTTCGCATCCTCTGTCGGAGGAGCGTCCGGTGCGCGCCTTGTGCTCGCCTCCGCTTCCTGGCCAGACGTTGGAGCCTGGCTGGTGGAGGCGCGATTGGCAACCTCTCCGGATGTAGTCCGGCGAGGTCTCTTCATTCTGAAGATAGCACGAACGTTAATATGCCCTGACAGAATAACACCAGGGAAACAGAGGGTGCGCTATACCTTTGCGCCGGTATCTCAGTCCGGACTACATTCCTTTTTTGCCCCATGGGGCCCTGTGGCCCCTCGTTGGCTAGCCGCCGCAGGTTCGGCCTCCTGCCTTGGAAATCTCCCCTGCAAAACACGGTTGTCATCAGAAACACCGGAATACGTGAGAGTGGAATCTCTCTCAAGGGAATGAGACTCCGGTTTCTGTCACCTGGGAGGCCGGGATTAACCCTGGGTAATCAGCCGTGATGGCTACCAAGGTATTGTCCTTGCTTAGCTGATGGAACACCCCGTCGATAAGCTCCACCGATATGTCCGGATCCTCTTCGGAGTCCGGATCGAGGGACCGTTCTGGGTCCTCGGGCTGTGGAGGGCGGCTGTTTATATCCTTTACCACATGTCGCAGTTCCTGCATTGAAGTCGTTAGACTACATATCTAACCGTGGGAGTATAAAACAAACGGGCAAGCGCAGTTGTTCACTTACCCAACTTGGAGGATCGTACATAGTAAATCCGGCCTGCGGGTTGACGCGGAGGAATTCCTCCTTTTCTCCCTTGTACAAAGAGGATAAGATCTTTACTAGAGCGACAGCTGAGGCCGGCCCCTTACGACCGTAACGGGTGGCATCATCCTCCCTGTTGAAATCCCACATGGGGTGGCCTCTATATTGAAGTGGCTGCACCCCCCGCATAATGCATGCGGCCATGACTCCAATCATGGTTAGTCCGGAATGATCCAACAGTCTTATCCAGCCCATCAGGTAAAGGACGTCTCTGTCGCTTTCTCTTTGAGAGCTCCGCGGACGCCAGCTCAAGCGTTTCTTCATTGGAGCACTGTTGAACTCAGGGAGACCAACCCGGATAGGGTCCGGTAGCGGAACGTCATCTATGTAAAACCATTCCGAAGGCCAGTCCTCATACGCCTTCTTTGGGGTTCCGGATAGGTAACCGGTCCCAGCGATGCACCATACTTCGGCTCCGTCCACTTGGTATATAGACCCCTCTCGAGAATGGGGCACCAGGCAGAATAACCTCTTCCACAGCGCGAAATGAGCCTCAACGCCTAAAAATAGCTCGCAAAGGGCGACGAAACCCGCAATATGTAATACGGAGGCGGGCGTGAGATTGTGCAGCTGGAGGCCATAGAACTCCAGAAGCCCGCGGAGAAATGGATGAATTGGAAACCCCAGTCCCCTTATTAGATAGGGGACGAGGCACACCCGCTCTCCTTTAGAAGGATTGGGGGTGCTCTCTGCTTGTTTTCCGCCATTGTAGGTGGCGAGACCGGCTCGGACCGGGACCATGTATGCCTGAGGGAGAAATCCCTTGGCCTGAAGCGACACTAACTCGCTATGCGGGATGGTGCAACTCTCCCAGTCCCCGGGTTTGGGACCAGAGGGGCGAGGGGAGGAGCTGCGACGGCTGGTCATGTTGGAATGGACCTTTGCTGGAAGCGCTCTGATGATAACTCGCGGAAAGGAGAAGATGTGGTTTGGACCTAAATCCCCATCCCGTTAAATAGGCGG
The DNA here is from genome assembly GCF_056163025.1 of Triticum urartu. Classification (NCBI taxonomy): domain Eukaryota; kingdom Viridiplantae; phylum Streptophyta; class Magnoliopsida; order Poales; family Poaceae; genus Triticum; species Triticum urartu. Next base: position 481,115,303 of record NC_141875.1, on the reverse strand, counting down.
CTCATTTATATGGCTAGGGGTGCGGATGTAAAAACACCCCCGACTTTTCGCATTCGTTTGATACGTGGAAGACGGCCATTATTGGGCATGGAAGCCGAGGAGCACTACATTACAAAAATCGGACATTATTCCTACAAGTACACAAGATTTGGAGAAGAACCCGCCTTGCAATGCCGAACAATCTGCGCGCCGGACTCGTCGTCATTGAAGCCTGGTTCGGGGGCTATTGAGGGAGTCCTGGATTAGGGGGTGTTCGGGTAGCCGGACTATACCTTCAGCCGGACTCCAGGACTATGAAGATACAAGATTGAAGACTTCGTCCCATGTCCGGATGGGACTTTCCTTGGCGTGGAAGGCAAGCTTGGCGATGCGGATATTCAAGATCTCCTACCATTGTAACCGACTCTATGTAACCCTAACCCTATCCGGTGTCTATATAAACCGGAGGGTTGTAGTCCGCAGGGAATCAACTCCATACACAACAATCATACCATAGGCTAGCTTCTAGGGTTTAGCCTCCTTGATCTCGTGGTAGATCTACTCTTGTACTACCCATATCATCAATATTAATCAAGCAAGACGTAGGGTTTTACCTCCATCAAGAGGGCCCGAACCTGGGTAAAACATCGTGTTCCCTGCCTCCTGTTACCATCCGGCCTAGACGCACAGTTCGGGACCCACTACCCGAGATCCGCCGGTTTTGACACCGACAGGGACCTTTCTATATATGACCATGTTATACATCTCGTGCCACAGCCAGTTGGACAGATCAAATGTTTCACCAGAGCCCACCTTGGTCTTCATAGCAACCATCAAGTCAACAAGATAGCCATGAATCTCATCTTGATTTCCCACCTTGGGCAGAAGCACGTTGTGGAACACACAATGCATGATGTTGAAGAACTTCTCAAGGTCCTTGGACTCTCCAATGATACCACGGCCCCGAATGTACAGAGGGGCAAGTTTCTCCTTAGGCATGGACTCAGGATGGCCGTGAGGATGAATGCCACCATTGCCCTCAAGGCCTGTGTCTTCATATCCAAGAGTATTGCAGAAAGCTCTCCAGGGAACTTGAAAGAGCTCATCATGGCACATGAACATGAGAGTGCGAGCATCATCTTCTCCAAAATGATCAGTGGCATAGAACTGATGGATAAACTGAACATCAAATTCACAGTTCACCGACATGAGCTTGACTAAATCAAATTCCTCACAGAGAGCCAAAGCCTCACCGAAATACTCCAAGTTGTTCCTCCAATGGTCAAGATCAATGGTCCACTGCTTGGCATACCTGTTCTTGTTGTGCTCAAAGAGTTCATGAACAATCCGCACTTGCATCTCATTTCGGAACTGAATGGTGGTCCACTGAGGTGCAATGGGAACCTCACAAGGATTCTTTGAGCGGAAGGCTTCCCAATCCTTGGCTTTCCAATGGTGCAAGGGCAAAACCACACGTTGCTTGGAAGAGGCAGACTTCTCATGGCGAGTGGGCTTGGTGGGAACCACAACCTCTTCATCAGACTCAACAGGCCGCAGACATCTCCTAGCCCGCTTCTTGGTCTTGCGAGGAGCAGAGCAAGAACTAGAGCCACCTGCAATACCACACGAGGATAACACAAGAAACCCAGCAAAGATGAGAGGATTTCACACACGAGCAGAGGAATAGATAGATTGCACAAACATAGAAGACATAATAGGGCTATGTGGTGCAGATACCCTGGTTGTACCGGGTCTCTTACCGGTAGTACCGCTCCAGCGGTTGTACCGCCCCTAGAACCGCTGAACAGGGGCACTACTAGTAGGAAATAGATCTAACCGCGGAAAATGAATCACACTAGCCATATTCTAACTTCTAAGAAATGCAATCTAAGCAGGAGGCAAATATAGATCTCTTCCACCCAATAGTTTAAGCAATAAACACGGAATGTCAAGTAATGCCCTAGGAGTAGGGAAAGAACCCTAGAACAAAGAACAAAGAACATGGGGCATTACCGGCATCCATGGGAAGAGATCAGGAAGGAGGAGTCCTCCTTGGAGAGGATCCACGGAGACCCCACGGATCCGAAGCGCGAGAAGCACTCCGAGGCAGGGGCAATGGCGACTGACGGCTAGGGCACAAGATGGGAAGGACAGGGGCTAAGGGGAAAAAGAAACTCCCTTCAGCCCCGTCGGCTATATATAGGCCCATAGACGCGCAACGGTTGTACCGCTCGAGAGAGCGGTTGTACCGCTACTTGGTACGAGCCGGTGGTTGCGGGCGGTACTTCCGTCGCCAAGAAGGCAGCGGTAGTACCGCCTGTAACCAACTAATAGTACCAGCCAGATGGGCACCCGAGTGGTTGAGCGATGGAACCGCTCAAGCACCGTTGGGAGTCCTCCTGGGCGGGACAACCGAGTGTACCAGTGGTAGAACCGCCCGTAACACCGGTTGTACCATGCGGTCACTGTCGGATTTCGGGTTCTGGCAGACCCTTGAGGTTCGAACACTGAGGTGCGCGCAGAGATTTCACCTTCTACCTACCTGCACCCCTCCGCCTCGCTAAGATCTAAGCTATGGAAAGAACAACACAAGAGACACAGGGTTTATACTGGTTCGGGCCACCGTTGTGGTGTAATACCCTACTCCAGTGTGTGGTGTGGTGGATTGCCTCTTGGGCTGATGATGATGATGAGCAATACAAGGAAGAACAACCTCGCGAGGGTCTGTTCTTGGCTGAGGGGATGAACTGCTAGGAGGAGTTCAGTCACCCTTCTCTCTCTCTCTCTTCTCGATTCTCTCTCCGATTTTGATTCTCTCTCCGATTTTGATTCTCTCTCCGATTTCCCTCCTTCTACCCTGGGGGTGGCTAGTCCTATTTATAGGCAAAGGCCCTGGGCCTCTTCCCAAATATTGAGCGGGAAGGGCGCCAACAATTGGCCATTTTGAAGGGGAACATCTGGTACACTTATCCTGACTAAAGTTGATCCTCGCCTGCCAAAGGCTCTGGTGGTGACGCTGGCTTGGGCTCCACAATGACTTCCTCCCTGCCGTTGGACTGGTCTTGGTCTCGTTGCACCGAAATGGGTGCCTTTGCTTGATTCTCTCGCCTGCGCTTGCTCCCTTTGCACCAAAGAAGAAAGGAGGACACTGCGCGGGCTGGCGCCCGCCTGGCACCCTTGGTCGTCATGGCTTGCGTCACGGGTACCTCGTGAGGTACCCCGCCTTGATCTCTCCGCCTCCTCGCGAGCCAGCCTGATGAGGCCGTGCCTGAGGAAGCTCTGTGTCGTTCGCCTTGCGAGGCTTGGCCCCTCGCGAGGGTCTTGGGTCTGTGTTGATGAAGATGGGCCGTGCTGGGCCCCCCTTTGAGCCACGCCGCAGGCCGCAGGTAGGCAAGTCTGGGGACCCCCGTTCCCAGAACGCCGACAGTAGCCCCCGGGCTCAAGGCGCGCCTGGACTTGGCCGTGCAGGGAGGCGAAAGGGCAAGAGCGAAGCGCCGCGGGCCCTAACAGCCTGCGGCCTTGGGCGCCGCATGGAGGTTGACTGGACGTGGGCGTCTCCACTTCCCCACGGCGCCTCGGCAACTGCACGGATTGGACAAGTCCCTGCATGCAAAGCGGGTCATGATTACCTGCGATCGTGGAGGTCGGCGGTTGGCCTTCGCCGGCCATAAGTACGGAACGACGCGGGCCCTTCCAGTCCATCCCTTCTTGCTTCTCCTTCTTCCCGGTCCTTGCTCCGTCTTGCTGTGATGGCTCCGATCCGCCAGTTCTCGGCGGCAGAGAAGGGAAAGGCTCCCCGAGAGGAACCAGACCCGCTCCCGCAGAAGAAACGGCTCGCCCTCCGCGGCCGGGACGAGGGGGCCCATCAGGTGGTGTCGAGGCCCTGGTGTGAGCGGCCACCGCCGGGGTTCTCGCTTCCCTTGTACGCCCACATCGAGGGCTCTGAAGGAGTCGATGCCGATCGCCACGGGCGGCGCCGCCGTCGGTGCCGACGGGTCACGAAGGTGTGGGTCGTCCCCCCTAGGGTCCACACCGAGGGATCCTCCCGAGAGTTCGTGCTCCACGCCGCCATGCATCCTCAGTCTTGGATTCGCCTCCCTCCCTTCTTCGCCTCCATCATCCCGCAGGGAGAACTCCTGGAGCTTTGGCTGCAGCACGCCGGCTGCAGCACCCTCGCGACCGAGGCAGAGGTCGCGGTCGTTGCCCCGGGCGAGGTCTTCATGACTCGAGGCTGGAGCGAAATCGCCCGGGTTTACAGGACAAGAGGCGCCTTCACGATCCACTTGGAGTACGACGGTGCTTCGGTGATGTTCTTCAAGGTCTTCGATGCGAACGAGCGCCGGCTAGAGTGCTGCCCCGGGAGAGGTGGTCGGGACCCTGCTACGGCGAGGACTGGGCCCGCTGACCGCTCCCTTGGCGGCTCCTCACGTGGCGGAGGCGTCGGAGGTTCCAGCGACTCCGGCGAGCTCTTCACGACACCGGAGACGAGCGACGACAGCTACGAGCCCCCGAGCCGGCGCCGCTCCTGGAGCAGGGCGGGCTCGTCAGGCTGTCGCCGACTCTGATCTGGATGGGGTTGGCGCCGGTGCTTGACGGCCCACTGTTGATGATGGCGTCTTTTGCAGGGGCGCGTGTAGTTAGCGTCCTTTTAGGATCTGTTCCCTGCGAGGAATCAAAGACGCGTCCCGTGGGGGCTTGTAAGGTGCCTGTGATCCTGTTTTGTTAATATAACCCTTGTCGTAGAATTGTGCGAGTTTCTCATTCCGTCTTAGCTCATTTCTCCCTTTCGAACCTCACGAGGGCTTGGTGCTCTGCGCCAACAGGTCCCAGTCCCAAGGCGGCTTCAGCTGTCGCTGGTATGCCAGGTCGCGATGCTGTGGTCAAGGCCAGGAGGTGAGCGACCCAGGGTCCGGTAAGAGCCCCTGAGTCGTGATGCTCAGGAGGTCCCCTTTGGCGCTCAAGCAGCCGTCGTTCGGTGAGAAAGGAGAGCGGCGTCGCTAACACGGGATTGCACTAGGTGCGGGGATGGTGCCACGGTAGCTGGTGCTTCCGGGTGGTGACTTATCTCGAGAATCAGGGACCGCTCTCTGGTGTGTCGCCGGGTCCGTGCATCGGCAGACGTGAGGTTGCTCGCCGAGGTCCTCGCGTGTCCCTCCCCTCTCGCCTTTGCTCCCCTTTCTGCTCTACGTCCTCGGGTCCCGGCCCTCGAGCGAGTCTCAGCCGTCGCTGGTATGCCAGGTCGCGATGCCGTGGACAAGGCCAGAGGGTGAGGGCTGGAGAGCCAGTAGGAGCCCTGAGTCGTGATGCTCAGGCACCCCCCTTTAACGTGCAAGCGGTTCGCGCAGATGAGAGTGAAGGAGACACCGCAAGGGCCTTGCCTGACGCAGATCCTTTAGGATATCCTGTAGACCCATCATAGAAAGAACGAGGGGTTGCCATGACAATTGACAGTCAGCCGTTGGTTGCTTCCGAGGGGCGATGAGGCACTGAGGGCTTGACGAGGTGGCCCCATGCGGGGCTGCCGCGGCCAGAGCTCAGCCATTCAGGTTTGTTGGCGTTGCAGGGACGGACCCATGCGCAAGCGTCGTGCCGTTTGGGAGCAGCTCCGTCAGTTGGCGTCAGTTGAGCGGGCAACTAGGTAAAACACATTAGCCGCGAAGGAGTGGATTCATTCAAATAGATGCTGGGAAGGTGGGCATCACTGGGTCAGGCCCGAGCGACTTGGGGATGATGCAGCCCATGGGGCACCCCCAACAAAGTAAGCTAACAACATGAAAAAGGGAATAATGCAGCCCTGGGGGGCGCTCCCAGCTAGAAATGAAACTTGAAAGATGTCACCTGATGATGTTGAGGACGAAGGAGTGTTGGTGTAGCAGACTCGGTGGGCTGCGGAAGCCGATCCTCACGAGCCCCCAGGCCCAGGGGACTCGGGAGGCTCTGGAGGCGCTGGTGGCTCCTCGCGGACCATCTCCATCTCCGCCAGGGCTGCGGAACGCCTGGCCTCTTGAGCCTCCATGATGCCCCTCATGAGGTGCTGGTACGCGGCAGCCATGTTCGGCAAGCCATAAGGCATGCGAACGTAGCTGTGGGGTGGACCTTCGCAGCGCCCCACTCGCGAGGGCCAGAGGCGCTCCAGAGAGGCGACTCGATTGAGCCCTGGTATGTTGATGCAGACGCGCAGCCCACCATCCTCGCCTGGATGGGGAGCCACAGCTGGTAGGCGGCCGCCGCCTTTCATGACTCTTGACTCCTGTAGCTCCTGAATGGCCTTGCTGACGAACTCCTGAGGGTCTGGCCCTCCTTGCCTTACTCCTTCTTGAGGGAAACGTGCTTCGAAACACGCCTCCATGTGGTGCCCAAGCGCCTCCCTCGTGACCTTAGCCAGGTCGGTGGCCCTCTAGGGGAGAGCCCCTGAGCCCTGCCTGAGGAGGGCGCCGGGCGCGCTTTCCTATGCGATGGAAGGAGGTTCCCCCCGGGCAGGCGTGGGCCCTGAGGGGCTTGCCTCCTGAGGGGTTGGGCCGGACGATGTCTTCTTCTTCTTGGGGGCGGTCTCGGGAAGCCTCCTGCTTCCGCGATCCGGGTCTTCTAGTGATGCGGCCTGGAAGGCTCGTTCCAGGGAACACACCGCGTCCTTCTCTTCACAGGGCACCATGATGACTCCGCCACTTCCTGGCATCTTGAGGACGTTGTAGCCGTGGTGAGTTACGGCCATGAACTTGGTGTTGTACGACAGGCCCCGAAGGTGACAGGGAGGCGGACCTGCCCAGTCGGGACCGTGGAGCCGTCGGTGACTCCGGATGAAGGCTTGGTTGGCTGAAGCTGGCTGTAGGGCACTTGGAGATTGTTGAATGTTTCCACGGACAGGACGTTGAGCCCTGCCCTGCCATCGATGAGGGTCTTGGTGATCACCACGCTGCTGATGATTGGGGAACAAAGCATCGGGAGGACTCCGGCTGTGGCCGCACACTTGAGCTGATCTACTGAGCTGAACGTGATGGCGCACGCCGACCACCTAAGAGGGCGCGTGGCTTCGTGCTTGGGGAGGACTGCATTCGCTTCGCAGGCGAACTGCTTGAAGATGCGTTGAGAGGCTGGGGCTTGAGCCCCTCCCAGGATGCCGGCGATCACGCGCGGCTCCTGGAAGCCCCCAGCCCCCTCGTCCTGATGGCGGTCCTTGTTTCTCCTCGGCTGCGGCGGCAGCGGAGGGAGGCCTGCGTTGCCTTGCGGGCGATCCTCGCGAGGCTGATCCCTCCAGTCTCCCTCGCGAGGTGGTTCTTGCCAGCGATCCTCGCGAAGTTGATCGTGGCACCGTTGGCGTGGGCCGCGGTCTTCCCAGCGTCCTGCGTTCCTTCCTCCTCCTCGACCGTAGCCCCGGTCACCGCGGTCGGGACGATGGCCGATCCTTCCTTCTCGCACGGCTCGGAGCTCTTGACATTCGTTGGTGTTGTGGGTGTGGAGGTCGTGGTACACACAGTACCGACTGCCCTTGGAAGATTCGGGCTGATCTCTACCCCGCTTGGTGTCTGGTTCTGCCGCGAGCACGGCAGCCCCCCTTCACATCCTTGGCCTTGGGCTTCTTCTCTTCTGGGTCTGCGGCAGGCAGCTCGAGAGGGAGAGACGCCCTTCCTCAGCCCTGGCGCACTTGGTTGCCAAGTTGAACAGCTCCAAGGAAGTGCACAGGTCTTCATGCATCGCCAGCTCCTCCTTCATCTTGACGTCACGCATGCCGTCGGAGAAGGCTGAGATGATGGCCTCCTCGGTCACCTTGGGAATCTTGAGGCGTGCGTTGTTGAAGCGCTGGATGTACTTCCGCAGGGTCTCTCCGGGTTGTTGCTTGATGCGGTGCATGTCGCTCATGACGGGTGGCCGGTCGCGAGTACCTTGGAAGTTGGCGATGAAGCAGGTGCGCATCTCGTCCTAGGAGGAGATCGTGCCTGGAGCTAGGTTCAGGAGCCAGGTGCGGGCCCCGTCCTTGAGCGCCATGGGAAACCAGTTCGCCATGACCTTCTCGTCTCCGTTGGCAGCTTCGATGCCCAGCTCATAGAGCTTGTCGGCGTTCTGGGAACGGGGGTCCCCAGACTTGCCTGCCTGCGGCCTACGGCATGGCTCAAAGGGGGGCCCAGCACGGCCCATCTTCATCAACACAGACCCAAGACCCTCGCGAGGGGCCAAGCCTCGCGGGGCGGATGACACGGAGCTTCCTCAGGCACGGCCTCATCAGGCTGGCTCGCGAGGCGGCGGAGAGATCAAGGCGGGGTACCTCATGAGGTGCCCGTGACGAAAGCCATGACGACCAAAGGCGCCAGGCGGGCGCCAGCCGCGCAGTGTCCTCCTTTCCTCTTTGGTGCAAAGGGAGCAAGCGCAGGCGAGAGCATCAAGCAAAGGCACCCGTTTCGGTGCAACGAGACCAAGACCAGTCCAACGGAAGGGAGGAAGTCATTGTGGAGCCCAAGCCAGCGTCACCACCAGAGCCTTTGGCAGGCGAGGACCAACTTTAGTCAGGATAAGTGTACCAGATGTTCCCCTTCAAAATGGCCAATTGTTGGCGCCCTTCCCGCTCAATATTTGGGAAGAGGTCCAGGGCCTTTGCCTATAAATAGGACTAGCCACCCCCAGGGTAGAGGGGGTTGGAGATCGAGAAGAGAGAGAGAGAGAGAAGGGTGACTGAACTCCTCCTAGCAGTTCATCCCCTCAGCCAAGAACAGACCCTCGCGAGGTTGTTCTTCCTTGTATTGCTCATCATCATCATCAGCCCAAGAGGCAATCCACCACACCACACACTGGAGTAGGGTATTACACCACAACGGTGGCCCGAACCAGTATAAACCCTGTGTCTCTTGTGCTGTTCTTTCCATAGCTTAGATCTTAGCGAGGCGGAGGGGTGCAGGTAGGTAGAAGGCGAAATATCCGCACGCACCCCAGTGTTCGAACCTCAAGGGTCTGCCAGAACCCGAAATCCGACATTTGGCGCGCCAGGTAGGGGGTGCGCCGGAATTCGTCTTCCACCACCCCGTTCTCCTCCGACCATCGCGTCCATGTCTGACGCTCGTCGGGCCCGCGCCGAGCGCCGGGCCGCTCTCGCTTCCCGCGTCGCCCAGACGGCTCCTGTCGGTGGGCGTCCTCGCCATTCCCCGTCACCTGCCGTCAACGCCGCCATCGGCCCGACGGGGGACGAGCAGCAAGCATCGTCTCAGCATCCGTCCATGCGGCAAGACGGCCGCACCGCTACTCCCTCGCTCACCCCAGCTGGTTCTTCGTCCCGCGCACTCCGCGTACCCATGGAGGCTCGAGCTGCGCTCATCGCGGCAAACGAGCTCCTGCGCTACCTTCCCGTCGATGACGTCTATGAAGAATGGCTTGACCGCGTCGCCGAGCTCGTCCGCGCCGCAGGGGGCTCTCCTGCGCCGTCCGTTTTGCTGCACCGCACCCCGCCCCGCGCGGGCGACGAAGCTCCGGCGGCGCCCCGGCCGCCTCCTCCTCAAGAAGGCGCCATGGCTCCAAGGTGCGTGGCCCCTGGGCGGAACCCGCTTCGTCAGGTGCCAGCGCGGCAAGAGCAGAGCTGCCAAGAGGTCCCTCGCCCGCAAGAAGCTGCCCGGGCGCTCCCTGCTCCAGCATGTCGCGACCATGCTCCTGCTCCCGCACGTCAAGACCCCGTGCTGCTCCCAGCTGCAGTGCGTGGGGACATGCAAGACCAAGCTCTCTGCCACCCAAGGCCTCCCGTGGCCATAGCAGGCTGCCGTGCCTTCACCATCGAGCTACGCAGCGTCGCGTGGCCCGGCAAGTTCAAGCCAGACCTGCCTCCTTATTACGACGGCACGGCCGACCCTGCATAGTTCCTCCAGCTCTATGAGCTGGGCATCGAAGCTGCCAACGGAGACGAGAAGGTCATGGCGAACTAGTTTCCCATGGTGCTCAAGGACAGGGCCCGCACCTGGCTCCTGAACCTGGCTCCAGGCACGATCTCCTCCTGGGACGAGATGCGCACCCGCTTCATCGCCAACTTCCAAGGTACTTGCGACCGGCCACCCACCGTGAGCGACATGTGCCGCATCAAGCAACAACCCGGAGAGACCCTGCAGAAGTACATCCAGCGCTTCAACAACGCACGCCTCAAGATTCCCAAGGTGACTGAGGAGGCCATCATCTCAGCCTTCTCCGACGGCGTGCGCGATGTCAAGATGAAGGAGGAGCTGGCGATGCATGAAGACCTGTGCACTTCCTTGGAGCCGTTCAACTTGGCAACCAAGTGCGCCAGGGCTGAGGAAGGGCGTCTCTCCCTCCTCGAGCTGCCTGCCGCAGACTCGGAAGAGAAGAAGCCCAAGGCCAAGGATGTGAAGCGCAAGGGGGCTGCCGTGCTCGTGGCAGAACCAGACACCAAGTGGGGCAGAGATCAGCCCGAATCTTCCAAGGGCAGTCGGTACTGTGTGTACCACGACCTCCACACCCACAACACCAACGAATGTCAAGAGCTCCGAGCCGTGCGAGAAGGAAGGATCGGCCATCGCCCCGACCGCGGTGACCGAGGCTACGGTCGAGGAGGAGGAAGGAACGCAGGACGCTGGGAAGATCGCGGCCCGCGCCAAGGGTGGCGCGCTCAACCTCGCGAGGATCGCTGGCAAGACCCGCCTCGCGAGGGAGACTGGAGGGATCAGCCTCGCGAGGATCGCCCGCAAGGCAACGCAGGCCTCCCTCCGCTGCCGCCGCAGCCAAGGAGAAACGAGGACCGCCATCAGGACGAGGGGGCTGGGGGCTTCCAAGAGCCGCGCGCAATCGCCTGCATCCTGGGCGGGGCTCAAGCCCAGCCTCTCAATGCATCTTCATGCAGTTCACCCGTGAAGTGAATGCAGTCCTCCCCAAGCTCGAAGCCACGCGCCCTCTTAGGTGGTCGGCGTTGGCCATCACGTTCAGCTCAGCAGATCAGCTCAAGTGTGCGGCTACAGCCGGAGTCCTCCCGATGCTTTGTTCCCCAATCATCAGCAACGTGGTGGTCACCAGGACCCTCATCGAGGCGGGGCAGGGCCAACGTCCTGTCCGTGGAAACATTCAACAATCTCCAAGTGCCCTACAACCAGCTTCAGCCAACCAAGCCTTTCTCCGGAGTCACCGACGGCTCCACGGTCCCGATTGGGCAGGTCCGCCTCCCTGTCACCTTCGGGGCACGCGACAACTACCGCACCAAGCTCATCGACTTCGACGTCGCTTACATTCGCCTGCCGTACAACGCCATCCTTGGGTAGCCAGCGCTGGCCAAGTTCATGGCCGTAACTCACCACAGCTACAACATCCTCAAGATGCCAGGAAGTGGCGGAGTCATCACGGTGCCCTGTGAAGAGAAGGACGCGGTGTGTTCCCTGGAACGAGCCTTTCAGGCCGCATCACTGGAAGACCCGGATCGCGGAAGCAGGAGGCTTCCCGAGACCGCCCCCAAGAAGAAGAATACATCGTCCGGCCCGGCCCCTCAGGAGGCAGGCCCCTCAGGGCCCGTGCCTGCCCAGGGGGAACCTCCTTCCATCACATAGGAAAGCGCTCCCGGCGCCCCCCTCAGGCAGGGCTCGGGGGCTCTCCCCTGGAGGGCCACCGTCCTGGCTAGGGTCACGAGGGAGGCGCTCGGGCACCACATGGAGGCGTGTTTCGAAGCACGTTTCCCTCAAGAAGGAGTAAGGCAAGGAGAGCCAGACCCTCAGGAGTTCGTCAGCAAGGCCATTCAGGAGGTACAGGAGTCAAGAGTCATGAAAGGTGGCCGCCGCCTACCATCAGTGGCTCCCCATCCAGGCGAGGATGGTGGGCTGCTCGTCTACATCGACATACCAGGGCTCAATCGAGTCACCTCTCTGGAGCGCCTCTGGCCCTCGCGAGTGGGGTGCTGCGAAGGTCCACCCCACAGCTACGTTCACATGCCTTACAGCTTGCCGAACGCGGCTGCCACGTACCAGCGCCTCATGAGGGGCATCATGGAGGCTCAATAGGCCAGGTGTTCCACAGCCCTGGCGGAGATGGAGATGGTCCGCGAGGAGCCACCAGCGCCTCCGGAGCCTCCCGAGGCCCCTGGGCCTGGGGGCTCATGAGGATCGGCTTCCGCAGCCCACCGAGTCTGCTACACCAACACTCCTCGGTCCTCAACATCATCAGGTGACATCTTTCAAGTTTCACTTCCAGCTGGGAGCTCCCCCCAGGGCTGCATTATTCCCAGGCCGCGTGGGTCCATCCCTGCGGCATGTATCCCTTTTATTTAATGTCGTTAGCTTACCTTGTTGGGGGCGCCCCTCGGGCTGCATCATCCCCAAGTCGCTCGGGCCAGACCCAGCGGCATGTATCCCTTTTGCGTTTATTTCCGGTTATGCGTTCGACCCACCATGCTTGATTATTTGATGCCGGTCCACGGCACCTCTTCTTCTCCATGCCGACCACTTGCACGTTAAAGGGGGGGGGGTACCTAAGCATCGCGACTCAGGGCTCTTACTGGCTCTCCAGCCCTCACCCTCTGGCCTTGTCCACGGCATCGCAACCTGGCATACCAGCGACGGCTGAGACCAGATCGAGGGCCGGGACCCGAGGACGTAGAGTGCCGGCATCTAACCAAATTTGCAGGGACACATCACAAGATAAGGCCCAGTGCCAGGCGCAACCCGCCTAGAGGTAGGGCCCCATGAGTCCCGCGCTGGCTCACGGGTGCCCAGATACACCTCGCCAGGCCCTACCGTGCCAGCCACATGTCAGGGCGGGGCTGTACACGCCCCGGAGGCTCCTCCTGGAGGGGAGCCCCCTCCCACGTACCAGTGGAAGCACCATGCTCCGTGCTGGCTGACGACACTGCCGAGGAGCGGCTATGCCCGTACACATACGGAAGCGCTATGCTCAGCGCTGGTGATAAACAACTGAGGGTGGCCCCTGGGCCGCATCAACCTCAGGGAGCCCAGAGCTCAGTGTCTAGCCTCATCGTAACGCCTCCCCTCGGGAGTGCCGCGCGAGGGGGCTGTGCACGGGGGCTGCGCCTGGGTCACGCCCAGACGCATGCCGCCCAGCCAGGCCCCCCCGGGCCTGGTTCGTCGCGCGTCTCTCCCCGAGCGGAGCCAAGGTACGAAGGCCGTTTGAGCGTCAAGGGGGACTCCTGAGCATCGTGACTTAGGAGCCTAACTGGTCACGTAGCCCCTCACTCCTTAGTTCCGAAAGGCTAACAGTGGTTGAGTATGCGCGCGGCCGGGCTCTGCAGACATAGAACGGTAGATCCACCCACATCACAGCTCCCTACTTGCTGTTCGTGCGCCAAGGGGGACTCCTGAGCATCGCGACTCAAGAGCCTAACTTGTCACATAGCCCCTCACTCCTTGGTCCCGTCCTGGTTTCTGGTCGGGGCTAACGGCGGCTGAGGTATGCGCGGGACCGGGCTCTGCCGGCGTAGAACATAAGCAAGTAGGAAGGCAAAGCGTAAATTTCAAGGAATTCAAAAGCAAATATTACAGTCCACACTGTTATCTCAATGCCAAATGCAAGTTTAAACGCCTCCCCGAGGCATGATACATGTGCAGGAATTAAAGGCAGGACAGGAGCCACAATGGAGTCACTTGTCGGCGGTGGAGCAGCGCGGAGTGGCTTCGCCTCATGGAGCAGCGGGGTCGGCAGCGCCTTGCTTCGGCTTGGTGCTGAAGGCCCGGAACTTCCCCAGCAGAGCTTCCGCGCGACCCTTCACGGCCTCGGCAGCGGCAGCGGCACGCTCGCCGCTTACTGGCTCTAGCAGGCTGTCGAGGTTGACACCGGGATCGCGAAGGTAGATGTGGGTGAGGACCCGCGTCAGCGCTGAAGAAGACAGGACACGTGCCTCGGCCTCGGCCGTGGGGCCAAGGCCAAGGGCGACATCTTCAAGAGCGCGAACCAGGAAGGGAAGCAGCTTGGCGGGGCCATCCTCGGCGCCAGCCAGCGGGCTCTCCAGGCCGCTGTCATAAAGCATCCTCTACGAGGAGCAAGCCTTCGCCGCCATCTCCGTGAAGGCCACACGGTCCTCGGCAAGAACCTGGGCCTTGACGTCCAGCTCGACCTTCCTCGCCCCCAACTCCTGCTCCAGCGCGCCTAGGTGGTCGCGGCGCTTCCTGAGCTTGACCTCCCTCTCCTTGACGGCCGCCTCGCGAGCCTTCACGCCTTCTTCCTGCTCTTGGCGAAGGCGGACCTCTTTCGCGAGCTGGTCCCGCAGGCCTTGCAGCTCGTCCTCCAGCGCCTTGCAGCGACCACGGACGTTGACCACCTCACCCAGGGCTGCGTCGCGAGAAGCCTGCGCCTCAAGGACGGCCTGCCTCTCCTCATCGCAAGCCGTCGAGGCCTGGACCAGCGCCGCCCGAATCAAAGCGTCGGAGCGGATCCATCCTGAAGCCAGCTCCAAGCGCCCGGCCACCAAGCGAGGGTCGGCGCCAAGAAGATCCTGCCGCAGCCGGTCCAGCTCAGCAGCAGCACGATCCAGAACAGCAGGAGGAGTCGGAGAGACAGCAGTCAGTGGAGTAGGAGGAGAAGGCGGCAGCGCGGCCACAGCATCCTGAGGCGGAGCCTGCTGCGCCCCAATGGCTGTAGTGGCGGCAACAAGCAAAGGCACCTCAGGAGTCACTTGGGCCATGGGGGCTGAGCTCGCCCCAGCCGGCTCAGCCAGGCCTTGCGGGGACGACCGGGCAGGAGAAGCCCGTGCGTCGCGGTCACCTTCCTTCGCAGGCAGAGGCGCTGCCATGGATGGAACCTCAGGAGTTCCCTTCGACTTCTTTGCTGCGGGCGCCAGCCTATCCAAGAGATGCGGACGTCAAGCCTCAGAAGCAGAACAAGAAATAAAGACAAGAATCAAGCGCTTATGGGTCGTCGCCAGTGAGCTCAAGCGGCCTCCGGCCAAATTTGAAGCCCGAAAGCCAGCTGGAAGGGTCGACCTCGGGAAGCTGGGAAGCAGAAGGTGCGTGTGCGGTCCGCCTCGGGGCCGGGGCAGACCCGCGGGAGATCAACCCGGTCCTGTCCTTCTTCGGTATCGGGGGCAAGCTCCCGCCGTCCTGCTCGTTGTCATCGCTCGGAGAGAGGCGGAGAACGCGGGACCTGCACCGGGGGAGGGGAGCCCTCGACTCTCCGTCAGTCGCCTCGGAGTCAGCCCCTTTTTCCCGCTCCCCTCCTTCCTCCTCTTCGCTGGAGTCGTCGGAGGGCACGTCCACCGGTTCCTCGGGAGTTTCCATGGGCATGGGCCCGTCCCCGTTGAAGATAGGCATGGACTCCACTACCTGCTCCCAGTCGTCGCGGAAGAACAAGGGCGTAGGAGCGCCCTCCAACCTCACCACATCGCCCCCAACCAGGGATTGGAGGACCGTAGCCAGATCTCCGTCGGCCAAGGCCGCGGGGCTCGGATGGGGCCTCCACATCGGAAGTCAGTACTGCCGAAGCGAAGCCAGCTGGTGCTCTAGGAATTCCCTCAGCAGCGACGCGCCGGTCAGCTTTGCCACCGCCATGTTGGCCGGCCTTAGATCCGCGTCCATCTTCTCCAACACCAGCTTCGCGCGGGGGTCCGCGAGCTCCGCTCGACCCCAATCGCTGGAGCTCGTGGGTTTCTCCGTGGGCAAGATCAGCCAAGGGTGGATGCGCCCAGCATCTGCCAAGACCCACTTGCTCCTGAAGCCCTCAATCCTTTTCCCGGGGTTCGAAATGGCAATGGCGCCACCGTACGCGATGAAGCTCGCGCACGCAGAAGCAGGACCGCGAGAGGTCCGGAGGTAGAAGTAGTGGCGCAGCAAGGCCACTGAGGGCTGCACCCCTACGTGAGCCTCGCAGTAATAGGCGAAGATTGCCAGGAGAAGGACGGAGTTGGGGTGGAGATGCAGAGCCTGTAGCTTATAATGGCGGAGGACAGAGAAGAAGAACTCGGAGAAGGGAGGCACCAGGCCAGCAGCAATGGCGCTTACGAAGAACGGATAGAAGGTGCTCCCTTGGCCCTCAGGGGTGGCGGAGCCGGCCTTGAACACCTTCGCCCCGTCGATGCCCCGCGCCGCCGCCATCCGACGCAACCGGGCGAGGCTCGCCTCCGACACGTTCGGCGAGTCCAGGGCAGACGAGTACCAAGCTCCGGCCGGGGTCTGACGAGGCGCCATGGCTTCCTAGGTCACGTGGTCGGACTAGATCTGGAAATTTTGGAGGCGAAGAAGGAAGGAGAGGCGCAAGAAAGGGGCTCTAAGCAGCAACCGGAGAAAGCAAAAAGCAAAGCCTAGGCAGATGCCGCTCCTTTATCAACTCGCGCGATTGCTAAGGCGCTCACGTCCAATCAATCGCCACGCGGCACCCAAGGCCGCGGGCTGTTAGGGCCCGCGGCGCTTCGCCCTTGCCCTTTCGCCTCCCTGCATGGCCAAGTTCGGGTGCACCTTGGGCCCGGGGGCTACTGTCGGCGTTCTGGGAACGGGGGTCCCCAGACTTGCCTACCTGCGGCCTGCGGCGTGGCTCAAAGGGGGGCCCAGCACGGCCCATCTTCATCAACACAGACCCAAGACCCTCACGAGGGGCCAAGCCTCGTGGGGCGGACGACACGGAGCTTCCTCAGGCACGGCCTCATCAGGCTGGCTCGCGAGGAGGCGGAGAGATCAAGGCGGGGTACCTCACGAGGTGCCCGTGACGCAAGCCATGACGACCAAAGGCGCCAGCCGCGCAGTGTCCTCCTTTCCTCTTTGGTGCAAAGGGAGCAAGTGCAGGCGAGAGCATCAAGCAAAGGCACCCTTTTCGGTGCAACGAGACCAGGACCAGTCCAACGACAGGGAGGAAGTCGTTGTGGAGCCCAAGCCAGCGTCACCACCAGAGCCTTTGGCAGGCGAGGACCAACTTTAGTCAGGATAAGTGTACCGGATGTTCCCCTTCAAAATGGCCAATTGTTGGCGCCCTTCCCGCTCAATATTTGGGAAGAGGCCCAGGGCCTTTGCCTATAAATAGGACTAGCCACCCCCAGGGTAGAGGGGGTTGGAGATCGAGTAGAGAGAGAGAATCGAGAAGAGAGAGAGAGAGAGAGAGAGAGAGAGAGAAGGGTGATTGAACTCCTCCCAGCAGTTCATTGCCCCAGCCAAGAACAGACCCTCGCGAGGTTGTTCTTCCTTGTATTGCTCATCATCATCAGCCCAAGAGGCAATCCACCACACCACACACTGGAGTAGGGTATTACACCACAACGGTGGCCCGAACTAGTATAAACCCTATGTCTCTTGTGCTGTTCTTTCCATAGCTTAGATCTTAGCGAGGCGGAGGGGTGCAGGTAGGTAGAAGGCGAAATCTCCACACGCACCCCAGTGTTCGAACCTCAAGGGTCTGCCGGAACCCGAAATCCGACAGAGCTGGAGGAACTCCGCAGGGTCGACCGTGCCGTCGTAACGAGGAGGCAGGTCTGGCTTGAACTTGCCGGGCCACGCGACGCTGCGTAGCTCGGTGGTGAAGGCACGGCAGCCTGCTGTGGCCACGGGAGGCCTTGGGTGACGGAGAGCTTGGTCTTGCATGTCCCCACGCGCGGCAGCTGGGAGCAGCACGGGGTCTTGACGTGCGGGAGCAGGAGCATGGTCGCGACGTGCTGGAGCAGGGAGCGCCCGGGCAGCTTCTTGCGGGCGAGAGACTTCTTGGCAGCTCTGCTCTTGCCGCGCTGGCACCTGACGGATCGGGTTCCGCCTAGGGGCCACGCGCCTTGGAGCCATGGCGCCTTCCTGAGGAGGAGGCAGCTGGGGCGTCCCCGGAGCTTCGTCGCCCGCGCTGGGCGGGGTGCGGTGCAGCGGAACGGACAGTGCAGGAGAGCCCCCTGCGGCGCGGACGAGCTCGGCGACGCGGTCGAGCCATTCTTCGTAGACGTCGTCGACGGGACGGTAGCACAGGAGCTCGTTTGCCACGATGAGCGCAGCTCGAGCCTCCATGAGTGCGCGGAGCATGCAGGACGAAGAACCAGCTGGGTTGAGCGAGGGAGTAGCGGTGCGGCCGTCTTGCCGCACGGACGGATGCTGAGACGACGCTTGCTGCTCGTTCCCTGCCGGGCCGGTGGCGGTGTTGACGGCATGTGACGGGGAACGGCGAGGACGCCCGCCGACAGGAGCCGTCTGGGCGACGCGGGAAGCGAGAGCGGTCCGGCGCTCGGTGCAGGCCCGACGAGCATCAGACATGGACGCGATGGTCGGAGGAGAACGGGGTGGTGGAAGACGAATTCTAGCGCACCCCTACCTGGCGCGCCAAATGTTGGATTTCGGGTTCCGGCGGACCCTTGAGGTTCGAACACTGGGGTGCGCGTGGAGATTTCGCCGTCTACCTACCTGCACCCCTCTGCCTCGCTAAGATCTAAGCTATGGAAAGAACAGCACAAGAGACACAGGTTTTATACTGGTTCGGGCCACCGTTGTGGTGTAATACCCTACTCCAGTGTGTGGTGTGGTTGATTGCCTCTTGGGCTGATGATGATGAGCAATACAAGGAAGAACAGCCTCGCGAGGGTCTGTTCTTGGCTGAGGGGATGAACTGCTAGGAGGAGTTCAGTCACCCTTCTCTCTCTCTCTTCTCGATTCTCTCTCCGATTTCGATTCTCTCTTCGATTTCCCTCCTTCTACCCTGTGGGTGGCTAGTCCTATTTATAGGAAAAGGCCCTGGGCCTCTTCCCAAATATTAAGCGGGAAGGGCGCCAACAATTGGCCATTTTGAAGGGGAACATCTGGTACACTTATCCTGACTAAAGTTGGTCCTCGCCTGCCAAAGGCTCTGGTGGTGACTCTGGCTTGGGCTACACAAAGACTTCCTCCCTGCCGTTGGACTGGTCTTGGTCTCGTTACACTAAAACAGGTGCCTTTGCTTGATGCTCTCGCCTGCACTTGCTCCCTTTGCACCAAAGAGGAAAGGAGGACAGTGCGCGGGCTGGCGCCTGCCTGGCACCCTTGGTCGTCATGGCTTGCGTCACGGGCACCTCGTGAGGTACCCCGCCTTGATCTCTCCGCCTCCTCGCGAGCCAGCCTGATGAGGCCGTGCCTGAGGAAGCTTCGTGTCGTCCGCCCCGCGATGCTTGGCCCCTCGCGAGGGTCTTGGGTCTGTGTTGATGAAGATGGGCCGTGCTGGGCCCCCCTTTGAGCCACGCCGCAGGCTGCAGGCAGGCAAGTCTGGGGACCTCCGTTCCCAGAACGCCGACAGTCACCATCACCCGAACCACGATAAAATGTGTGCAACTGGATTAGAAGGTTTAAAGGGGTTGGAGATAGGCTTGGGATAGAGCACGAAACTGGAATAGGATGTGAGGAACTCCAAGAGATCAAAAAGACCAACGAGAAGAAAAAAACTTGGAGACCACAACACCTAAGTCCTAGAGGACGACAAAGGCAAACACAACACGGACAAAACGCGAACCACAACCTCTCCCAAGAGAGGGTGGTGGCCGGAGCCACCTATGTTTGAGTCAATTGGTATGGCACCACGAAAAATTATCCTTGGGCCCATGACCAAAACTCGTCTTTGAAGCACAGGTACCATCAAAATGGTTAATGTGAAAGAGTGGATCAATTTATGCATAATGGGGGGAGGAAGAGTTCATCGAGAGAACAACACTCCCCCTATGTCCATGCCTACACCTAAACAAGATAGCAAGTTGAGTATGGTGGGATGTGCAAGGGTTCAAGCAACATTGCTCGAATCAATGATATTTAGCTCATGCCTTAACTCGTGAAATCTTACTTCATCCAATGGCTTCGTGAAGATATTTGCAAGGTTATCATGAGTGTTGACATAGTTGAGCTCGATCTTTCCTCGCCTAATATGATCTCGGATGAAGTGATATCGGATCTCAGTATGCTTCATCTTGAAGTGTTGCACCGGGTTGAGAGAAATCTTGATTGCACTTTCATTGTCACATCAAAGAGGCACTTTGTCACAAATGACACTGTAATCCTTTAAAGTTTGCCTCATCCAAAGAACTTGTGCACAACAACTACCGGCATCCACATACTCCGCTTCCGTGGACGAGAGATACACACAACTTTGCTTCTTGGAAGACCAACTCACCAAAGAGCAACCAAGAAATTGGCACCCTCCGGAAGTGGACTTCCTATCCACTTTGTTGCCCGCCCAATCGGAGTCTGAAAAGCCCACAAGGTTGAAGTTAGATCCTCTTCGATACCATAAGCCAAAGTTTGGGGTATGAGCCAAATATCGAAAGATTCGCTTGACTGCCACATAGTGACTTTCCTTAGGTGCGGCTTGAAACCATGCACAAATTCCCACACTCAACATGATATCCGGTCTAGATGCACAAAGGTAAAGCAAGGAGCCAATCATGGAGCGATATACCTTTTGATCCACCGCTTTACCATTGGGATCTATGTTAAGTTGGCATTTGACGGGCATTGGAGTGGAAGCCAGCTTGACATCATTTAGCTTGAATCTCTTGAGCATGTCTTGAGTGTATTTGGCTTGGTTGATGAAGTTTCCTTCTCCTCGTTGCTTGACTTCGAACCCGAGAAAGAACTTCAACTCTCCCATCATGGACATCTTGAACTTGGAGGTCATGTGTGCGACAAATTCCTCATTGAAAGCTTTGTTAGGAGAACCAAAGATAATATCATCAACATATAGTTGGCACACAAACAACTCCCCTTTGACCTTCTTAGTAAAAAGAGTGGGGTCGATTTTCCCAATTTCAGAACCACGATCTTGCAACAACTCGGTAAGGTGGCCATACCACACACGTGGGGCTTGCTTAAGGCCATAGAGTGCCTTATCGAGTTGATACACATGATCGGGAAAATAGGGATCCTCGAACCTAGGGGGTTGCTTGACATATACCAACTCATTAATAGGACCATTCAGAAAAGCACTCTTCACATCCATTTGTTGCAACTTAAAGTTATAATGAGAAGCATAAGCAATCAACATGCGAATGGATTCAAGGCGAGCAACGGGAGAAAAGGTTTCACCGTAGTCGATACCCTCGACTTGGGAGTAGCCTTGTACTACCAAACGAGCCTTGTTGTGAATAATAATTCCATGGGCATCTTGCTTGTTCTTGAATATCCACTTGGTTCCAATGACATTATGGTTCCCCGTTGGCCTTGGCACCAATCTCCACACCTTGTTGTGCTCGAAGTTGTTGAGTTCTTCATGCATGGCATTAAGCCAATCCGGATCCTCGAGCGCCTCATATACCTTTTGGGGTTCAACACAAGAGACAAACACGTGATGTTCACAATAATTTGCTAATTGTCTACGAGTGCTTACCCCCTTTCTTAAGCTTCCAAGCACATTTGTCATGAGATGATCTTTGGTGGATAGCTTGGATGCGACCTTGGCGGCACGACGCTCTAATTCCTCCTCCGGAGTGAGTTGAGGAGTGGTCACTTGATCATCTTGAGCGTCGTCTTGAGCTTGTTCTTGATCTTGAGCTTGCTCGGATGAGAGAACTAGACCTTGGGCATCACTTGGTGATCCAACACCATCTTGAGGTAGATCTTGCCCTTCATCTCGTTCATGGGGTTGAGGGCCTTCACTTTCTTCTTCGGAAGCGTGTGGGCCTTGGGTTGGTGATGGCTCCACATGAGTGGAGCATTGTCCTTCTCCTTTGGCCACACGAGGTTCCTCAATGGGTAGGATAAAACCAACACCCATTCTTCTTATGGCTTGGGGAGGAATTTCATCACCTACATCACAAGTGCCACTTTGCTCCACTTGGGAGCCGTTATTCTCATCAAACTCCATGTTACATGTCTCCTCAGTAAGTCCCGTGGACTTATTGAGGACACGATAAGCATGGGAGTTTGTAGCATAACCAAAAAATATGCCCTCATGAGCTCTAGCCTCAAATTTAGACAAACAAACACCTTTCTTGAGAATGAAACACTTACACCCGAACACCCGGAAGTACTTGAGGTTGGGCTTGTTACCGGTGAGTATCTCATAAGGAGTCTTGTTCAAGCGTTTGCGGAGGTAGAGCCGATTGGATGCATGACACGCGGTGTTTATGGCTTCAGCCCAAAAGTTGTATGGAGACTTGAACTCCGCCATCATGGTCCTTGCTGCATCCATCAATGTCCGGTTCTTCCTCTCCGCTACACCATTTTGTTGAGGGGTGTAAGGTGCGGAATATTGATGCTTGATCCCCTCATCACTAAGAAACTCATCCAAGGTGTAGTTCTTGAACTCGGTGCCGTTGTCACTTCTTATTGTCAAGATCTTTGCATTGTGTTGACATTGAGCTTCATTTGCAAAGTCAGTGATGGTTTGTTGGGTCTCACTCTTCCTCTTGAACAAATATACCCAAGTGTATCTTGAATAATCATCCACAATCACCAAGCAATACTTCCTACCCCCAAGAATATCAAAAGATAGTCGTGGGAGAGTGAGCCTTTTCATGTAGCTTTCCTTCGATACAAGCACTACAAGCACGATATTTAGCAAAACTAACGTTTGTTAGTCCACGGACATGGTCCCCCTTGAGAATACTTTGCAAAGATCTCATATTCACATGGGATAAACGGCGATGCCAAAGCCATCCCATGTCAACTTTAGCCATTAGGCATGTCGCGGTCTTAGTGAGTCGCTCCGAAAAGTTAATCACATAGAGACCGTTTTTGACATGCCCAACAAAGGCTACTTTAAGAGTCTTGCTCCACAAGAGGGCCACGGTATCAACATCAAAGAAAGTGGCAAAGCCCATGAGCACAAGTTGACGAACGGAAAGTAGATTGTATGCAAGGGATTCAACAAGCATGACCTTCTCAATCGTGAGATCATGAGAAATGACAACCTTGCTGAGTCCCAATACCTTAGAGGACGAGGCGTCACCCCACTCGACGTTGGTGGGCATTAGATGAAATCTTTTGCGCGTCCACCACCAAGTCCTTGCTTCCGGTCATATGATTAGTAGCTCCACTATCGAGCAACCATGATCCCCCACCAGAAGCAAACACCTACAAGAGATCAATGCTTGGTCTTAGGTACCCATTTTGTGATGGGTCCTTTGATGTTAGTAACAAGGGTCTTAGGAACCCAAATAGACCATTTGTCGGCGTTCTAGAAACGGGGATCCCCAGACTTGCCTGCCTGCGGCCCACAGCGTGGCTTTGCTGGCAGACCTGTACGACCCATCTTCATCAACAAGGAATCAAGACCCTCGTGAGGGGCCAAACCTCACGAGGCAGACGACACAAGACCTCCTCAGGAGTGGCCTCACTAGTCTGGCTCGTGAGGGGCAGAGAGTTCAAGGCCGGGCAAACGTCGTGAGGTTCTCGTGACGTAAGCCATGACGATCGAGACCAGGCGGGCGCCAGGTAGGCGCCAGTGCACGCTGCGTCCTTGTTTCCTCTTTAGTGCTAAGGGGGCAAGCACAGGCACGGGGTACCGAGGCATCTACCAAAGGTTTCCATATTGGTGCAAAGAGACCAAGACCAGAAGGACGACAAGACGGAGGTTACCATGGAGCCCAAGACGGCGTCACCGCCAGAACCTTTGGCAGGCAAAGACCACCTTTTGTCAGGATAGCTTGTACTAGCTGCCCCTTTCAAATTGGTTGTTGTTGGCTCCCTTCCTGCTCAATATTTGGGGAGAGGACCAGGGCCTCTATAAATAGGACTAGCCACCACCATAGGCAGGGACGGATCATCAAGATCATCCTCAACCACACAAGTTCACCAAGCACAAGAACACCTCAACCTCAGGAGGCTGTTCTTCCCCTTGTACTATTCATCTTCAGCCCAAGAGGCAATCCACCACCACCACACTGGAGTAGGGTATTACACCACAACGGTGGCCCGAACCAGTATAAATCTTGTGTCCTTTGTGTTGCGGGTGTGTCGAGTTAGTTCGTGAGATCTAGGCTAAGTTAGAACGCGGATCGGTAGGGGGAGATCTTTGGGCACACCCCAGTGTTCGAACCTTAAGGGTTTTGCCGGAACCCGTGATCCGACATTTGGCGTGCCAGGTAGGGGTGCTCCGGAGTCTTCCTCCCGTCGGCTCGCGCTCCACCATCTCCATGCCCACTTCCCATGGCGGACGCCCCTCCAGCCGGATCTACCGGTGCCCACGGCGGCGCTTGGGGGCTCCGAGCCCTTGTCCCCGCCTTGCGGCAGGTGCAGTTGCGACGCAAGTTCAAGCCGGAGACGCCGCCGTGCTACGACGGTGCGACGGACTCGTCGGCTTTCCTGCTAACATATGAGGAGGCTGTCCTGGAAGCCGGGGGCGACAACAAGATCATGGCCAACTGGTTCCCAATGGCCCTCGCGGGCGTGCCGCGCGCCTGGCTCCTCCACTTGCCGGAGTATTCTGTCGCCACCTGGGAGGAGCTGCATAGCCTCTTCGTCACTCGCTTCGGGGAACCGGAGGCCCCCGTCGTCGCAGCTCTTCTCGGCGGTTCGCAAGCACCACCCTCAGATCGACATGTCAAGCTGTACCTTCGCCAGATCGGCGTTGCTTCCAAGTGCCCGGGGGCTCCGCCCGGCTGGGCCGCGCCTGAGGCCAACCTCACCTTCGACTTGGAGGACCATCCCGCCTCCACCATCGGTTCGGGTGCGCTGCCGATGCTGTGCGCACCCACCATCTGCCACGTATCCATCACCAAGACGCTCATCGACGGCGGCGCCGGCCTCAATGTGCTCTCCGTCGAGGCCTTTAGCCTCCTTCACGTACCGTTCGAGCGACTCGCCCCAGCAAGCCCTTCTCGAGAGTTGGCGGGGGCCCCGTCCATTCCTTAGGGCAGATCCGCCTTCCCGTGACCTTCGGCACGTGCGACAACTACCGCACCGAGCTCATCGACTTCGACATCGCCCACATTGGCCTTCCATACAACGCCATCCTTGGGTACCCAGCTTTGGCCCAGTTCATGGCAGCAACCCATCCTGCTTGCAATCTCATGAAGATGCCGGGAGCCAGGGTGTCCTCACCATCAAGGGGGACGCCAAGGAGGCCCTGGCGGTGCTCAAGCTCGCCCTCGAGGCCGCCGCGACAACACGGCCCACCGACGCAGATACCTCCAAGGCCAAGGGAGCCGTACCAACCAAGAAGAAGTAGTTCTTCACTCAGGCCAAGGCAGAAACCAAGAAAGTGTTAGTCGAGGAGGACGGGTCCTCAGGGGCAACCTTTACCATAGGCGCCAACCTCGAGCCCGCTCAGGAGGAGGCGCTAGTGCAGTTCTTGCGTGCAAACAAGGAAGTGTTCGCCTGGGAGCCCGATCAGCTCGTAGGGGTCCCAAGAGAGGTACTAGAGCACCACCTGAAGGTGTGCCCCAACGTACGCCCTGTGAAGCAGAAGGCGAGGCGGCAGTCCACGGAGAAGCAAGCTTTCATCGTCCAAGAAACCCGCAAGTTGGAGGCTGCGGGTGTCATTCACGAAGTTCGTTACCCCGAGTGGCTGGCGAACCCCGTCGTCGTCCCCAAGAAAGGCGGGAAGGAGCGGATGTGCGTCGACTTCACCAACCTCAACAAGGCCTGCCGCCAAGATCCATTCCCGCTTCCACGCATCGACCAGATCGTCGACTCCACCGCCGAGTGCGATTTGCTATGCTTCTTGGATGCATTCTCAGGATATCACCAGATCAAGATGGCGGTAGAAGATGTGGAGAAGACAGCCTTCCTGACCCCGTGTGGGGTGTACTGCTACACCTGCATGATGTTCAGACTGCGCAACGCGGGCGCAACCTTCCAGCGACTCATGCACATCGCCTTAGGGCGGTAGCTCGGGAGAAACGCTGAAGCCTACGTCGATGACATCGTGGTGAAGTCTTGGGAGGCGGGGACCTTGATCCAAGACCTAGAGGAGACCTTTGAAAGCCTTCGCCAGGTGGACTTGCGGCTCAATCCGGAGAAATGCGTGTTTGGCATCCCTTCCGGCAAGCTGCTGGGTTTCCTGGTGTCCCACAGGGGGATCGAGGCCAACCCAGAAAAGGTGAAGGCCATTGAAGACATGAGTCCACCATAGACCCTCAAGGAAATGCAGAAGCTGGTTGGTCGGGTGACTGCATTTGGGCGCTTCATCTCCAAGCTGGGAGAGCGCGCCCTACCCTTCTTCAAGCTGATGAAAAAGAAGGGCCCGTTCGAGTGGACCACGGAGGCTGACCAAGCTTTCCAAGACCTCAAGAGATACCTGACCAGCCCTCTAGTGATGGTGGCACCACGACCTCGCGAGCCACTGGTGCTCTACCTTGCTGCCACCCTGTACTCGGCCAGCGCGGCACTGGTGGCAGTTTGGGAAGAACACCAAGCGAAGGGCACATCGCGCCGTACCACGCCCCCAGCAGAGATGACGAAAGACCGGAAGGGTGCCACAAGGGCTGCAGCAGCAGCGGCAGAGGACCAGGCTCGGCAGGACGACGCCCCCAAACCCGTGAAGACTTCGGCAAGCGACTAAGCATCGGGGGCTCCACCCCCTCAGGAGACTCCCCAGCTTCCAGAAGACGCAAACCTCGTCAGCACACCAACCCTCATCGAGCACCCGGTATACTTCGTCAGCACGGTGTTGAGGGATGCACGAGCACGATACCCCATGCCTCAGAAGCTCCTACTCACACTCCTACTGGCCTCGCGAAAGCTGTGGCACTACTTCCAGGGCCACCCCATCAAGGTCGTCTCAGCTTACCCATTGGAGAGAGTTCTTAGGATCCCCAACTCTGTCGGAAGATTCGTTGAATGGAACATCGAGTTACAATCATTCCAGCTGGAGTTCAGTACCACGAGGGTCATCAAGGGGGCCGCGCTCGCTGATTTCGTGGCAGAGTGGACAGATGCCCCAACGTTTGAAGAAGGCGAAGACCGGTCCCTCTCGCCGAGAAGCGAGGCGCCTGACGGCTGGGTCATGTATTTTGATGGTGCCTTCGCGCGTCAGGGCACGGGGGCTGGAGTAGTACTCACCTCGCCCACTCAGGACAAGCTCTACTACGCCATGCAGCTCTGCTTCCAGCAGAGCGAGAAGGTCTCCAACAACATTGCAGAATACAAGGGCCTCATAGCTCGCCTGAAGGCTGCAGCGGCGCTGGGGGTGAAGCGTCTCACCATCAGGGGCGACTCATAGCTCCTCGTCAACTTCTCCAACAAGGTATACGAGCCGAAGGACGAGCACATGGAAGCATACCTCATGGAGGTGCACAAGATGGAGAAGCAATTTCTGGGCCTGGAATTGCAGCACGTGCCCCGAGGCACCAACAAGGAAGTAGACGACATCGCCAGAAGAGCATCCAAGCGATAGCCCCAGGAGCCTGGCGTATTCGAGGAGCGGCTCTTCAAGCCATCAGCAACGCTGCCGCTTTCAAGAACAGCTCAGCCTCGGGAGGAACTCCCACAACCGCCAGCCTCAGGAGCCCCAGCCTGCGGCCCGACCTCAGGAGCGCGTGTACTCCTGGCGGTCGAGCCCCAGGAGGGATGCTGGACCAAGGAATTCAAGGAATACCTGATACAAGGGGCATTGCCAGAGAAGGAGGAGGACGCGGAATGTGTGGCCCGTCAGGCCAAGGCATACTGCATCCAGGACGGTGAGTTATACAGAAAGCGACCAAGTGACGTTTCACTGCGTTGCATCTCCAAGGAACAGGGGAAAGAGCTGATAGCTGACATACATGATGGAGACTATGGGCACCACTCATCGTCGCGAACCCTCGTCGGCAAGGCATTCCGAAGTGGATTCTACTGGCCTACGGCGCTCAACGACGTGGCTGAGCTGGTGAGGACCTGCGAGGCTTGCCAATTCCATGCCAAGCAGATCCATCAGCCAGCTCAGGGCCTCCAGACCATCCCACTCTCATGGCCGTTTGCGGTCTGGGGGCTGGATATTCTATACCCATTCCCCCGGGCACCTGGGGGCTATCGATACCTCTACGTCGCCATCGACAAGTTCACTAAGTGGCTGGAGGTTGAAGCTGTCCGCGCCATCCCAGCTGGCTCTGCAGTCAAGTTCATCAAGGGCCTCATGAGACATTTTGGGGTCCCCAACCGCATCATCACCGATAACGGCTCGCACTTCACTAGTAATCTCTTCAAGTCATATTGTGCTAACCTTGGAACGCAGATGTGCTACGCCTCAGTAGCACACCCCAGGAGCAATGGCCAGGCCGAACGCGCCAACGCAGAGGTCCTGAAGGGCCTCAAGACCAGGACCTTCCAGAAAAAGCTCGAGGCCTATAGCAGGGGCTGGCACGACGAGCTCCAGTCTGTGCTGTGCTCGATCCGCACCACCGCCACCAAGCCAACGGGCGAAACCCCGTTCTTCCTCGTCTATGGAGCAGAAGCAGCCCCCCCTCATGATATCGAGCATCACTCCGCACGGGTCCTGGCGTTTGATGAGATGTAGCAGGACGCCATGCAGGGGATGGACCTCGTGACGGGGGAGGAACGACGCCGTGAAGCCGCACTACGGGCGGCAAGATACCTGTAGGCGCTGCGGCGGTACCACTGCCGCAGTGTCCGCTCCAGTACTCTTGAGGTGGGTGACCTCGTCCTGAGGCGGGTGCTCTCCAGGGAGGGGCTGCATAAGCTCTCACCCATGTGGAAGGGCCCGTTCAAGGTCGTCCACGTCTCCAGGCCTGGCGCTGCGCGCCTGGAGACACGGGACGGGGTACTCGTCCAGAACGCCTGGAACATCCAACACCTCCGGAAGTTCTACCCATGAAGAAAGGCCCGGTGCCCGTGAAGAAGGCCCGGTGCCTATGAAGAAAGGCCCAGTGCCTGTGAAGAAGGCCCGGTGCCTGTGAAGAAAGGCCCAGTGCCTGTGAAGAAGGCCCGACACCTGTGAAGAAAGGCCCAGTGCCTGTGAAGAAAGGCCCCGTGCCTGTGAAGAATCGCCGCCCGTGACACTCTCACGTAATAATGAGTGGGGCTGTACACGCCCCGGAGCCTCAGGAGAGCCGCCCTTGGGCCTCGGGGGCTCCTGTTGGGTTTCGTAGTAATTTCAAAAAATTTCCTACGCACACGCAAGATCATGGTGATGCATAGCAACGAGAAGGGGAGAGTGTGATCTACGTACCCTTGTAGATCGACAACGGAAGTGTTAACTTGGTTGATGTAGTCGTACGTCTCCACGGCCCGACCGATCAAGCACCGAAACTACGGCACCTCCGAGTTCTAGCACACGTTCAGCTCGATGACGATTCCCGGACTCTGATCCAGCAAAGTGTCGGGGAAGAGTTCCGTCAGCACGACGGCGTGGTGACGATCTTGATGTACTACTGTCGCAGGGCTTCGCCTAAGCACCGCAACAATATTATCGAGGACTATGGTGGAACGGGGCACCGTACACGGCTAAGAATATGATCACGTGGATCAACTTGTGTGTCTAGGGGTGCCCCTTGCCTCCATATATAAAGGATCCAAAGGGGGGGTGCGGCCGGCCCTAGTAGGAGGCGCGCAGGAGGAGTCCTACTCCTACCGGGAGTAGGACTCCCCTCCCTTTCCTTGTCCAAGTAGGAGAGGGGGAAGGAGAGAAGGAAAAGGGGGGGGGGGCTCCACCCCTCCCTCCTTGTCCAATTCGGACTAGGGGGAGAGGGGGCGCGCGGCCTTTCCTGGCAGCCCCTCCTCTTCTCCACTTTAGGCCCATGAGGCCCATTAACCCCCCGGGGGGTTCCGGTAACCCCCCGGTGCTCCGGTTTTATCCGAAACTTCCCCGGAACACTTCCGGTGTCCGAATATAGCCGTCCAATATATCAATTTTTATGTCTCGACCATTTCTAGACTCCTCGTTATGTCCGTGATCACATCCGGGACTCCGAACTAACTTTGGTACATCAAAACTCATAAACTCATAATATAACTGTCATTGAAACCTTAAGCGTGCGGACCCTACGGGTTCGAGAACAATGTAGACATGACCGAGACACGTCTCCGGTCAATAACCAATAGCGGAACCTGGATGCTCATATTGGCTCCTACATATTCTACGAAGATCTTTATCGGTCAGACCGCATAACAACATACGTTTGTTCCCTTTGTCATCGGTATGTTACTTGCCCGAGATTCGATCGTCGGTATCCCATACCTAGTTCAATCTCGTTACCGGCAAGTCTCTTTACTCATTCCGTAATACATCATCCCGTAACTAACTCATTAGTTGCAATGCTTGCAAGGCTTCAGTGATGTGCATTACCGAGAGGGCCCAGAGATACCTCTCCAACAATCGGAGTGACAAATCCTTGTCTTGAAATATGCCAACCCAACATGTACCTTTGGAGACACCTTTAGAGCACCTTTATAATCACCCAGTTATGTTGTGACGTTTGGTAGCACACAAAGTGTTCCTCCGGCAAATGGGAGTTGCATAATCTCATAGTCATAGGAACATGTATAAGTCATGAAGAAAGCAATAGCAACATACTAAACGATCGGGTGCTAAGCTAATGGAATGGGTCATGTCAATCAGGTCATTCAACTAATGATGTGATCCCGTTAATCAAATGACAACTCTTTGTCCATGGTTAGGAAACATAACCATCTTTGATTAACGAGCTAGTCAAGTAGAGGCATACTAGTGACACTCTGTTTGTCTATGTATTCACACATGTATTATGTTTTCGGTTAATACAATTCTAGCATGAATAATAAACTTTTATCATGATATAAGGAAATAAATAATAACTTTATTATTGCCTCTAGGGCATATTTCCTTCAGTCTCCCACTTGCACTAGAGTCAATAATCTAGATTATACTGTAATGATTCTAACACCCATGGAGCCTTGGTGCTGATCATGTTTTGCTCGTGGAAGAGGCTTAGTCAACGGGTCTGCTACATTCAGATCCGTATGTATCTTGCAAATCTCTATGTCTCCCACCTGGAGTAGATCCCGGATGGAATTGAAGCATCTCTTGATGTGCTTGGTTCTCTTGTGAAATCTGGATTCCTTTGCCAAGGCAATTGCACCAGTATTGTCACAAAAGATTTTCATTGGACCCGATGCACTAGGTATGACACCTAGATCGGATATGAACTCCTTCATCCAGACTCCTTCATTTGCTGCTTCCGAAGCAGCTATGTACTCCGCTTCACATGTAGATCCCGCCACAACGCTTTGTTTAGAACTGCACCAACTGACAGCTCCACCGTTTAATGTAAACACGTATCCGGCTTGCGATTTAGAATCGTCCGGATTAGTGTCAAAGCTTGCATCAACGTAACCTTTTACGATGAGCTCTTTGTCACCTCCATATACGAGAAACATGTCCTTAGTCCTTTTAAGGCACTTCAGGATGTTCTTGACCGCTGTCCAGTGATCCACTCCTGGATTACTTTGGTACCTCCCTGCTAGACTTATAGCAAGGCACACATCCGGTCTGGTACACAGCATTGCAAAGATGATAGAGCCTATGGCTGAAGCATAGGGAACATCTTTAATTTTCTCTCTATCTTCTGAAGTGGTCGGGCATTGAGTCTGACTCAACTTCACACCTTGTAACACAGGCAAGAACCCTTTCTTTGCTTGATCCATTTTGAACTTCTTCAAAACTTTGTCAAGGTATGTGCTTTGTGAAAGTCCAATTAAACGTCTTGATCTATCTCTATAGATCTTAATGCCTAATATGTAAGCAGCTTCACCGAGGTCTTTCATTGAAAAACTTGTATTCAAGTATCCCTTTATGCTATCCAGAAATTCTATATCGTTTCCAATCAGTAATATGTCATCCACATATAATATCAGAAATGCTACAGAGCTCCCACTCACTTTCTTGTAAATACAGGCTTCTCCGAAAGTCTATATAAAACCAAATGCTTTTATCACACTATCAAAGCGTTTATTCCAACTCCGAGAGGCTTGCACCAGTCCATAAATGGACCGCTGGAGCTTGCACACTTTTTCAGCTCCCTTTGGATCGACAAAACCCTCTGGTTGCATCATATACAACTCTTCTTCCAGAAATCCATTCAGGAATGCAGTTTTGACATCCATCTGCCAAATTTCATAATCATAAAATGCGGCAATTGCTAACATGATTCGGACAGACTTAAGCATCGCTACAGGTGAGAAGGTCTCATCGTAGTCAATCGCTTGAACTTGCCGAAACCCTTTTGCGACAAGTCGAGCTTTGTAGACAGTAATATTACCGTCGGCGTCAGTCTTCTTCTTGAAGATCCATTTATTCTCGATTGCTTGCCGATCATTGGGCAAGTCAACCAAAGTCCACACTTTGTTCTCATACATGGATCCCATCTCAGATTTCATGGCTTCAAGCCATTTTGCGGAATCTGGGCTCACCATCGCTTCTTTATAGTTCGTAGGTTCATCATGATCTAGCAGCATGACTTCCAGAACAGGATTACCGTACCACTCTGGCGCGGATCTTACTCTGGTTGATCTACGAGGTTCAGTAGTATCTTGTTCTGAAGTTTCATGATCATTATCATTAGCTTCCTCACTAATTGGTGTAGGTGTCATAGAAACAGTTTTTTGTGATGCACTACTTTCCAATAAGGGAGCAGGTACAGTTACCTCGTCAAGTTCTACTTTCCTCCCACTCACTTCTTTCGAGAGAAACTCCTTCTCCAGAAAGTTTCTGAACTTAGCAACAAAAGTCTTGCCTTCGGATCTGTGATAGAAGGTGTATCCAATAGTCTCCTTTGGATATCCTATGAAGACAAAATTTCTCCGATTTGGGTTCGAGCTTATCAGGTTGAAGCTTTTTCACATAAGTATTGCAGCCCCAAACTTTCAGAAACGACAACTTTGGTTTCTTGCCAAACCATAGTTCATAAGGCGTCGTCTCAACGGATTTTGATGGTGCCCTATTTAACGTGAATGCGGCCGTCTCCAAAGCATAACCCCAAAACGATAGCGGTAAATCAGTAAGAGACATCATAGATCGCACCATATCTAGTAAAGTACGATTACGATGTTCGGACACACCATTACGCTGTGGTGTTCCGGGTGGCGTGAGTTGCGAAACTATTCCGCATTGTTTCAAATGTACACCAAACTCGTAAGGCAAATATTCTCCTCCACAATCAGATCGTAGAAACTTTATTTTCTTGTTACGATGATTTCCAACTTCACTCTGAAATTCTTTGAACTTTTCAAACGTTTCAGACTTATGTTTCATTAAGTAGATATACCCATATCTGCTTAAGTCATCTGTGAAGGTGAGAAAATAACGATATCCGCCACGAGCCTCAATATTCATCGGACCACATACATCTGTATGTATGATTTCCAACAACTCTGTTGCTCTCTCCATAGTACCGGAGAACGGCGTTTTAGTCATCTTGGCCATGAGGCACGGTTCGCAAGTACCAAGTGATTCATAATCAAGTGGTTCCAAAAGTCCATCAGTATGGAGTTCCTTCATGCGCTTTACACCGATATGACCTAAACGGTAGTGCCACAAATAAGTTGCACCATCATTATAAACTCTGCATCTTTTGGCTTCAACATTATGAATATGTATGTCACTACTATCGAGATTCAATAAGAACAGACCATTCTTCAAGGGTGCATGACCATAAAAGATATTACTCATATAAATAGAACAACCATTATTCTCTGATTTAAATGAATAACCGTCTCGCATCAAACAAGATCCAGATATAATGTTCATGCTTAACGCTGGCACCAAATACCAATTATCTTGGTCTAATATTAATCCCGAAGGTAGATGTAGAGGTAGCGCGCCGACTGCGATCACATCGACTTTGGAACCGTTTCCTACGCGCATCGTCACCTCATCCTTAGCCAATCTTTGCTTAATCCGTAGTCCCTGTTTCGAGTTGCAAATATTAGCAACAGAACCAGTATGAAATACCCAGGTTCTACTGCGAGCATTAGTAAGGTACACATCAATAACATGTATATCACATATACCTTTGTTCACCTTGCCATCCTTCTTATCCGCCAAATACTTGGGGCAGTTCCGCTTCCAGTGACCAGTCTGCTTGCAGTAAAAACACTCAGTTTCAGGCTTAGGTCCAGACTTGGGTTTTCTTCTCTCGAGCAGCAACTTGCTTGCTGTTCTTCTTGAAGTTCCCCTTCTTCTTCCCTTTGCCCTTTTTCTTGAAACTAGTGGTCTTGTTGACCATCAACACTTGATGCTCTTTCTTGATTTCTACCTCCGCAGCTTTCAGCATTGCGAAGAGCTCGGGAATAGTCTTATTCATCCCTTGCATATTATAGTTCATCACGAAGCTCTTGTAGCTTGGTGGAAGTGATTGGAGAATTCTGTCAATGATGCTATCATCCGGAAGATTAACTCCCAGTTGAATCAAGTGATTACAATACCCAGACATCTTGAGTATATGCTCACTGATAGAACTGTTCTCCTCCATCTTGCAGCTATAGAACTTATTGGAGACTTCATATCTCTCAATCCGGGCATTTGCTTGAAATATTAATTTCAACTCCTGGAACATCTCATATGCCCCATGACGTTCAAAACGTCGTTGAAGTCCCGGTTCTAAGCCGTAAAGCATGGCACATTGAACTATCGAGTAGTCATCAGCTTTGCTCTGCCAGATGTTCATAACATCTGGTATTGCTCCAGCAGCAGGCCTGGCACCCAACGGTGCTTCCAGGACGTAAT
Organism: Triticum urartu; assembly: GCF_056163025.1. Classification (NCBI taxonomy): domain Eukaryota; kingdom Viridiplantae; phylum Streptophyta; class Magnoliopsida; order Poales; family Poaceae; genus Triticum; species Triticum urartu. Next base: position 481,080,860 of record NC_141875.1, on the reverse strand, counting down.
TCTTCTGTGCAGCAATGAGGATAATCCTCAAGTTATGGACCCAGTCCGTGTAATTGCTACCATCATCTTTCAACTTTGCTTTCTCAAGGAACACATTAAAACTCAACGGAACAACAACACGGGCCATCTATCTAGAATCAAACATACATAAGCAAGATACTATCAGGTACTACGTTCATGATAAATTTAGGTTCAATTAATCATATTACTTAAAGAACTCCCACTTACATAGACATCCCTCTAATCCTCTAAGTGATTACGTGATCCAAATCAACTAAACCATGTCCGATCATCACGTGAGATGGAGTAGTTTCATTGGTGAACATCACTATGTTGATCATATCTACTATATGATTCACGCTCGACCTTTCGGTCTCCGTGTTCCGAGGCCATATCTGTATATGCTTGGCTCGTCAAGTATAACCTGAGTATTCCGCGTGTGCAACTGTTTTGCACCCGTTGTATTTGAACGTAGAGCCTATCACACCCGATCATCACGTGGTGTCTCAGCACGAAGAACTTTTGCAATGGTGCATACTCAGGGAGAACACTTCTTGATAATTAGCGAGAGATCATCTTATAATGCTACCATCAATCAAAGCAAGATAAGATGCATAAAAGATAAACATCACATGCAATCAATATAAGTGATATGATATGGCCATCATCATCTTGTGCTTGTGATCTCCATCCTCGAAGCACCGTCGAGATCACCATCGTCACCGGCGCGACACCTTGATCTCCATCGTAGCATCATTGTCGTCTCGCCAATCTTATGCTTCCACGACTATCGCTACCGCTTAGTGATAAAGTAAAGCATTACAACGCGATTGCATTGCATACAATAAAGCGACAACCATATGGCTCCTGCCAGTTGCCGATAACTCGGTTGCAAAACATGATCATCTCATACTGAAAGTGCAACTATCCCTAGGTGGTTTTGGTAATTCATAACAACATATAGCTCATTGAGCTAATGCTATTCCAAGATGACTATTTCAGGAAAGCTCAGTGATTGGCATGGCATGGATGTGAAAGTGGAACCCTCAAAATGCTAAGGACAAAGGATTGGCTCAAGCTCAAAAGCTCAAGACTCTTCATTTTATATTTTAGTGATCCAAGATCACATTGAGTCTTTAGGAAAAGCCAATACTATCAAGGAGGGATGAGGTGTTGCTTAATGAGCCTCTTGCTTCATGTGCTTAGTGATATGCTCCAAAACCCTCAACTACTTTCCCCATATCCACATATGACCTAAACCCTAAGCCAAACTCGGTCCTACCGATTCTTCCTATCCGGCGCCACCGAGTTTCACTTGTCATAAGCCACTGCCAAACCCTAGCAATTCGGTTCTACCGATAGGGATCTCGGTCTCACCGAGATGGGATTGCAAACTCTCTGTTTCCCTTTCGTAACTTTTCGGTCTCACCGAAAGAGCGGATCGGTCCCACCGAGATTGCAATGTAAATTCAGTGTTTCCTTTTTGTAACTTTTCGGTCTCACCGAAAGAGCAAATCGGTCCCACCGAGTTTGCCTGACCAACTCTCTGGTTAGCTAATTACCAAATTCGGTCTCACCGAGTTTGTGTAATCGGTCTCACCGAGATTACGTTATGCCCAAACCCTAACCATATCGGTCCTACCGAGTTGCATGTCAGTCCCACCGAAAATCTCTAACGGTCACTAGGTTTACATTTTCGGTCCGACCGAGTTTGTTGATTCGGTCCCACCGAGATTGGAAAACTGTGTGTAACGGTTGGATTTTTTGTGGAGGCTATATATACCCCTCCACCTCCTCTTCATTCATGGAGAGAGCCATCAGAACACATACACAATTCCAACTCATATGTTTTGAGAGAGAACCACCTACTCATGTGTTGAGACCAAGATATTCCATTCCTACCATATGAATCTTGATCTCTAGCCTTCCCCAAGTTGCTTCCGCTCAAATCTTCTTTCCACAAAATCCAAATCCTATGAGAGAGAGTTGAGTGTTGGGGAGACTATCATTTGAAGCACTAGAGCAAGGAGTTCATTACCTACACACCATTTGTTACTTCTTGGAGAGTGGTGTCTCCTAGATTGGCTAGGTGTCACTTGGGAGCCTCTGACAAGATTGTGGAGTTGAACCAAGGAGTTTGTAAGGGCAAGGAGATTGCCTACTTCGTGAAGATCTACCGCTAGTGAGGCAAGTCCTTCGTGGGCGATGGCCATGGTGGGATAGACAAGGTTGCTTCTTCGTGGACCCTTTGTGGGTGGTTGCTTCTTCGTGGACCCTTCGTGGGTGGAGCCCTCCGTGGACTCGCGCAACCATTAACCTTTGTGGGTGGAGCCCTCCGTGGACTCGCGCAACCGTTACCCTTTGTGGGTTGAAGTCTCCATCAACGTGGATGTAGGATAGCACCACCTATCCGAACCACGGGAAAAACATCTGTGTCTCAAATTGCGTTTGAATTCTCCAAACCCTTCCCTTTACATTCTTGCAAGTTGCATCCTTCACTTTCCGCTGCCAATATACTCTTTGCATGCTTGCTTGAATTGTGTGATGATTGCTTGACTTGTCCTACAATAGCTAAAATCTGCCAAGAACTAAAATTGGGAAAAGGTTAAGTTTTTATTTGGTCAAGTAGTCTAATCACCCCCCCTCTAGACATACTTTCGATCCTACACATACAATAAAATTTAGCATCATGTATTGACCATATCACATCACAACATGCCCTGCAAAAACAAGTTAGACGTCCTCTACTTTGTTTGTTGCAAGTTTTACGTGGCTGCTACGGGCTTAAGCAAGAACCAATCTTACCTACGCATCAAAACCACAACGATAGTTTGTCAAATTGGTGTTGTTTTAACCTTCGCAAGGACCGGGCGTAGCCACACTCGGTTCAACTAAAGTTGGAGAAACTGTCACCCGCAAGCCACCTATGTGCAAAGCACGTCGGGAGAACCGGTCTCGCGTAAGCGTACGCGTAATGTCGGTCCGGGCCGCTTCGTCCAACAATACCGCCGAACCAAAGTATGACATGCTGGTAAGCAGTATGACTTATATCGCCCACAACTCACTTGTGTTCTACTCGTGCATATAACATTAACATATAAAACTAAGGCTCTGATACCACTGTTGGGTTTCGTAGTAATTTCAAAAAATTTCCTATGCACACGCAAGATCATGGTGATGCATAGCAACGAGAAGGGGAGAGTGTGATCTACGTACCCTTGTAGATCGACAATGGAAGCATTAACTTGGTTGATGTAGTCGTACGTCTCCACGGCCCGACCGATCAAGCACCGAAACTATGGCACCTTCGAGTTCTAGCACACGTTCAGCTCGATGACGATCCCCGGACTCTGATCCAGCAAAGTGTCGGGGAAGAGTTCCGTCAGCACGACGGCGTGGTGACGATCTTGATGTACTACTGTCGCAGGGCTTCGCCTAAGCACCGCAACAATATTATCGAGGACTATGGTGGAACGGGGCACCGCACACGGCTAAGAATATGATCACGTGGATCAACTTGTGTGTCTAGGGGTGCCCCTTGCCTCCGTATATAAAGGATCCAAAGGGGGGTTCGGCCGGCCCTAGTAGGAGGCGCGCAGGAGGAGTCCTACTCCTACTGGGAGTAGGACTCCCCTCCCTTTCCATGTCCAAGTAGGAGAGGGGGAAGGAGAGAAGGAAAAGGGGGGGGGCGCCACCCCTCCCTCCTTGTCCAATTCGGACTAGGGGGAGAGGGGGCGCGCGGCCTTTCCTGGCAGCCCCTCCTCTTCTCCACTTTAGGCCCATGAGGCCCATTAACCCCCCGGGGGGTTCCGGTAACCCCCCGGTGCTCCGGTTTTATCCGAAACTTCCTCGGAACACTTCCGGTGTCTGAATATAGCCGTCCAATATATCAATCTTTATGTCTCAACCATTTCGGGACTCCTCGTTATGTCCGTGATCACATCCGGGACTCCAAACTAACTTTGGTACATCAAAACTCATAAACTCATAATATAACTGTCATTGAAACCTTAAGCGAGCGGACCCTACGGGTTCGAGAACAATGTAGACATGACCGAGACACGTCTCCGGTCAATAACCAATAGCGGAACCTGGATGCTCATATTGGCTCCTACATATTCTACGAAGATCTTTATCGGTCAGACCGCATAACAACATACGTTTGTTCCCTTTGTCATCGGTATGTTACTTGCCCGAGATTCGATCGTCGGTATCCCATACCTAGTTCAATCTCGTTACCGGCAAGTCTCTTTACTCGTTCCATAATACATCATCCCGTAACTAACTCATTAGTTGCAATGCTTGCAAGGCTTCAGTGATGTGCATTACCGAGAGGGCCCAGAGATACCTCTCCGACAATCGGAGTGACAAATCCTAGTCTCGAAATATGCCAACCCAACATGTACCTTTGGAGACACCTGTAGAGCATCTTTATAATCACCCAGTTACGTTGTGACGTTTGGTAGCACACAAAGTGTTCCTCCGGCAAACGGGAGTTGCATAATCACATAGTCATAGGAACATGTATAAGTCATGAAGAAAGCAATAGCAACATACTAAATGATCGGGTGCTAAGCTAATGGAATGGGTCATGTCAATCAGGTCATTCAACTAATGATGTGATCCCGTTAATCAAATGACAACTCTTTGTCCATGGTTAGGAAACATAACCATCTTTGATTAACGAGCTAGTCAAGTAGAGGCATACTAGTGACACTCTGTTTGTCTATGTATTCACACATGTATTATGTTTCCGGTTAATACAATTCTAGCATGAATAATAAACTTTTATCATGATATAAGGAAATAAATAATAACTTTATTATTGCCTCTAGGGCATAATTCCTTCAGCTTCCTCCCACGCTGAGTGGCAGCACTTAGCTCCGCGCTGGTGAGAAGACGTCGAAGACTAGACTAGGTTCCAGACGCGGCTTTTCATTTGCTTTCCGAAGTTGGCTCGGCCCTCTTTTAATCGTAATTTGCTTTCTGGTGTCTCTTGGTGGTTCTGTTTTATCGCTTTCTACCTTTGTTTCTGCCTTCGCCTCTTTGGTCGACCTGAACACTCCCTCGCGTCCCTCGCGAGGGGGCTGGACAGGTACCTTCATGAGCTTCCTCCTTCTGTCTTTTCGCGAGGCACCCTCGTTCGAGCCCACAAGCTGGCGCACCTCTCCTAGTCCATGCCCCACGAGCACCGCGACGCGAAGCACTGAGTCCAGGCCAGCGGCGCCTATAACCAAACCTCGGGTGAGCGATAAACCTCTTACGATTTTTTTGCAGTTCCTAAACGCATGTCAGGTCAAGGAGTAATATTCCCAGATCTTCTCATATCCTTATAACCTATCTCCCCAAGATTTGGGCTCATTTCATCTAGCCAATTGCCTTGAGGATTTTTCTGAAGTTTTTGGACAGAAATGATAGCTGTGAAGGAAGTACCATTTTGGTAAGTCCATTTGGTATGAACTTTTTACAGCATCATTGTATGTCCAAATCAAGATCTGCCAAGTGTTAGCCTAATCCATTACTCCTAGTGAGTGCTTCATCATGATTCAATTTCTGGGTCAGTTTTGGTGGTTGTACAGCAAATATGGTAAATAGTTGTTCATTTTACCTCAAAACTCCCAGGACCGTAGTCCTTTCTACCCTAAGTCTCCCAGACAACGTCTTTACCTTTTTCCATCTCTGGTTTAATCTCTAGAGTGTGGCCAAGTTTGCAACAGCAAACTTGTGGAGCTTGATTTACTCAGCTCACTTTGTCTCTACCCCTCTCTTTACCATGGTAATACTCCACGCTGGAAGAACTACGCGGTAGACATGATCTTACCTCAGTAAAAACCTCATAGCGCGCCATGCCAGTAGTGACCACGAGGGCAGCCAGCCAAAACAGTGGTCTAGCCACAGTTCGTGTCGGCATCGCTGCTCCGGCCGTCTCTGACCTCGCCATTAATGCCCAATAGCTCCCCCTCGACGTCGTCTTCCCTCTGGACCTCTGGCCCCCTTCGTTTTCTTCTCCGGCGAGCCGTGCCAACGACCGAAACAGTGCGCTCCTGTGCATCGTCGTCTTCCTCGCCGATGTCCGCTTCCTCCTCTGGTCCTCGAGCCTTGCTCGTCTCCGTGACTCCCTGGCGCTCGTCCGCACCCTCCTCGTCGCTTTCCCGTGCACCCCCGTCACTGCTGCGGTCGGCAGAGCCGTGGCCGGACTCGCTCGGCGGAGCTCGACTCGGGTGCCCTTGCCCCGGCTATATATAGCCCGTCCGCGCCTCGTCCGAGCTCATCTGCAGCTTCCCCGACCCCTTCCACTCCCCCCCCTCGACACCCGTAGCTCTCCCCCTCGCCTTGGAGCTCTCCTGTCCGCTCCATGGCCGAAGCATCGCCGCCGATCCCCCTTGGCCACTTCTTGGCCATGGCCCTTCCCCTCCCTTTCTTCGGCATCCCCTACTCCCTCTGGATCCTGCGGAGTCTCCGCCGCCCGCCAGTTCCTCCGAGGAAGCCCCGCCGGCGCGCCCTCCCACTGAAGCACTTCGGCCGCTGCGGCCTTCCCATGGTGCGGGCGCTGTGGTGCACCTCAAGCAGCCTCGCGGCCAACCACGGGCGCGGCGTGGAGTGGTGGAGCTCCCGCGCGCATCGCCCGACCCTCTAGTGCTGCCAGCCGGCGGCTCCGTCGACAGCCGCGGCCGCCCCTGCCTCTGCTTCGCGAACCGGAAGAAGAATAGAGGAGGAGGAGAAAGGAGGAGAGGAGGAGGAGAGAGAAGTAGGTGCGGGACCCACTTGTCGGCGAGAGAAGGGCGTGGCCCATTCTGCCACGTTGGATAAGTGGTGGCGACGCCGCCGCGCAGCCGCTTTCCGTAGGCGAAAGCATATTTCCGGAAGTGCGCTTTCAATCACCGAAAGCGTACTCTTCCTCTTCTTTGGGTCGAATGCGCTTTCCTTTCTGGAAAGCGTATTTCTGAGAAAGACGCGATCTGTTTTTCTGCCAGGGCCCAGTTTGTAATGATTTTCTTTACAGATAGGTCCCTGGTAGTTAAACAATCATATCTTTTTACCCGTAGCTCCGAATCAGGTGATTCCAAAGCCCACGTCTTCGTTTCGTCGAGCCCGTTCTGTTGATGTCATTTTAATAATATTTTTCACACAATGAAAATGATCTTTTTGCCCTTGCCTGTAAACAGCCCCCTCCGAGAGAGAACTGTTTCCGGCAAATCTTTCCGCGATCGTTTCCCACTTCTTCCCGGAGTATTTGTCGACCCCCAGGCAAGCCAACCTCTTATCATGAGCCCCGAACTTGCATGTTGACTGTGCTTGCACCTTGTGTGTGTGTAGTTGCAGTTGTTTCATATCGTTTTCGTCTGCAGTTATTTCTTTATGCATGTCATGCATGCAGGTGTTTTCATGATATCTTTTGCCCTGCTAATTAGAATGTTATTATTAATAATGTCATGTCACTACTCTAGTTTATTTGCATGGCATCGTTATAAAATGTTATGAGGATATTAAATGCACTGTTGATATGCTATTGTCATGTTCTTTATGTTAGAGTTGGGCACTTGAGAAGTTCGATATATTTCCATGCATTTGTATGCTGCATGTTCACTGTTGCACTCATGTTAAATATGCTCATGATGATGGAGAAGGAAATAAAATGACTTAATAATAACAAACCTCCTCCGTCATCGATGGGATCGAGTCATAGTGCTGCCAAATCGAACTTTTTCAGTGCAACCACATTTGCCTTCGTGGGAAGGCCTTAATGCGATCTATTGCCGTGCATCTCGCCAGTGCCTCCAACTAGGTAAGGTTATGGGCGTGCTTACCCTGATCAAGTTGGCAGACATAACCTTGTGTGCTCGTTGTTAGGATTTTGGTACCGGTCCCCGTGAGGGACGTTTTGGCCACGACGGTGGTCGGTGTGTCTTTGGTAGACACGGGGCCACCCAGGACCAGCCCAGTTGGGAGTGGGTCGGAGTGGTCGGGAGAGTGTCATGGCAGTAGGTCGGTTTCGTCGGAATGCCGTTGGTCCACCCGAATGGGATGACGAGGCCATGGGTTCCGTGGTGTGGATACACTGTGCTACCTCTGCAGAGTGTATATAAAGTCTATCGATAGCAACAGTTCGTAGTAGGTCCCACTATCAGGCCTTGGTCAAAATGGAGGATAAACCGAAATAATTAAGTTGGTAAATAAATATGTGATAACAAAAATATGGTGATGGGATAGTCGTGAGACGTCACGGTGATGTTTTGGATATGATCATGAGACGAGGTCTCGAGTGTCGGAAACCAAGTGTTGGTCATGGTTGTGATTGCCGGGAAGATCACCGTTTGGTTGCGAGGCAACCCGTTGGTAAGAGAGTCCGAGGGACTCGGTGCACAAGTTTGGTTGCATTGCATGAGTAATATGTTGCATTTAAAAACCAAGGCAGAACAGAAGATGATTGCATAAAATTAACATGCTGTGTTTGCATTGGATATAATCGGTAGTTTATTTCAGCATAATTTCATGATGCCATGCCATGCTTGGATTGATACGTTAAATTATTCCATAATTGAGATGATATGCCATGTTAGAAGCATGATCTGATATGCCATGTTATTGCCATGTTAGTAGTGTTGGAAATATGCCCTAGAGGCAATAGTTATTATTATATTTCCTTGTTCATGATAAACGTTTATTATCCATGCTAGAATTGTATTGATAGGAAACTCAGATACATGTGTGGATACATACACAACACCATGTCCCTAGTAAGCCTCTAGTTGACTAGCTCATTGATCAATAGATGGTTACGGTTTCCTGACCATGGACATTGGATGTCATTGATAACGGGATCACATCATTAGGAGAATGATGTGATGGACAAGACCCAATCCTAAGCCTAGCACAAAGATCATGTAGTTCGTATGCTAAAGCTTTTCTAATGTCAAGTATCATTTCCTTAGACCATGAGATTGTGCAACTCCCGGATACCGTAGGAGTGCTTTGGGTGTGCCAAAAGTCACAACGTAACTGGGTGGCTATAAAGGTACACTACAGGTATCTCCGAAAGTGTCTGTTGGGTTGGCGCGAATCGAGACTGGGATTTGTCACTCCGTGTGACAGAGAGGTATCTCTGGGCCCACTCGATAGGACATCATCATAATGTGCACAATGTGATCAAGGAGTTGATCATGCGATGATGTGTTACGGAACGAGTAAAGTGAATTGCCGGTAACAAGATTGAACAAGGTATCAGGATATCGACGATCGAATCTCGGGCAAGTATCGTACCGATAGACAAAGGGAATTGCATACGGGATTGATTGAATCCTCGACATCGTGGTTCATCTGATGAGATCATCGTGGAACATGTGGGAGCCAACATGGGTATCCAGATCCCGTTGTTGGTTATTGACCGGAGAACGTCTCGGTCATGTCTGCATGGTTCCCGAACCCGTAGGGTGTACACACTTAAGGTTCGATGACGCTAGGGTTATAAAGGAAGTTTGTATGTGGTTACCGAATGTTGTTCGGAGTCCCGGATGAGATCCCGAACGTCACGAGGAGTTCCGGAATGGTCCGGAGGTAAAGATTTATATATGGGAAGTCCTGTTTTGGTCACCGGAAAAGTTTCGGGGTTTATCGGTAACGTACCGGGACCACCGGGAGGGTCCCGGGGGTCCACCAAGTGGGGCCACCAGCCCCGGAGGCTTGCATGGGCCAAGAGTGGTAAGGGACCAGCCCCTGAGTGGGCTGGTGCGCCTCCCACAAGGCCCAAGGCGCAGCAAAGGAGGAGAAGGGGAAACCCTAGGCTCAGATGGGCCTAAGGCCCACCCTAGGGGGCGCCCCCCTCTCCCCTTGGCCGCCCCCCTCAAACCCATCTAGGGCTGCCGCCCCTCTAGGGGTGGGAACCCTAGAGGGGGCGCACCCTCCTCCCTCTCCCCTATATATAGTTGAGGTATTTGGGGCTGCCATCATACGAGTTTGGACCTCTCCATGGCGCAGCCCTGCATATCTCCTTCCTCCTCTCCCACGGTGCTTGGCAAAGCCCTGCAGGATTGCCATGCTCCTCCACCACCACCACGCCGTTGTGCTGCTGCTGGATGGAGTCTTCCTCAAGCTCTCCCTCTCTCCTTGCTGGATCAAGGCATGGGAGACGTCACCGGGCTGTACGTGTGTTGAACGCGGAGGTGCCGTCCGTTCGGCGCTAGGATCATCGGTGATTTGGATCACGACGAGTATGACTCCATCAACCCCGTTCTCTTGAACGCTTCCGCATAGCGATCTACAAGGGTATGTAGATGCACTCTCCTTCCCCTCGTTGCTGGTTTCTCCATAGATAGATCTTGGTGACACGTAGGAAAATTTTGAATTTCTGCTACGTTCCCCAACAGTGGCATCATGAGCTAGGTCTATGTGTAGTTTCTATGCACGAGTAGAACACAAAGTAGTTGTGGGCGTTGATTTTGTTCAATATGCTTGCCGTTACTAGTCCAACCTTGATTCGGTGGCATTGTGGGATGAAGCGGCCCAGACCGACCTTACACGTACTCTTACGTGAGACTGGTTCCACCGACTGACATGCACTAGTTGCATAAGGTGGCTAGCGGGTGTCTGTCTCTCCCACTTTAGTCGGATCAGATTCGATGAAAAGGGTCCTTATGAAGGGTAAATAGCAATTGGCATATCACGTTGTGGTTTTTGCGTAGGTAAGAAACGTTCTTTCTAGAAACCCATAGCAGCCACGTAAAACATGCAAACAACAATTAGAGGACGTCTAACTTGTTTTTGCAGGGTATGCTATGTGATGTGATATGGCCAAAAGGATGTGATGAATGATATATGTGATGTATGAGATTGATCATGTTCTTGTAATAGGAATCACGACTTGCATGTCGATGAGTATGACAACCGGCAGGAGCCATAGGACTTGTCTTAATTTATTTATGACCTGCGTGTCAACATAAACGTCATGTAATTACTTTACTTTATTGCTAACCGTTAGCTGTAGTAGTAGAAGTAATAGTTGACGAGACAACTTCATGAAGACACGATGATAGAGATCATGATGATGGAGATCATGGTGTCATGCCGGTGACGATGATGATCATGGAGCCCCGAAGATGGAGATCAAGAGGAGCAAAGTGATGATGGCCATATCATGTCACTATTTGATTGCATGTGATGTTTATCATGTTTATGCATCTTATTTGCTTAGAACGACGGTAGTAAATAAGATGATCCCTCACTAAAATTTCAAGAAGGTGTTCCCCCTAACTGTGCACCGTTGTGAAAGTTCGTCGTTTCGAAGCACCACGTGATGATCGGGTGTGATAGATTCTTACGTTCGAATACAACGGGTGTTGATGAGCCTAGCATGTACAGACATGGCCTCGGAACACATGCAAAACACTTAGGTTGACTTGACGAGCCTAGCATGTACAGACATGGCCTCGGAACACAAGAGACCGAAAGGTCGAGCATGAGTCGTATGGTAGATACGATCAACATGAAGATGTTCACCGATGTTGACTAGTCCGTCTCACGTGATGATCGGACACGGCCTAGTTGACTCGGATCATGTAATCACTTAGATGACTAGAGGGATGTCTATCTGAGTGGGAGTTCATAAGATGAACTTAATTATCCTGAACATAGTCAAAAGGTCTTCGCAAATTATGTCGTAGCTCGCGCTTCAGTTCTACTGTTTAGATATGTTCCTAGAGAAAATTTAGTTGAAAGTTGGTAGTAGAAATTATGCGGACTAGGTCCGTAAACTGAGGATTGTCCTCATTGCTTCATAGAAGGCTTATGTCCTTAATGCACCACTCAGTGTGCTGAACCTCGAACGTCGTCTGTGGATGTTGCGAACATCTGACATACACATTTTGATAACTACATGATAGTTCAGTTAAACGGTTTAGAATTGAGGCACCGAAGACGGTTTTGAAACGTCGCGAAACATATGAGATGTTTCGAGGGCTGAAATTGGGATTTCAGGCTCGTGCCCACGTCAAGAGGTATAAGACCTCCGACGATTTTCTTAGCCTGCAAACTAAGGGAGAAAATCTCAATTGTTGAGTTTGTGCTCAGATTGTCTGAGTACAACAATCATTTGAATCGAGTGGGAGTTGATCTTCTAGATGAGAAAGTGATGTTTCTCCAAAGTCATTACCACCGAGCTGCTAGAACTTCGTGATGAACTATAATATATCAGGGACATATATGATGATCCTTGAGATATTCACGATGTTTGACACCACAAAAGTAGAAATCAAGAAGGAGCATCAATTGTTGATGGTTGGTGAAACCACTAGTTTCAAGGAGGGCAAGGGCAAAAAGGGATGCTTCATGAAACGGCAAATCAGCTGCTGCCCTAGTGAAGAGACCCAAGGTTGAACCCAAACCCGAGACTAAGTGCTTCTGTAATAAGGGGAACAGCCACTAGAGCAGAATTACCCTAGATACTTGGTAGATGAGAAGGCTGGCAAGGTCGATAGAAGTATATTGGATATACAATGTGTTGATATGTACTTTACTAGTACTCCTAGTAGCACCAGGGTATTAGATACCGGTTCGGTTGCTAAGTGTTAGTAACTCGAAATAAAAGCTACGGAATAAACGGAGACTAGCTAAAGGTGAGATGATGATATGTGTTGGAAGTATTTCCAAGGTTGATCAAATATCGTACGCTCCCTCTACCATCAAGATTGGTGTTTGCGTTGAGCATAGACATGATTGGATTATGTCTATCGCAATACGGTTATTCATTTAAGGAGAATAACGGTTACTCTGTTTATTTGAATAATACCTTCAATGGTCTTGCACCTAAAATGAATGGTTCATTGAATCTCGATCATAGTGATACACATGTTCATGCCAAAAGATATAAGATAGTAATGATAGTACCACCTACTTGTGGCACTGCCACTTAAGTCATATCGGTATAAAAACGCATGAAGAAGCTCCATGTTGATGGATCTTTGGACTCACTCATTTTTGAAAAGTTTGAGACATGCGAACCATGTCTATTGGTGTATATGCATGAAGAAACTCCATGCAAATGGACCGTTTGGACTCACTTGATTTTTGAATCACTTGAGACATGCAAATCATACCACATGGGCAAGATGACTGAAAGCCTCGGTTTCAGTAAAATGGAACTAGAAAGCAACTTGTAGGAAGTAATACATTTTGATGTGTGCAGTCCAATGAGTGCTGAGGCGTGTAGTGGATATCGTTATGTTCTTACTTCACAGATGATTTGAGTAGATGTTGAGTACATTTACTTGATAAATCACGAGTCTGAATTATTGAAAGGTTCAAGTAATTTCAGGGTGAAGTTGAAAGATTGTCGTGACAAGAGGATAAAATATCTATGATATGATCATAGAGATGAATATCTGAATTACGAGTTTGGCACAGAATTAAGACATTGTGGAAATTGTTTCACAACTAATACAGCCTGGAACACCATAGTGTGATGGTGTGTCCGAACATCATAACTGCACCCTATTGGATATAATGCATACCATGATGTCTCTTATCGAATTACCATGATAGTTTATGGGTTAGGCATTAGAGACAACCACATTCACTTTAAATAGGGCACCACGTAATTCCGATGAGATGACACCATATGAACTATGCTTTAGAGAAACCTAAGCTGTCATTTCTTAAAAGTTTGGGGCTGCGACGCTTATGTGGAAAAGTTTCAGGCTGATAAGCTCGAACCCAAAGCGGATAAATGCATCTTCATAGGACACCCGAAACAGTTGGATATACCTCCTGTCTCAGATTCGAAAGCAATAAAGGATTGTTTCTAGAATCGGGTCCTTTCTTGAGGAAAAGTTTCTCTCGAAAGAATTGAGTGGGAGGATGGTGGAGACTTGATGAGGTTATTGAACCATCACTTCAACTAGTGTATAGCAGGGCACGAAGAGTTGTTCCTATGGCACCTACACCAATTGAAGTGGAAGCTTATGATATTGATCATGAGATTTCGGATCAAGTCACTCCCAAACCTCGTAGGATGACAAGGATGCGTACTACTTCAGAGTGGTACGTAATCCTGTCATGGAAGTCATGTTGCTAGACAACAATGAACCTACGAGCTATGAAGAAGTGATGGTGGGCCCGGATTCTGATAAATGGATCGAGGCCATAAAATCCGAGAGAGGATCCATGTATGAACACAAAGTGTAGACTTTGGCAGAACGGCTCGATGGTCGTAAGGCTATTGAGTACAGATGGATTTTAAAAGGAAGACGGACAATGATGGTAAGTATCACCATTAAGAAAGCTCGACTTGTCGTTAAGATGTTTTCCGACAAGTTCAAGGAGTTGACTATGATGAGACTTTCTCACTCGTAGCGATGCTAAGAGTCTGTTGGAATTATATTAGCGATTACTGCATTATTTATGAAATCTTGCAGATAGGATGTCGAAACATTGTTTCCTCGACAATTTTCTTGAGGAAATGTTGTATATGATACAACCGGAAGGTTTTGTCAATCCTAAAAGATGCTAATAAGTATGCAAAGCTCCAGCAATCCTTCTAAGGACTGGAGTAAGCATCTCGGAGTTGGAATGTATGCTTTGATGACATGATCAAAGATTTTGGGTTTATACAAAGTTTATGAGAAACTTGTATTTCCAAAGAAGTGAGTGGGAGCACTATAGAATTTCTGATGAATATATGTTGTTGATCAGAAATGACGTAGAATTTCTGGAAAGCATATAGGGTTATTTGAAAGTTTTTTTAATGGAAAGCCTGGATTAAGCTACTTGAACATTGAGCATCAAGATCTATAAGGATAGATCAAAATGCTTAATGGTACTTTCAAATGAGCACATACCTTGACATGATCTTGAAGGTGTTCAAGATGGATCAGTCAAAGAAGGAGTTCTTGCCTGAGTTGTAAGGTATGAAGTTAAGACTTAAAGCTCGACCACGGCAGAATAGAGAGAAAGGACGAAGGTCGTCCCCTATGCTTAAGACGTAGGCTCTACAGTATGCTATGCTGTGTACCGCACCTGAAATGTGCCTTGCCATGAGTCAGTCAAGGGGTACAAGAGTGATCCAAGAATGGATCACAGGACAACGGTCAAAGTTATCCTTAGTAACTAGTGGACTAAGGAATTTTCTCGATTATGGAGGTGGTAAAAGAGTTCGTCGTAAAGGGTTACGCCGATGCAAACTTTGACACTAATCCAGATTATTCTGAGTAGTAAACTGGATTCGTATAGAAGAACAATTATTTGGAATAGCTCCAAATAGAACGTGGTAGCTGCATCTAGGAGATGACATAGAGATTTGTAAAGCACACACGGATCTGAAAAATTCAGACCCGTTGACTATAACATCTCTCACAAGCATAACATGATCAAACCCAGAACTCATTGAGTGTTAATCACATGGTAATGTGAACTAGATTATTGACTCTAGTAAACTCTTTGGGTGTTAGTCACATGGGGATGTGACCTTGAATGTTAATCACATAGCGATGTGAACTGGATTATTGACTCTAGTGCAAGTGGGAGACTGTTGGAAATATGCCCTAGAGGCAATAATAAATTAGTTATTATTATATTTCCTTGTTCATGATAAACGTTTATTATCCATGCTAGAATTGTATTGATAGGAAACTCAGATACATGTGTGGATACATAGACAACACCATGTCCCTAGTAAGCCTCTAGTTGACTAGCTCGTTGATCAATAGATGGTTACGGTTTCCTGACCATGGACATTGGATGTCATTGATAACAGGATCACATCATTAGGAGAATGATGTGATGGACAAGACCCAATCCTAAGCCTAGCACAAAGATCATGTAGTTCGTATGCTAAAGCTTTTCTAATGTCAAGTATCATTTCCTTAGACCATGAGATTGTGCAACTCCCGGATACCGTAGGAGTGCTTTGGGTGTGCCAAACGTCAAAACGTAACTGGGTGGCTATAAAGGTACACTACAGGTATCTCCGAAAGTTTCTGTTGGGTTGGCGCGAATCGAGACTGGGATTTGTCACTCCGTGTGACAGAGAGGTATCTCTGGGCCCACTCGGTAGGACATCATCATAATGTGCACAATGTGATCAAGGAGTTGATCACGGGATGATGTGTTACGGAACGAGTAAAGAGAATTGCCGGTAACGAGATTGAACAAGGTATCGAGATACCGACGATCGAATCTCGGGCAAGTATCGTACCGATAGACAAAGGGAATTGCATACGGGATTGATTGAATCCTCGACATCGTGGTTCATCTGATGAGATCATCGTGGAACATGTGGGAGCCAACAAGGGTATCCAGATCCCGCTGTTGGTTATTGACCGGAGAACGTCTCGGTCATGTCTGCATGGTTCCCGAACCCGTAGGGTTTACACACTTAAGGTTCGATGACGCTAGGGTTATAAAGGAAGTTTGTATGTGGTTACCGAATGTTTTTCGGAGTACTGGATGAGATCCCGGACGTCACGAGGAGTTCCGGAATGGTCCGGAGGTAAAGATTTATATATGGGAAGTCCTGTTTTGGTCACCGGAAAAGTTTCGGGGTTTATCGGTAACGTACCGGGACCACCGGGAGGGTCCCGGGGGTCCACCAAGTGGGGCCACCAGCCCCGGAGGCTTGCATGGGCCAAGAGTGGTAAGGGACCAGCCCCTGAGTGGGCTGGTGCGCCTCCCACAAGGCCCAAGGCGCAGCAAAGGAGGAGAAGGGGAAACCCTAGGCTCAGATGGGCCTAAGGCCCACCCTAGGGGGCGCCCCCCTCTCCCCTTGGCCGCCCCCCTCAAACCCATCTAGGGCTGCCGCCCCTCTAGGGGTGGGAACCCTAGAGGGGGCGCACCCTCCTCCCTCTCCCCTATATATAGTTGAGGTATTTGGGGCTGCCGTCATACGAGTTTGGACCTCTCCATGGCGCAGCCCTGCATATCTCCTTCCTCCTCTCCCACGGTGCTTGGCGAAGCCCTGCAGGATTGCCATGCTCCTCCACCACCACCACGCCGTTGTGCTGCTGCTGGATGGAGTCTTCCTCAACCTCTCCCTCTCTCCTTGCTGGATCAAGGCATGGGAGACGTCACCAGGCTGTACGTGTGTTGAACACGGAGGTGCCGTCCGTTCGGCGCTAGGATCATCGGTGATTTGGATCACGACGAGTTCGACTCCATCAACCCCGTTCTCTTGAACGCTTCTGCATAGCGATCTACAAGGGTATGTAGATGCACTCTCCTTCCCCTCATTGCTGGTTTCTCCATAGATATATCTTGGTGACACGTAGGAAAATTTTGAATTTCTGCTACGTTCCCCAACAAGTAGATGCTATGATTTTTGTTCATGCTTAGTTGATTTTTATCATACCATGATTAGTAATTGATATGAGATAGGTTGTTGCATATGCTTGGTTCTCGCTTTGTCTTCTGCTTGTTTGGATGCTATGTATTTGGTTGTCTTGCAAGTATATTCAATGTACTGACCTGGCGTGTCATGCCAGTTTTGTAGGTCTTACCCGAGTTGTTATCCTGATCCATCGTGCTAGGCCGTAACCTTGCCAGTCCTATGAGTTGTGGAGCCCAGCCAGAGTTGTTATGCTGCCAAATCAAGACTTCCGCCGCCATTTTTAATAGACTTCCGCTGCCATTTAATAGTCGTAGGGCTATGCCAGATGATTGTATTCATCAATGATGTAAGCTTATGCACATGTATTTGATGAATATTATTGTACCTGGAATGCTGTATTATGGACCTGTCGTGCTTCAGGTGTTATCATGGGCTGACGTACGAAGGCCCCCTGCTCCATGCGGATCGGGGTGTCACATATATACTCCATCTATAGGTCTCTCTCACACACTATGTATGATTCTCTAGTCCAAGCTAAATATCTTGGGTGCACTCATTATACGCACACAAATTCCTTGCCTCATTGCCCATTGTCGGTGTCAAAACCGATGGATCTCGGGTAGGGGGTCCCGAACTGTATGTCTAAGGTCGATGGTAACAGGAGACAGGGGACATGATGTTTACCTAGGTTCGGGCCCTCTCTATGGAGGTAATACCCTATGTCCTCCTTGATTGATATTGATGAGTATGAGTATTACAAGAGTTGATCTACCACAAGATCGTAATGGCTAAACCCTAGAAGTCTAGCCTGTATGACTATGGTAATGAGTATTCGGCCTATCTACGGACCTAGCCCTCCGGTTTATATAGAATCAAGAGGGATCTAGGGTTACACAAGGTTGGTTACAAAGGAAGGAATCTACATATTCGGCTGCCAAGCTCGCCTTCCATGCCAAGGAGAGTCCCATCCGGACACGGGTGTAGTCTTCGGTCTTCATATCTTCATAGCCCATCAGTCCGGCCCATGGCTAACAGGCCAGACGCCCGATGACCCCTTAGTCCAGGACTCCCTCAGTAGCCCCCGAACCAGTCTTCAATGATGAGGTGTTCGGCACATAGATTATCTTCGGCATTGCAAGGCGGGTTCCTCACTGATGACTTCCGAGTAGTGTGTTCGACCTTCCATTTAATGTTGTATTTCTTGGTTTTTGTGCATCAACAACTTTAGTTTCCACATGTCGAGCGTATGCGAGAGGTCAGGGTATTTTTACATATACCACCCCGACCGTACCACAAAGGTGCCTATTTAAAGAGAATAGATCTCAGATCCATTCCACACCCCGCAAAAAATCCTCAGAGCTTGCTAAGAAAAACCACCCCAACATGGCTAGCGCTCCCGGCTCTTGCTATCATCCCCACGGCCCCAAGAAGGGTGATTGGGAGAGATGTTCCGTATCCCACAGTCAGCTGGCGAAGCTGCAAACACAGGGCTTTCTTCCCCCCGTGGAGTTGGTCCCCGCACGAGCAGGGATGACGTCCTTCAAGGGCGGGGCTCAAACGGAAAACTTCCCCAATCCGTCCAGGGGAGAGCGAGTATGCTTCGTCCCCTTCTTGTTAAGAGGTGTCAGATTTCCAATCCATCCCTTCCTCTGAGGTCTGCTGGAGTATTATGGCCTCCAACAGCACAGTCTCACTCCCGCCTCTATCTTTCATATTGCGGGTTACGTCGCTTTATGCGAGCTATTCCTCGGTTGCGAGGCCCATTTCGATTTATGGAGAAGATTGTTCTGCCTCGTCCCTCGTAATCATGGTGGGTCAATTTTTGAAGTGGGAGGCACCGAAGTGTGGCGCATCGTCAGGACCGGATACCTGTCCGACACGCCGAAGAAATCTTTCAAAGAGTGGCCTTCTGAATGGTTCTACATCGACAACGTCGCTCTACCCGACCCCGTCCGTATGGGCCTCCCCGAGTTTTCAAGTGCTCCACTGAAGAAACACCATAGCTGGCGTCCTCGGAGCCTTGAGGAAGAGGATAGTGCAGAGATCAGCATGCTGCTGGGCAAGATTAAGACGCTTGCTCAGTCCGGATTGTCAATAGTCGAGGTAATGGCGGCCTCTATAGCACGGGGGGTCCAGCCACTCCAATACAGAGGGCTGCCCATGTGGCATTATAACGGGGAGGACGATGCCTCATGCTATGGTCGGAAGGGCCCGAAGACCCTCGCCGCCTTGGCCAAAATACTGGCCGAGCTGTATAAAGGGGAGAAAGAGGAGTTCACCCGTCTCCAACATCGAGATGGATTTTCCATGTATAATCCTCCCAGCTGGGTAAGCTTCAGCTCCACTATTTTACTCCTGTCCCTGAATCATTCTTGACAGACAGTATCTTATCTGCTTATAACAGGAATGGCGAAAGGCTGCCGAGGGGATCCATGACCCTGCCCCTCAGCCGGAGAATTGCAACCGGGATCTTGACCCCGGATATGAGGAAGATCCGGACATACTTGTGGAGCTCGAGGATGGAGTATTCTATTCAGATGAGCTATGACGGTACAGATGTACCCATCATCGCCGAGTACCCAGGCCTCCTTCCTGCTTCACATGTAAGTAATCCGGAGATACCTTGTCCAAGAGAGTTTTCTCATTCCTCCTTACCCACCGCACTATCCTGTGCTCAAAAGGGGAGGCGTTCGGCGCGCCATGCTGCCCCGGGGGCATCTCCGAAGAGAGCGTCCCCCACACCAGGCAAGCCTTTGAAGAGGAAGGCATACGAAGATACGGCCGAGCCTTCATCAAAGAGGTATGAATTTGCAAATATGCACCTTGGCAGTCACGTCCAACTGTGACCTTTTCGTTTACCCTGTATTAGGAAAAAGGTGTGCCAAACTATATCTGGGGGTCCGGCCGGCCATACTTCCTACAGCCAGGATCCAGACCCTGCCGTGAAGACGAGGGTTGATGCGGGGGTGACGCCGAACTATCCTCCAGCCGAGGATTCGGATGACGTATCCGTCACCAACTCGGAAGTGGAGAGCTCCATGAATCATCAGCGCTGCAGGGTTGTTTTACAAGACCCTGGCTTTTCAGAAGATGCATTTAACGCCTTCAGCTCGGCTGATGCATATATCTGAGCTGCTCGAGATGGGCTTAACAGAGCCACAAAGCAGCATTTAAAAGATGTGCTGGCAAGTTTACTTTGTCTGACTATGATAACCATATGCCAGTAGCCCCCGAGACTTAAAGTAGTTGGGACAACTGATTTGAGGATCAATGTATGACCAGGTGCTTATAGAGAAGAACACCCTGTTAGCTCAGGAACTAGAAAAATGTCAGAGCCAGCTAACTGCTGCCAATGCCGAACTGGAGAAATCCAAGAAGGCATCCCTTGGTAATGTTTCCCTCCATCAAGAAAACATAATGGTACACTAATAATGCTAACCTAGTTGCTTACCTTTTTATCAGATCATTAGACCAACTGCAAGAACAGCTGGATGTTGCTCGAAGCGGAGAACATGGAGCCAAAAAACTACTAGCAGCGGGCGAGCATGTGCTAACAAAGGTCGTTCAGGAGAAAAACAAGCTGCAGGATGCAAACACCCAAATGCGCGAAGAACTAAAATATGTACGGGCCCAGCTGGCAGACTCCGTGAAGGAGAACAAAAAACTACGCGGCGACATATTCAGTATGTGGCCGTATTTACCTTATAACAGTTTGGAAGTAAAAGTAGCTGATATAGCTATGATTGCAGGTATATTAATAGGCCGTCCCAAAGAGGGGGTGTACGGATCATCAAGTGATCTTCTGCAAGAGCTGTCGCAGTTGCACGAGCAAGCTCGGCAGGCAATGCGGAGTGTAGCCAAGGCCTTATGGCCATCCGACTCCCCTCCAAGGAGTATGGAGAAGCTTGTAGAGCTGCTCAAGGGAGCGCGGCGGCGTATCCGACTATGGAAGATATCGACCTGCCGAGAGGGTGCGCGAGAGGCCCGGGCCATGGTAAAAACACGATATACCAAGCAGGATCCGAATCATATGGCCCGGGTCGGACCGCTAGGGTCAAATGGGGAAGAAATTCCCGTTAAATTAGTATATGGCCAAGTAGAGGTGTCTGCTAGATACTCCCAACAAGATTGTAAATTAGACCGCTTGTTGGACGGTATAGAGGAGGAAGTTTTGAAGTCCTAGGTGACTATGTACTTTCCTTCTAGCTGGATAATAAAAACAATTGTCATGGCCGACCTTTTCGCTTCGACCTCCGGACCCGAAGGTGCGGAGTGTTTCCGAATACCCTAAAGGTAGAATATATCGGGGTATGCATGGGAACCAGGCTAGGGGTCATAGTTGCTTGAATAGACAATGTGTATCCGGCTAGTTATGTTATATTACATTATGTAAGAAACATCTTCCAGAGAGAATAGTTCTGTTAAGGGTTCCTTTCCCTGGGTGTGCATGCGTTTAATGTGCATGTCCGAACTGTGAGGGGAAGTAACTTCTGGGGTTTCACAATGGAGTGAATGCGGAAACGTCTTTAATTCGCCGACCGAATATTCCCTTAAGAATGCTAGCTTTCGGCTTCACCAAGTCTGAGGTACACATCTGGATGACCCGGCAGTAACAATCGCAGAGGTGCTCCCTTTATGCCCTAGCCGAACTAACGGGAACGTAGGGCATAAGCACAGGAGCCAGGTAACCCAGCTTGGCCAAAACTTAAGTCATATCGATGCATATAATGGCGAAGAAAAGGTACATATGAAAAAACACATATGTGGTGAGCTTGATGCTCGAAGAATAATAGCAAGCTTCTGTACGAGAAGCCCCCAGGTATAATGAATGTACATATGTGGAGATGTACGCATCAGGGGAGGACGTTCTAGCCGTACTAAAGCCGTAGGGCCAAAGAGCAAAATGAAAAAAGATAAAAAAACAAAAAGAGAGAAAAGAATAACATTGATAACAGGAGGACGGAGACGAACACAGAGTTCGGCGCTAGACATAAAATCATCGGAGTCTGGCCGCATTCCAGGGGTTCAGCTCCAGGTGATTTTCTGACGCATCACGTAGGCGGTACGCTCCTCCGGTGAGAACTTCGTCAATGATGAAGGGACCCTCCCACTTGGGCTTGAGTTTGTCCTTTTTCTTCTCCGGCAAGTGTAGAACGAGTTCACCAATGTTATAAGTCTTGGCCCGCACTTCTCTGCTTTGATACCTGCAAGCATGCTGTTGATAAAATGCGGAACAGGCTTTTGCGACGTCGCACTCCTCCTCTAGGGCATCTAAGTTGTCCTGCCGATCAAGCTCGGCTTCTATCTCTTCATACATGCGCACTCGAGGTGAGTCATGAATAATATCACAGGGTAACACTGCTTCTGTACCGTACACCATGAAGAAAGGTGTACATCTAGTAGTGCGGTTGGGCGTGGTCCGCAACCCCCAGAGTACGTAGTCAAGTTCCTCCACCCAGTGCTTGTCTGATTCTTTCAAAGACTGCACTAGTCTAGGTTTGATGCCGCTCATAATAAGACCATTAGCCCGTTCGACTTGACCGTTTGTCTGCGGGTGATAGACAGAGCCATAATCGAGCTTAATGCCCAGATTAGCACACCAGGTTTTCACTTCATCGGTTGTGAAATTAGAGCCAGTATCGGTGATTATGCTGTGTGGGACACCATAACGGTGTACCACACCGGATATGAAATCTATTACCAGCCCTGCTTCGGTCGTTTTGACTGGTTTGGCCTCTATCCACTTAGCGAATTTATCCACCATGACCAGCAGATACTTTCTCTTATGGCTTCCTCCTTTAAGGGGTCCGACCATATCAAGTCCCCAGACCACAAAAGGCCAAGTGATGGGGATTGTTTGTAAGGCAGTGGGGGGCATATGGCTTTGGTTGGCAAAGAGTTGGCATCCGACGCAACGTTGGACAAGGTCCTATGCATCTGCTCGGGCCGTCGGCCAATAAGACCCTGTACGGAAGGCCGTGCTAACAAGGGCCTGAGCTGCGGCGTGGTGACCGCTGAGTCCGGCGTGAATTTCAGCCAAGAGCTGCCGCCCCACCTCCTCGGAGATACATCTTTGAAGGACTCCGGTAGCGCTTTTCTTATAGAGCTCTCCGTTATGAACCTTGTAGGCCTTGGAGTGCTGGACAATGCGGCGGGCCTCATTCTGGTCCTCAGGAAGCTCCTTCCTGGTAAGGTAGGCCAAGAAGGGTTCGGTCCATGGGGCAATGACTAACATGATGAGATGTGTCGACGGTGTTATTTCGGTGGCTGAGCCTCCGATGATATCGGTGGGTTCGGAATCTGGGGTTGTGTTCGGATCCGGACTAATATTGCCGCTTTCCCCCTGCCACACCATGGATAGCTTAAAAAGCCTTTCTAGAAAGATATTAGGTGGGACGGGGTCGCGCTTGGCGCCGATACGAGCAAGGGCGCCCGCCGCTTGATTACTTTCTCGAGCCGCGTGATGGAACTCGAGCCCCTCGAACCGAGCCGACATTTTTAGGACGACATTACGATAAGCTGCCATCTTCAGATCTTTAGCATCGAAGTCTCCATTTATTTGAGATATTACAAGATTTGAGTCCCCGCGCACTTCCAGGCGCTGTATGCCCATGGAGACACCCATCCGGAGACCATGCAATAAGGCCTCATAGTCGGCTGGGTTGTTGGAGTCTGTGTATAGTATTTGGAGTACGTACTGAACGACGTCTACAGTGGGGGACGTTAAAACGACGCCCGCTCCTAGCCCTGCCAGCATGTTGGAGCCATCGAAATACATAACCCAATTGGAATATGTGCCGTACTCTTTAGGGAGTTCGTCCTCTGTCCATTCGGCGACGAAGTTAGCCAGTACTTGGGATTTAATAGCTCGACGTGGTTTGTATGTAATATCAAATGGAAGGAGCTCGATGGCCCATTTGGCAATCCGGCCCGTGGCATCATGGTTGTTTATAATGTCATTGAGTGGTACTTCGGAAGCCACCATGATCGAACACTCCTAGAAGTAGTGACGGAGCTTTCGGGATGCCATGAAGACTGCGTATGCTATCTTTTGATAATGGGGGTACCGGGATTTCCATGGTGTAAGGACAGTGGATACGTGGTACAGTGGCTTCTAAAGCTGGAATTTGTGTCCGTCCTGTTCTCGTTCCATGACAAGCACGGTGCTCACCACCTGATGTGTTCCCGATATGTATAATAACATCGGTTCACCGACGTTTGGTGCGGCTAGGATTGGTTTGCTCACAAGAAGGGTTTTTATTTCCTCCAGTCCGGCTGTTGCCGCGTCCGTCCACTCGAAGTGATCGGTTTGTCGTAGAAGGCGATAGAGTGGCAGTGCCTTTTCTCCCAATCTGGAGATAAATCGGCTTAGAGCTGCCACGCAACCAGCGACCTTTTGGACTTGTTTAAGGTCTGTTGGCGTAGCTAATTGTGACACAGCTTGGATTTTGGCTGGATTTGCTTCAATTCCTCTGTTGGAAACGATGAAGCCCAGCAGTTTTCCAGCGGGGATGCTGAAAACGCACTTTTCTGGATTGAGCTTAATGTCATACGCGCGGAGGTTATCAAATGTGAGACGTAAATCGTCTATTAGTGTTTCGACGCGCCTAGTTTTGATGACGATGTCGTCCACATAAGCTTCAACTTTCTTGCCGATCTGCTTCTCCAAGCATGTTTGAATCATGCATTAGTATGTCGCGCCGGTGTTCTTGAGCCCGAAGGGCATGTTGTTGAAGCAAAATGGCCCATATGGGGTAATGAATGCTGTTGCAGCTTGATCAGACTCCTTCATTTTGATTTTGTGGAGTGTATCCTCATAGATGAGGTTTTGTCTGCTACCACCGTCCATGAGGACCTTGGTGAGTCGAAAGCCGTCCACGATGGGGCTGAGGACTAAAGCGGCAGGTGCTCGGACTGTCCTGTATATTGGTTCATCGCCGGCATTAAAGGTTATAGCCGTGTCGTTCCAAGGGTTTACTGTGGCGATTTGACAAACTTCGGTGAGGCCACGAAGTGCCCTTTTGCGCTTATTGTTTGAAGCGAATGTCTCAAAGACCATCAGTACTCTGGGTCGTCGCCTTCTGGAGGGTGTTGCTCTGGGGTGTGTTTGGTAAGGATGTCCTCGCCGCTTTTGTCTACCTGCCGGAGTATCCAACATGCTCTAAGGCTGTGGGTCGGTATGGTATTCGGTGTTGTGTGTATTTTGCATGGGACATCGAGCCATCCCTCCAGAATGGTTCCGCACCGTGTAATGGGTTTGTATTTCTTGGCTATTGGACTAGGCACGTCACTAGGATGCGCCCTTTTCGCCTGGACCAGTGGTTGAGTTAGGACCGATGTCTCCCAACAAGCTGCCTGATCCCTCTAGGCGCTTTCCATTGCGCTGTACATCTGTACAATAGTTGCCAAGTCAGCAAATGTAGTATGCGGCGGCAATTAATGGCGTTGAGGATTCCTTCTTCGTGCAATTGTTGCGGAACGCTGATATCGCGTCCTCGTCACGGCAATCTTTAACCTTGTCCTTGACAAGGAGGAATCTGGCCCAGAAGTGGTGGACCGTTTCCTGAGACTGTTGTTGTATGCTCGTGAGAGCGCTTATGTCTAGGTGGGTGGATGGAATTGGATTTGGACCCTGACCCGATCGATGATTCGGAGTTTGAAGTTTTTTCCAGACTTAACAGTCCGGGCTCCGGAGTATCTTCTGGTGGCCTTTTCTCGTCATCCGATTCTATGTTCGGAAGGCCGGTCACCTCTTTTTGTGGGTGGGTATTCGGCTCTGTAAGATAGGCAATCCGGACATAGTCCGTCTTTAGTATAGGGGAAGAGTCGCCGTCTTGCTCCTCGACTACCGCTATCTGGCAGGTGATCGATGGATATTTGATTTCTCTTTGGTCGGGTTTGAGCCCGATCCAAACGTAATCTGTGGAGATTCCCAGGGCGGCGATACGATCAAGGAGCTCTTTTGAAGACGAAAATTCCGCCGGCTCCATCTGCTTGGAGTGTTTGGGATCGATACGAAGAGGATTCTCGATGGCCCGAGAGGTCATCGTCGGCTTAACGGCTGAACAGGCGGTCATGGTAAAGCTGCCCAATAGGAGGGTTTGGCCTGGGGCCAATTCTCCTCCGGTAGTAATATTGTCTTTAAGGACGAGGCGAGTCATCAATCCTGTCATCGACGGCATAGTGGAACTTGTCGGCGTTCTGGGAATGGGGGTCCCCAGACTTGCCTGCCTGCGGCCTGCGGCGTGGCTTAAAGGGGGGCCCAGCGCGGCCCATCTTCACCAACACAAACCCAAGACCCTCGCGAGGGGCCAAGCCTCACGGGGCGGACGACACGGAGCTTCCTCAGGCACGGCCTCGTCAGGCTGGCTCACGAGGAGGCAGAGAGATCAAGGCGGGGTACCTCATGAGGTGCCCGTGACGCAAGCCATGACGACCAAGGGCGCCAGGCGGGTGCCAGCCCGCGCAGTGTCCTCCTTTCCCCTTTGGTGCAAAGGGGGTAAGCGCAGCCGCGGAGTACCGAGGCATCAGGCAAAGGTTGCCATTTCAGTGCATCAGGACCAAGACCAGGAGGACCGCAAGACGGAGGTCATCGTGGAGCCCAAGACGGCGTCACCACCAGAGCTTTGTGCAGGCGAAGACTACTTTTGTCAGGATAGCTGGTACTAGTTGTCCCCTTTCAAATTAGCCCGCCATTGTTGGCTCCCTTCCTACTTGATATTTGGGAAGAGGACCAGGGCCTCTATAAATAGGACAAACCACCCACGAGAGGCGAGGGGGTAGGCAGAGAGAGAGAGAGAGGCAAGGAGAGAGAGAGAGAAGGGTGGCTGAACTCCTCCCAGCGGTTCATCCCCCCAGCCAAGAATAGACCCTCGCGAGGCTGTTCTTCCTTGTATTGTTCATCATCATCGGCCCAAGAGGCAATCCACCACACCACACACTGGAGTAGGGTATTACACCACAACGGTGGCCCGAACCAGTATAAACCTTGTGTCCCTCGTGTTATTCCTTCCATGGCTCAGATCTTAGCGAGGCAGAGGGGCGCAGGTAGGTAGGAGGCGAAGTCTCCATGCGCACCCCAGTGTTCGAACCTCAAGGGTCTGCCGGAACCCGAAATCCGACATTTGGCGCGCCAGGTAGGGGTGCGCCGGAGTTTTCTCTTCCGCCACCGCCACGGCCTGCCTCGCGATGAGTAGCGCGTCGCCCGCTCCGGCCGCCGGCGCCAGCACGGGGGCCAGGGGGCTCCGAGCCCTGGCCCCAGCCCGGCAACGGGTACGGTGGCCGGACAAGTTCAAGCCAATGATGCCGCCGCGCTACGGCGGCGCGACAGATCCGTTGGCCTTCTTGCTGGCGAGCGAGGAGGCCCTCCTCGAAGCCGAAGGTGACGATAGGGTCATGGCCAACTGGCTCCCCATGGCCCTCACCAGTGCTCCGCGCACATGGCTGCTCCACCTGCCGGCAGCCTCCGTGGCCTCACGGGAAGAGCCCCGCAGCCTCTTCCCCGCCCATCGCGCTACACCAACACCCCCGGTCGTTGCGGCCCTCCTGGGTGACTCGCACGCGCCGCCTACAAGTCACCACGTCAAGCCATTCATCCGCCGGGTCAGTGCCGCTTCCATGCGGCAGGGGGCTCTCCCGGACCGGGCGGCGCCCGAGACCGGCCTGACCTTCAGCTCGGAGGACCACCCCTCCAACTCAGCCTGCTCGGGTGCGCTCCCCATGCTGTGCACCCCCACCATCTGCCAGGTGGCCGTCACCAGAACTCTCATTGATGGCGGTGCAGGCCTCAGCATGCTCTCGGTCGAGGCCTTCAACCTCCTCTGCATAACCCTGGAACGGCTGCAACCCAGCCGGCCCTTCTCATGCGTTGGGGGCGGATCATCCAGCTCCTTGGGGCAGATCCGGCTCCCAGTAACCTTCGGCACCTACAACAACTTCCGCACGGAGCTGGTCGACTTCGACATCGCCCCCATCGGCCTCCCTTACAACGCCATCCTTGGCTACCCAGCGCTGGCCCAGTTCACGGCCGCGACGCACCCGACGTACAACCTCATGAAGATGCCCGGGAGCAGCGGTGCCCTCACCGTGCACGGGGACACCGGAGACGCGCTGCGGGTGCTCAAGCTCGCCTTCAAGACGGCGGCGTCGGCACAGCCCGCCGACTTGGAGACCCCCGAGACCAAGGGGGCTGCACCCGCCAAGAAGAAACAGTTGTTCACCCAAGACAAGGCAGAAACCAAGCAGATACCCATCGATGAGGACGGGTCCACCAACGCCACTTTCACCATAGGCACCAACCTCAAACCTGAGCAGGAGGAGGCCCTGGTCGGGTTCCTACGCGCAAACAAGAAGGTATTCGCTTGGGAGCCTGACCAGTTGGCAGGGATCCCTAGGAGTGTAATCGAGCATCACCTCAACGTGTGCCCCAACGTGCGCCCTATGAAGCAGAAGGCCAGGCGGCAGTCCACAGAAAAGCAGGCCTTCATCGTCCAAGAGAACCGCAAATTAGAAGCCGCTGGGGTCATTCGCAAGGTCCGATACCTGGATTGGTTGGCCAACCCTATCGTCGTGCCAAAGAAGGGAGGGAAGGAGTGCATGTGTGTCGACTTCACCAACCTCAACAAAGCATGCCCACAAGATCCGTTCCCGCTCCCCCGCATCGACCAGATCGTCGATTCCACCGCGGAGTGCGATCTGCTGTGCTTCTTGGATGCCTTCTCTGGGTATCACCAGATCAAGATGGCGGTAGAAGACGTCGAAAAGACAGCCTTCCTAACCCCGTGTGGGGTGTACTGCTACACATGCATGCCATTCGGGCTGCGTAACGCAGGGGCGACCTTTCAGCGGCTGATGCACATCACCTTGGGCCCGCAGCTTGGGAAGAATGTCGAAGCTTACGTCGATGACATTGTGGTAAAGTCTCGGGAGGCCAGGACCTTGATACAAGACCTGGAGGAAACCTTCGCGAGCCTCAACGCAGTGAACCTACGGCTCAACCCAGAGAAGTGTGTGTTCGGAGTCCCCTCGGGCAAGCTCTTGGGTTTCCTCGTGTCCCACCGAGGCATCGAGGCTAACCCAGAAAAGGTCAAGGCGGTGGAAGACATGAGCCCACCAAAGACCCTCAGAGAAATGCAGAAGCTCATGGGGCGCGTGACCGCGCTTGGGCGCTTCATCTCCAAGTTGGGGGAACGAGCGCTGCCCTTCTTCCAGCTAATGAAGAAAAATGGGCCCTTTGAGTGGACTGAAGAGGCCGACAAGGCGTTCCAGGATCTCAAGAGATACCTGACCAGCCCACCAGTCATGGTGGCTTCGCGCCCTCAAGAGCCCCTGGTGCTTTACCTCGCCGCCACTCCCTACTCCGCCAGCGCAGCCTTGGTGGCAGTCAGAGAGGAGCGTCGAATCAAAAGCGCGGCAGCAGCCCGGGACAAGGCAGAACAGGAACAAGGAAGGCCCATAGAAACCGCCACCGCGGCTGAGGAGGATCAGCCACCGCAGAGGAGTGCACCGGAGGCGGAAGAGGCCCCTCTCCCAGATGGCCAGTCTCAGGAGGCCTCATTGCCTCAAGAGGCGCCATGGTCTCCGAAGGAAGCCGCCAGCACTGACGCACTCCACCTCGTTGAGCACCCAGTGTACTTCGTCAGCATGGTGTTGCGGGATGGAAGGGCACGGTACCCCATTCCTCAAAAGCTCCTCCTCGCGCTACTGGTGGCCTCGCGCAAGCTGCGACACCACTTTCAGGGTCACCCCATCAAGGTCGTCTCGTCATACCCCCTGGAGAGAGTGCTCAGGAGCCCTAACTCAGCTGGAAGGGTCGCTAAGTGGAACATAGAACTGCAAGCGTTTCAGCTTGAATTCAGCACGACCAGAGTCATCAAGGGAGCAGAGTTGGCGGATTTGGTGGCAGAATGGACGGAGGCACCAGGCCTCAAGGCAGACGAGGATCGGTCCCTCTCCCCAGGAAGCGAGGCGCCAGAAGGCTGGGTCATGTACTTCGATGGGGCGTTCTCCAGGCATGGCGCTGGGGCTGGGGCGGTGCTTATATCGCCCACTCAGGACAAGCTCTACTACGCTGTGCAGCTCTGTTTCCAGCAAGGTGAAAAGGTCTCCAGCAACATAGCGGAGTTTGAAGGTTTAATAGCGGGCTTGAAGGCCGCAGCTGCCCTGGGAGTGAAATGCCTCACCATCAAGGGCGATTCGCAACTCCTTGTCAATTTCTCCAACAAGGTGTACGAGCCGAAAGATGAGCACATGGAAGCCTACCTTGCGGAGGTCCGTAGGATCGAGAAGCAGTTCTGGGGGTTGGAGTTGCAGCATGTGCCCCATGGCACCAATCAGGAGGCCAACGACATCGCCAAACGGGCGTCCAGGCGGTTACCTCAGGAGCCTGGCATTTTCGAGGAGCGGCTCTTCAAGCCCTCAGCCCAGCCGTCAATGCCAAACACGGCTTAGCCTCGGGAGGAGCTCCCACAGCCACCTGCCAGGGGAGCTCCGGCTTGTGGCCCGGCCTCAGGAGCACGCCTGCTCCTGACGATGGAACCTAGGGAGGGATGCTGGATCATGAAGCTCCGGAGTTACTTAACACAAGGGACCCTGCCGGAGAAGGAGGAGGAAGCGGAGCGAGTGGCACGACAGGCCACGGCATACTGCATCAAGGATGGAGAGCTCTACCGGAAGCGACCAAACGATGTATCCCTGCGCTGCATCTCCAGGGAGCAAGGGAAGGAACTGCTGGAAGATATACATGGCGGAGACTGTGGACATCATTCATCATCACGGACCCTCGTCGGCAAGGCGTTCCGCAGTGGGTTTTATTGGCCCACCGCGCTCAATGACGCCGTCAAATTAGTGAAAGCTTGTGAGGCCTGCCAGTTCCACGCCAAGCAGATCCATCAGCCAGCAGGAGGCCTGCAGACTATACCCCTCTCGTGGCCATTCGCAGTCTGGGGGCTGGACATCTTGGGCCCATTTCCTCGAGCGCCAGGGGGCTACCGCTACCTCTACGTCGTCGTGGACAAGTTCACCAAGTGGGCTGAAGTAGAGGCTGTCCGCACCATTCCCGCGGGTTCCGCGGTCAAGTTCATCAAGGGCATCGTGAGCCGGTTTGGGGTGCCGAACCGCATCATCACGGACAACGGTTCGCGGTTCACCAGTAACCTCTTCAAAACATACTGTGCTAACCTTGGAACGCGGATATGCTATGCTTCGGTGGCGCACCCCCGAAGTAACGGCCAGGCCGAGCGAGCCAACGCAGAGGTCCTAAGGGGCCTCAGGACCAGGACATTCAAGAAGAAGATGGAGGCCTGCGGCAGAGGTTGGTACGACGAGCTTCAGTCCGTGTTGTGGTCCATCCGCACAACCGTGACCAAGCCGACTGGAGAGACCCCGTTCTTCCTGGTCTACGGAGCCGAAGCGGTCCTCCCTCACGAGGTCAGACGTCGCTCCGCGTGGGTCCTGGCGTTCGACGAGGCGTAGCAGGACGCCGTGCGGGGGATGGACCTCGTGCTGGGGGAGGGACGTCGCCGAGAAGGCGCGCTGCGAGCGGCGAGGTACCAACAAGCACTGCGTCGATATCACTGCCGCAACATCCGCCCCAGAACTCTTGAGGTAGGAGACCTCGTGCTCAGGCGGGTTCTCTCCAGGGAGGGGCTACACAAGCTCTCTCCCATGTGGGAGGGCCCGTTCAAAGTTGTTCATGTTTCCAGGCCCGGCTCCGCACGCTTGGAGACTCAGGAGGGGGTGCCGGTCCAGAACGCATGGAACATCCAGCACCTCCGGAGGTTCTACCCCTGAAAAGGCCCAGAGCCTGTGAAGAAGGCGAACGCCTGTGAAGCTGTCGCGTTTTGGAAAAGGCCCAGAGCCTGTGAAGAAGGCGAATGCCTGTGAAGCTGTCGCGTTTTGGAAAAGGCCCAGAGCCTGTGAAGAAGGCGAATGCCTGTGAAGCTGTCGTGTTTTGGAAAAGGCCCAGAGCCTGTGAAGAAGGCGAATGCCTGTGAAGCTGTCGCGTTTTGGAAAAGGCCCAGAGCCTGTGAAGAAGGCGAATGCCTGTGAAGCTGTCGCGTTTTGGAAAAGGCCCGGAGCCTGTGAAGAAGGCGAATGCCTGTGAAGCTGTCGCGTTTTGGGAAAGGCCCGGAGCCTGTGAAGAAGGCCAATGCCTGTGAAGCTCGCCGCCCGTGACACTCTCACGTAATAATGAGTTGGGGCTGTACACGTCCCGAAGTCTCAGGAGTGCCGGCCTCAGGCCCCGGGGCTCCCTCCCATGCCCAGTGGCAGCACTTAGCTCCGCGCTGGTGAGAAGACGTCGAAGACTAGATTAGGTGTCGGACGCGGCTTTTCATTTGCTTTCCGCAGTTGGCTTGTTCCTTCTCATTCGAAGTTTTATTGAAGTTGTTGCCGTCTTTGGCTTGTGGTTCTTCGACTTTTCACTCTCCTGCCTCGTTTTCTCTTGCGCAAGGCCTCACGAGGGGGGGGCAGCCGAGCGCCCTCGCGAGTGTTCCTATCCTAGTCGTTCAAAGGGTTCGCGACCTGGGCCCATTACAGGAGCACCCCTCCAGTCCGTGCCCCATGGGCAGCGCGACACAAACATAGGGCCTGGGTCGGTCGCCCCCCATGGCTGGGGCCGGGAACTATCCACGCGCGGGCATGTAGCCAGAAGGTACGATAACGGAAGCAAAGCGATGATTAACAGCAATAACCCAAACACGCCCCCACGGGGCTCCACACTACTGTCTTTTTTACGCAGGAAAAAGGAAAAGAAAGAACAAATCAGGCGTAGCTCGCCTCACACCGGCCCGCAGGGAAGACCCGAGCTGCCTCCGGGGCTCAGGCGGACTCCCTCTCGCGCTTCACCGGGGCGCGACAGCGGGCGAACACACTAACACCTCCCAAGCAGATATGACGGCGTGGAGGCTGACCGCGACCATCGCTAGAAGAGTCGCCGCCTGAAGAAGAACCAGAGAAGCTTGGGGAACCCTGAGCGCCGCTAGCCGCGCGAGCGCTGCCCTCTCCATCATCGCCAGAGCTGGGATCCCAGCCGCAGTCGTCGCCCTCGGGGCAGCACCCTGCGCGGCGACCATCTTCCCCAAACACCCTCATGTAGAGGGTGGCATCGCCGTCGAACTTGAAGTGCAGGGTGCACCGACGGCTCAGGCCACGCGCGCGGGCAAATGTCTGCCAACCGCGGGCCAGGGCCAGGATCCCGGCTGCGGAGACCTCTAGTGAGACCCATGAGGCCCGGCTGCAGCAGCCGTCGGCCTGAAGCCAGAGGCCGCCCGGGGCGCCGGCCGGGAGCTCGGCAAGGAGGAAGCGAGGAAGTGGAAGCCGGGTGCTAGTCGGCTCCGCCGACCACACGACGAACTCCGGCAGCACCTCAGCAGCGCGAAAGCGCGGCCTAGGGGGACGCATAGCCGGAGCGCGCCCTCCGGCCGCAGCAATCCGCCCGTCGCTGTGCTGAAAATCGCCTTCACGGCCGCGGGGAGCTGCCGTGGTGGCCACAGGATGTTTGCGAGGGCGCCCTCGGCCGCGCTTGGGTGGGGGAGAGGCGGTCTCAACCTGGCGAGCCTTCCCCTTCTCTGCGGCCGAGAACCTCCTCGACGGGGCCATGAAGAAGAAGGAGAAGCAAGGGGGGATGAACTGTAAGGGCGCGCGCCGATCCGTACTTATAGCTGGCGAGGGCCAACCGACGGCCCCCACGATCGCAGGTAATTATGACCCGCTTTGCATGCAGGGACTTGTCCAATCCGTGCAGTTGCCAAGGCGCCATGGGGAAGTGGAGGCACCCACGTCCAATCAACCGCCACGCGGGGCCCAAGACCGCAGGCTGTTAGGGCCCACAGCGCTTCACTCTTGGCCTTTCGCCCCCCTGCACGGCCAAGCCTGGGCGCGCCTTGGGCCCGGGGCTACTGTCGGCGTTCTGGGAATGGGGGTCCCCAGACTTTCTGGCCTGCGGCCTGCGGCGTGGCTCAAAGGGGGCCCTAGCGCGGCCCATCTTCACCAACACAAACCCAAGACCCTCGCGAGGGGCCAAGCCTCGCGGGGCGGACGACACGGAGCTTCCTCAGGCACGGCCTCGTCAGGCTGGCTCACAAGGAGGCGGAGAGATCAAGGCGGGGTACCTCATGAGGTGCCCGTGACGCAAGCCATGACGACCAAGGGTGCCAGGCGGGTGCCAGCCCGCGCAGTGTCCTCCTTTCCCCTTTGGTGCAAAGGGGGCAAGCGCAGCCGCGGAGTACCGAGGCATCAGGCAAAGGTTGCCATTTTGGTGCATCAGGACCAAGACCAGGAGGACCGCAAGACGGAGGTCATCGTGGAGCCCAAGACGGCGTCACCACCAGAGCTTTGTGCAGGCGAAGACTACTTTTGTCAGGATAGCTGGTACTAGCTGTCCCCTTTCAAATTAGCCCGCCATTGTTGGCTCCCTTCCCGCTCGATATTTGGGAAGAGGACCAGGGCCTCTATAAATAGGACCAGCCACCCACGAGAGGCGAGGGGGCAGGCAGAGAGAGAGAGAGAGAGGCAAGGAGAGAGAGAGAGAAGGGTGGCTGAACTCCTCCCAGCGGTTCATCCCCCCAGCCAAGAACAGACCTTCGCGAGGCTGTTCTTCCTTGTATTGTTCATCATCATCGGCCCAAGAGGCAATCCACCACACCACACACTGGAGTAGGGTATTACACCACAACGGTGGCCCGAACCAGTATAAACCTTGTGTCCCTCGTGTTATTCCTTCCATGGCTCAGATCTTAGCGAGGCGGAGGGGCGCAGGTAGGTAGGAGGCGAAGTCTCCGCGCGCACCCCAGTGTTCGAACCTCAAGGGTCTGCCAGAACCCGAAATCCGACAGAACTCTCAATGAAAGCACCAATATCGGTGTCAAAACCGACGGATCTCGGGTAGGGGGTCCTGAACTGTGCGTCTAAGGTCGATGGTAACATGAGACAGGGGATACGATGTTTACCCAGGTTCGGGCCCTCTCTATGGAGGTAATACCCTACGTCCTGCTTGATTGATATTGATGAGTATGAGTATTACAAGAGTTGATCTACCACGAGATCGTAATGGCTAAACCCTAGAAGTCTAGACTGTATGACTATGGTAATGAGTATTCGACCTATCTATGGACCTAGCCCTCCGGTTTATATAGACATAGGAGGGATCTAGGGTTACACAAGGTCGGTTACAAAGGAAGGAATCTACATATTCGGCCGCCAAGCTTCCCTTCCATGCCAAGGAGAGTCCCATCCGGACACGGGTGCAGTCTTCGGTCTTCATATCTTCACAGCCCATCAGTTCGGCCCATGGCTAATAGGCCGGACACCCGAGGACCCCTTAGTCCAGGACTCCCTCACCCATAACTCTCTCACGCTCCCCTTTGTCGTCTCGGAGCTCTTCCCTCTATCTCTCTCTCTCTCTATCTCAAACTCTCCATCTACATGGGTCACACATAAACATGCATATCTCACTCGCACCCGATAGAACCATCTAAAACTTTATCTCTCTCCCTTGTTCTCTCTCCATCTCACACGCACACACACACACAATCTCATGCCTAGCCAAGTATGATGGTCTCTCACTCAAATGTAGGCACACTGTCGGAGTAATGGGCCACGGGTAGCCTAACCCGAGTCCCTGAGCCTTTCAAGACATCGGGGCTGGCTACGCCCCTCAAGACACCAAGAAGAAGCGCCGCCTTCTGGTGGCCGGCTGTCCCAAGTGGCCGGCTGCCGGAAGGCGGCTAAGCTCAAGAAGGCGGCTCCAAGACGGGCCAACTTCTTGCAAGCGGCCTCTAGAGAGGCCGGTTCCTAGCCGGCAGCTCACGGCGCCCTCAGAGTCTGCGCTCCCATTAAGAAGACAAGACACGGTAAGGCTACAGTGTAGCCCTCCACCCCCATATCCAGGGCCGGGCGTGGCCACAGTGCTCCGTACAGACGGAGATCTCTGCCCGGCATGGCACTGTTGCCACTCCATCCGTGACGTCACTGCTGGCAGGCGGAGCCCTGTTCCCATGACGACCTGTCGGTACGGCCTGCAGGTGGTGGGCCCTACGGGGCAGCGAGAGCCCGGAATACGGCAGGCGGCTCCTTCCTTCCTCAGGGCCCGTGCACCATAAACCAGATGAGACCCGGAGTGGCTACATTGATCTCCCACCAGGCGGCGGGACTATAGCCATGCTTCCCTGACCAAGCGTGCATCATTAGCCTCACGGCTACAGTAATCAGCAGCCGACAAGACCCGCGAGCGGTGGGAGCGGCCTGTCGGCTCTGTACCAGACCAGTCGGCGAGGCCCACCAAGCGACGGGCCCCAGCAGCCGGCGACCAGAGACACTGATAGTCGGGACCTACACCCGGCCGGATTACTATTGTACCCCTGGGGGTAGGCCTATATAAACCCCCCAGGGCACCCATGCAAAGGGTTCCCAACCTGTTAGAACTAGACTCATACCTAGAGGAAGGAGAGAGCGTGTCTGCCTTCTTCTACCTCTAGCATACAGCTCGAGGAGCACCATTTTGTACTCACTAGTGCCTTAGTGATCATGCGGAGACCCCGCAGAGCAGGACTAGGGGTGTTATCTCCTAGGAGAGCCCCGAACCTGGGTAAAGTGCGCTGACGTTCGTGTCTACGCCTCATCCTGCTTCCAGGCACCGGTGACGTTCTACTCGCTCCCACCATGATAAGCCATCCATTGGCATATGTCGCACCCAACCCCCGACATTTGGCGCCCACCATGGGGCGAGGTGCACCATCTCCCGGAGACCTGTTCTAGATGGGAACCTTGTTCCTTCCTGGCGAGCGCAGCCAGCCTGGCATGCCAGACGGTGTCTGCGCCGACGCGCTGCATGGCGCGGAGGTCGCCTGTTCGGCGAGCTGCCTCGCCGATCTTGTTGGTGAAATTCTCCTCTCCGACGAGCCTGCGTCTGATGTGGGCACAAAAGGCCCCGAGAGCCGCCTCATCAGCCTCCTCCATCAGCTCCACATTGCCAATGAGCCTACTGCGAACTTGGAGTCGGTTGGTTCCACTGACCCTATGCTTGTCGACTCCGACACGAGATCGCTTGACACGTTCCCCACAACGTGGTGATCTACGATGAACTGCTTCCTCGCGTGGACAGCGGCAGCAGCACCATCACGGAGGTGCTCATCATCAGCCACGGCGAGCACTCTGTCGGAGGTGGCCAGGATCCGTTGCAGGCGGCGATGTAAGACCTGACTGCGCCCATCCCGGAAGACGCCGACGCAGAGACATTGGAGGCACGCCGTGTTCAGCTCATCAAAAGCGCCAATCGGCTGGCCATCATGAGACGCCTTTCGGAGGCCTACCAACGTGAGATGGACCGTGCCGTCGGCGGCACACCGGCTCCTGGTGGGCCTAGCCTCATTGGCCCGATCCGGCAGCATGGTGCAACCATCGCCAGCATGTTCGGGACAGATTGTCCCATCGACGCCACGCCTACAGAGAACATATGAGCTACCCAGGCGGCAGCAGACGAGCTAGACAAGCTCGAGGGCGACGAGTGTCGCCACATGACAGAGCACGTCCAGCAGCTCCTTGACGTGGCTGCTGGGCAGCAAGAGGCCGGTTGCCGCATTGAACTGCCCAACCGGCGAAACAATGATCCGCCTCCTCGCCGGGACCAAGGCGCATTTCCCCACCGCCTGTTGACCACCCGACACTCGACGACTGCCTCGGTCGACGAGAAGGAGTCGGAGAGAATGACGCCCACCACCGGATCGACCGCCTCAACCGATCCCTGGCACTAGAAGAAGAAGACGAGCTGGGTCTGCCTTGTTTTGGCCCCCGTATCCGAGATGAGCCCTTCCCGAAAGGGTTTACGCTCCCGAGAGATACACCCAAGTACACCAGCTCTAAGAAGCCAGAGGACTGGCTGGTCGACTACTCCACAGCCGTCAGCATCGCCAACGACAACAAGGGCGTTGCCGGGAAGTACATTCCGCTCATGCTCCAGGGCACAGCCCGGACGTGGCTGAACAGCCTGAAGCCCCGCAGCATCAACAGCTGGGTTGGTTTCACTGAAGCCTTCATCCGCAACTTCACCAGCACGTACAAACGGCCGCCCAAGCCTCGCCAACTCTCCTTATCCGTCCAAGGCCCCAACAAGTCGACTCATGACTACCTCACGTGCTGGGCCAAGATGCGCAACTCCTGCGAGGGAATGCATGAGGTGCAGGCCGTCGAGTACTTCACTGTCGGGTGCTGAGAAGGCACCCTCCTCAAGCACCGGCTTCTCTGCGACGAGCCGGCGACCCTCGACGAACTGCTGATCATAGCAGACAAGTATGCCACGGCCGACTCCTCCATGGAGGCGGAAATCAAAGTTGACGCATCTGGCAAGGTGGCTCCTCAAGCTCTGGCTGGCGACACCAGTCGGCGTCATCAACCGAATGACAACAAGCACAAGGCCACGCAGCAAGCTTCCACAAGCCGGCAGGTGGCGACAATCGAAGATCAGCGGCCAGAAGGGCAGCCTCCACCCAAACGTCAGAAGGGCGGCAAGCCCAACTGGTTGCCCGCCTTCTCGTACGAGCAGACTCTTGATGCCCCCTGCAAGTTCCACAGTGGCGCGAAGCCGTCCAACCACATGACTCAGAAATGCCACTGGCTCACCAGGATCGCCAAGGGTGATGGACTCCTGCCTCCTCCTCCTCCTCCTCCCCAGTAGCCGGCGGTTCGGCCGGTCGGTGCCATACAAGATGAATACCCTGAAGAGCACGGAGCTTATGTTGTGTTCACCAGCATGGCCGACGATAGGCACAACAGACGACAGCGACAACAAGAAGTAAATGTAGTTGCATCAGAGACCCCCCCGAGTTCATGCATTGGGCTGAGAAGCCCATCAGCTGAAGCAGAGCTGACCACCCGGAGGTGATGCCCAATCCCGGTTCTTATGCCCTGGTTTTGGATGCCACTTTCGCCACAGAGAGGCAGGCTGCTCGCTTTTCCCGAGTCCTGATAGATGGCCATAGCAGCATCATCATCATGTACCGAGACACTATGGAGAAGTTAGGAATCAAACAGAGGCAGCTTCAGCCCAGTCGGACTGTATTCCATAGCATAGTTCCTGGCCTTTCCTTCTCACCAATCGGCAAGACTCAAATTGACGTCCTCTTCGGAGACAAAGAGCACTTTCGCCGAGAGCCAGTCTGGTTTGAGGTGGTCGACCTTGAGAGCCCTTATCATGCACTGCTTGGCCGGCCTGCTCTGGACAAGTTCATGGCGGTCCCCCACTATGCCTACCTCAAGATGAAGATGCCAAGCACCAAGGGAATCCTAACCATAACTGGGGACTACAAGAAGTCGTCCGCCTGTGTGGCAGACAGCAGCCGGCTAGCCGAGTCCCTCGTGATCGCGGCTGAGAAGCGGCTCCTTGACCGGGTTGTGGCAATGGCAGGCAAGCAGTTGGAAATGTCACCCAACCCCAAGGAGTCGGAAGCTGAGGGATCGTTCAAGCCGGTCAAAGAAACAAAGAAGATACCCTTGGACCTGGAGCACCCGAAGAGGCATGCTGTCATAGGTGTGAACCTTGACAGCAAATAGGAAAGCGTGCTCGTCGATTTCCTCCGCGAGAATCGTGGCATCTTTGCAT
Source organism: Triticum urartu (assembly GCF_056163025.1). Classification (NCBI taxonomy): domain Eukaryota; kingdom Viridiplantae; phylum Streptophyta; class Magnoliopsida; order Poales; family Poaceae; genus Triticum; species Triticum urartu. The sequence continues at coordinate 481,040,955 of NC_141875.1, read as the reverse complement.
GGTCACCAAAGGACATGCCGGGTGTTCCGACGGATTTCGCCAAGCACAAGCTACATGTCCGACCTAAAGCCAAGCCAGTCAGGCAACCCTTGCGCCGCCTGTCAAAAGAGAAGAGAAGAGTTGTTGGAGAAGAGATAGCCCGGCTTCTAGCAGCCGACTTCATCATGGAGGTGTTCTTTCCCGAATGGTTAGCCAACCCAGTCCTCGTGCTGAAGAAGAATAAGAAATGGCGCATGTGTATTGATTATACCAGACTCAATAAAGCTTGCCCCAAACACCCATTTGCTTTGCCAAGAATTGACCGAGTCATTGACTCCACAGCCGGATGCGAGCTGTTGAGCTTTTTGGATGCATACTCAGGGTATCATCAGATCAAGCTAAACCCGGCCAACAGGATGAAGACTGCCTTCATCACGCCATTCGGAGCCTTCTCTTTCCTGACCATGATGTTCGGATTGAGAAATGCCGGCGCCACGTTTCAGCGTTGCATGCAGAAGTGTCTCCTCAAGAAACTCAGCAGAAACGCCCACGTCTATGTGGATGATGTTGTGGTGAAGACGGAGAAGAGTGGAACGCTGCTAGAAGACCTCAAGGAGACCTTTGAAAACTTGCGCCGATTTCAGATCAAGCTCAGCCTGGAGAAGTGCGTCTTTGGAGTACCAGCCGACCAGCTTCTTGGCTTCCTGGTCTCAGAGCGTGGCATAGAATGCAACCCTATGAAGATCAAGGCCATCGAGAGGATGGATGTGCCCACCCGACTGCTGGACGTACAAAAATTCACCGGCTGCTTGGCATCCATCAGCCGTTTCATTAGTTGGCTGGGCGAGACGGCTCTTCCCCTGTACTAGCTCATGAGGAAGACCACTTTTTTCGAGTGGAATGACAAGGCGGATGAAGCTTTTCTCCAACTCAAGAAGATGTTGACCACTTCGCATGTCCTGGCGGCTCCGACTACTAAGGAGCCCATGCTTCTCTACGGGTGGTCAGCACAGTCATGGTTGTGGAACACAAGGAAGAAGGCAAAGCACTGCCAGTCCAGAGGCCGGTGTATTACCTAAGTGAAGTGTTGTCCACCTCCAAGCAAAACTACCCGCACTATCAGAAGATGTGCTACAGCGTACACTTCGCCGCCAAGAAGCTGAAGCCATACTTTCAAGAGCACCCAATCACTGTTGTCTGCACTGCTCCTCTTGCCGAGATCATTGGAAGCCGAGATGCTTCGGGCCGAGTGGCCAAATGGGCCATAGATTAGGCTCCCTACATGATCTACTACTAGCCTCGCACCGCCATCAAGTGACAAGCACTGGCCGACTTCCTCGTCAACTGGACCAAGACCCAGTACCTGCCGCCAACGCCAAACTCCACCCATTGGCGGATGCACTTTGATGGTTCCAAGATGCGCACCGGTTTGGGAGCCGGCATTGTCCTCACCTCTCCCAAAGGCGAAAAGCTCAGATATGTGCTGCAAATCCACTTTGCCGCCTCCAAGAAAATTGCTGAATACGAAGCACTCATTCACGGGCTCCGGCTTGCCAAGGAACTCGGCATTCGCTGGATCCTGTGTTATGGAGACTCTGACTTGGTGGTCCAACAGTTGTCAGGCGACTGGGACGCCAAAGATGCAAACATGGCAAGCTACCGCTTCCTCGTCCAGCAACTCAGCGGATACTTTGAAGGGTGCGAGTTCCTACATGTGCCAAGAAATGACAATGAGCAAGCAGATGCCTTGGCACGAGTCGGCTCCACCCGGCAAGCAATACCAGCCGGCGTTGCCCTACAACGCCTCCTTAAGCCGTCTGTCAAACCATCGCCAGAGTCAGATTCCATCTTCGTGCTGGCTCCTCCTGAAGCAGTCAGATCCGACTTGAGGACCTCAGCAGCCGGCACGGGGAATTTAGCAGGCGGCTCGAAGACTGCAGTAGCCGCACCCGGCCCGGGGACTTCAGAACCCGGGCCGGGGACTACAGCAGTCGGCCCGGGGACTTCATCGACTCAGCAAGCGGCAGTCGACTCCAACCCGCCGCCTCCCGGCCCAACCGCCCTCGTGCAAGTTGCAGTTCTGGCAGTCGAAGAAATATCAGCACCTCCATGGGCACAACCCATCCTCAACTTTCTGCTGAACAAAGAGCTGTCGACTAATGAGATCTCGTCCTGGCAGGTCCAACGCCGGGCAGCAGCGTACACCATTGTCAATAGAGAACTTGTGAGGTGCAGTGTCACTGGTGTGTACCAGCGCTGCGTGGAGCCAGAGCAAGGTCAAGCAATCCTCAAAGATATCCACCAAGGCGAGTGTGGCCACCACACGGCTTCAAGAGCACTTGTTGCCAAAGCTTTCTGCCATGGGTTTTTCTGGCCGACTGCTCTAGAAGACGCCAAAGGTTTGGTCCAGAAATGCAAAGGGTGCCAGAAGTTCCACTCCAAGCCACATCAGCCGGCTTCTGCACTCAAGACCATCCCCATTGCCTGGACCTTCGCTGTCTGGGGGCTAGATATGGTGGGATCATTCAAGACAGCACGCGGCGGCATGACTCATCTGCTTGTTGCGGTGGACAAGTTCACCAAGTGGATAGAAGCAAAACCAATCAAGAAGTTGAATGGTCCAACCGCTGTGACTTTCATCGCCGACATCACCATCCGGTATGGCATACCACACAACATCATCACCGACAATGGCACAAACTTTGCTAAAGGCGCCTTGGCCCGTTTCTGTGCAACGCAAGGCATCCGACTGGACTTAGCATCCGTTGCCCATCCGCAGTCAAACGGCCAAGTGGAGCGAGCAAACGGCCTCATTTTGTCCAGCGTAAAGCCCCGACTAGTCAAGCCTCTGGAGCGCTTGGCCGGCTGTTGGCTCGACGAGCTGCCGGCCGTCCTCTGGAGCGTGCGCACAACTCCGAACAAATCAGCCGTCTTCACGCCCTTATTCCTCGTCTTCCATGCTGAAGCCGTCATCCCGACGGACATAGAATTCGACTCCCCTCGAGTCACCATGTACACCGAAGAGGAGGCAAAAGAAGCACGAGAAGAAGGCGTCGATATGCTAGAAGAGGGACGGCTGTTGGCACTCAGCCGGTCCACCATCTACCAATAGAGTCTACACTGATACTACAACTGGAAGGTCAAGCCAAGATCCTTCCAAGAGGGAGACCTTGTGCTTCGGCTGATCCAGCGAACAGCCGGCCAGCACAAGCTCTCAGCACCTTGGGAAGGCCCCTTCATCATCAGCAAGGTGGTGGGCAATGACTCCTACTACTTGATCGACGCTCAGAAGCCTCGAGCACGCAAAAGAGACGACTGCGGCAAGGAGACAGAACGACCATGGAATGCAAACCTCCTCCAAAGGTTTTTCAATTGATGCAGTATGTACCAAGCCAACTTTTGTATTAAGTATGAAGACTCCGGGTCCCCCGAGATGAGCTCGGGGACTGCCATCCTTTATCTATATGATAAGTATTATGCCTATGAATGTGTTAGTCCGCCTGGCACCGGGTTCGACCAGTCGACCCGGGGGCTCGCCGCCTTGTACTATGTAATGCTTCCAGCAGCCGGACAAGTAATGTATTGGCACTTAAGCCTTCTCCTACCAAAGCCGTAGCTCGCAGAGCGGCTGTCCGGTAGGCAGGAGTCAAAGGCAGAAAAGGGTGCCCACATGAAAAATGGCTAAGGACCCGAAAGCATGTACATAGCTCAAGCCGGCTCCCCGCTTCGCCGACCGGCTTCTACTTAAATTGCTAAACGCTCTAGTCATCTAAGTACTTGCCTTCCCAAAAGTGGCTAAGTACTTGACCCAGCCACAATCCGTAGAGCGGCTGCTCGGCTGGCAAGACGGCAACTGAGGGAGGGCGGCAAAGGAAAAAGGCCAAGGAGCAGAAAGCAAGAAGAGATAGAACTCGGCAAAAATATTTACATATCAAAAGGCCCTTGGCCAACATTCAACAGAAGTTTGAAATACACCCCGCGGGTGGAATTGTGCGAAGCTAACAAAGTTTGTCGAGACTGATAAGAAGGTAAAAACAAAGATAAATTGGCAGCCTAGGGAGCAGCAGACGGGTTCGGCGGAACGGTGGAGTCGGTGGTGCCGGTTGGTGGAGCGGTCGGCTGGTCAGTCTCCGCTTGGTCGCCTTCAGCGGCAGTCGACTCGCTCGGGTGTGGCTCGTTGCTGGAGGCACGGTCGAGCTGAGGCTGGCCATCTGCTTCAGCCTCTGGCGCTTCCTCTTCACCTTCCTCGTCCTCCTCGTCTTCTCCCTCGTCGCTGGAGTCGATCACTTCGACCGAGTCCTCGCCATCCTCTGGGTTCAGCCTGAACCACTCTGGTGGCGCCTCGGCACCATTCTCAGCTAGCCGTGGGATGAAGACGCTGGTGTTGGTGTACTCGGTGATCGCCGTCGCCCGCTTGATGAGATGACGCTCCACCACCACCAGCTCCTCCTGGGCCTCCTATCGAAACATGGTCAACTGGGCTAGATTTAGCCCAGGGTACCACGCCTTGACGAACTCCAAGGCCCGGCGTGCTCCAGCCCGGGCCGAGGAGCCCTTCCAAGCCTCAAGACGGCTGGCCGCCACTTCCAGCCAGTCGGTAGTCTGGCTGGGAGTGCGCGGAGCCGGCATGTCTGGCCACAGGGCAGAGATCGCCTGGGCCCCGACACACTGAAGACGACGCAGCATCCGATGAGCCGGATGAAGGCGGGCCTGGATGCTGAGAAGCTGCTCACTAAGGGACCGGGGGGCATCGGCAGCAATCTGCGCTCCTTCCGCCCTCTGTTCCTCGCGATAGGCCTCAATAGCCTGGTTGGAGGCACCAGAGTGGCCAAGGAAGAAGTCTGCATGAGCAGAAAGCAAGTAAGGCAGAAGCTAGAAGCTAGAGGCCGGCTTGGTCAGCAGCCGACAGCTCAAAGAAAGAAAAAGGAAGAAGTTTACCGTAAACCATGTCTTCAATCTCGCCGAAGCCGGTAGTCAGCAATGCCTCCTTATCAGTCCAGGCGGAGCGTTCGGTCTCGAACTCGGCAAGGAGACTGGACTCCTTTGCCTCCGCCTCCTTCTGAGCTGTCTTGAGAAGCTCCGCCTGCTCCGCCAGTTGCGTGGTGAGCCGGTCACGCTCCTCGGCCAGCTTGCTGCATTCTTTCTCCTTGGCACGCAGCGCGGTGTTGGCTTCACCCAGCTGCTGCTGCAGGGCAGCATTGGCCTCTGCAAGAAGAGGGAAAGAAAAGGGCGTCAGCAGCCAACGGAGAAGAAGAACAGTTGCCGGGGAGATCCGGCCTGACTGCTCAGCAGTCAGCCCGAATCTCGGGGACTATAGCCCACGGGTGCGCCAGCGCCCCCGCAGAGAAAGAAAACAAGGACTTACTTCGGCTCTCCGACAAGTCGACAGCCCGTCAGTCCAGCTCTCAAACGTTAGAGTTGAAGGCGACTGCACGGAGGTTGTGATAGTCCTATAATGAAGATAGCAAATGAAGTTAGTACTTGGAGCTCACCACTTGAAGTTCCGAGCCGCCTGCTCGGCAGCCGACCTGAAACTCAGGGACTACACCCAGTGGGTGCGCTGGCGCGCCCCCACAGAGAAGTATAAGAAATGCAAGAATCAAAAATGAAGAAACATACCTGGATGGCCGCTCGTGACTCCAAGAACGCCTGGTTGCACCGCTTCAGGGCGCCGGCTTCGGCTCGAAGTTTGCCTTGGACGTCCAGGATCACCTGGTTCAAAGGGCCCGTCCCGCCTCCTCGCACCCAGTCGGCGGGCGCTAGCGCTGGTCGCCTCGGCGTCCAAGATCGAGAAGCTCGAGGCACTGACTTCCAGCGGGCGTGGCGTCGAAGCCGCCTTTGCAAGCTGGCGGCGTGATGGTGTGAGGACCCCGGGAGTTGGGCCCGTCAGCATCTCGCTTTCGGCTGGTGGCGCTGGCAGGTCGGCCGGCTGCTTGTCCTGCGCTCCCTTGGATGGTGGTGGTGGAGGCACGGCTACGTCCAGCATGACGACGTCCCCACCTTCCCTCTCCATGATCGGGTGATCGTCACCGACACCACCAGTCGGCGCCACAAACTCTGGCGGTGGCGGCGCGGAGTTCAGGGGGACGACGAATAGCGGCTCCTGGCGGTGTGCGGCTTCTTCAAGCCGCTTCTTCACGGCGGCATCGCCCTCGGCCTCCGCTAGCTTCTTTAGCGCAGTGGCCTCCGCCTTGTCTGTCTCCGCCTTCTCCAGGCGGGCGGCCTCCTGCTCCTCACGCACCTCACGCGCGTTTCGTTCCCGCGCCTCCCGGAGGTCGGCCGCAGGATCGATTCGCCGGCTAGTGGTGGAGGCCTCCGCCGACCCTATAACGGAGGCAGCGGCCGACTTCTCGAGTGAGAGCGGAGCCCTAAGTCAAGAAGACAAGGAGAGGAAGCTCAGATAGAATCAACAAGAAAGGAAGGCACGATAAAAAAATACTTACGCCAACACCATGGGAGGCGCCTTCAGGAGTTTCTGAAATTTGGCCGCCTTCGCGGCGGCTTCCTTCCGCCTGGTCGCGACGGTCGCGTTGTTGGCCTTCTTCGGCACGCTGCCAAACAAGGCAGCGCCCTGTTTACGCTTTCGCGTACCGCCTCGGGAGGTCGACCCCGCGGAGGGGCCCGCGTCCGCCTTGCCGATGCCTCGTGAAGGGCGTGGCTCGTCCTCCTCCTCCTCGAAGTCGTCCGGCCACGTCTCGACGCCGCCCCCTCTTCGGAGCCGCCTACTCCGTAGATGCTGCCCGTGGCGTCATCTTCCAAGGCGGCCGTCCCCAAGTCGGGGTCGTCCACGTCGCTCATAGCTCGGTCCGGTAAGTAGGGGCCGCCCGCCCCCACGATGGCGGCCGTCGCCTCGGACATGTAGATCTATTACAAATGTAAGAGGCCGATTGGTCGATACAACAAAACGGAATCAAGATGAAGCACAAAAGAGGGAAAAGGTTGAAGATCTTACGGCAAGCGGCGGGTCCGCACGGGAGTATGACTGCTTACCAAACTACCAGGACCCCTCCATCTTGAGGTCGGAGATCTCGTTCACCAAGTTTGCCACCTCGGCAGCCGACATCTCCTTGGTAGTCAGCCGGCACGGGTCGCGGTGCCCGCTCATTCAGCTGATCAAGCGAGGCCGTCCTTGGAGCGGGAGAACCCAGCGCGCGACAAAGGCGACTAGCAAGTCGGACGCTTTGAAGACTTCAGCTTCGGTCAGCACCCGGAGTCGGTTGATGGCGGCAGCACTGTCTGCTGACACCGGCTTCGGCTTGTAGCCCCAGTTGGCCCGAGGCTCAGCCGGTGGGCCGGCTTCGTAGGCCGGCAGGTTGATGAAGTCGACAGCCGGGTCCACGTTCTCCACGTAGAAGTAAGATTCCTGCCACATCTTGACCGATTGTGGCAGCTTGATGGCGGGGAAGACATTCCGCGGCGACGGCCGGTGCACCGCGATGAAGGCACCACACTGGGCCGCCTTCTCCTTGGCGGAGGTGCCCAGCTTGGTGTAAAAGAACGCCCCCCACAGCTCGATGGTGGGGAGGATGCCGAGGTAGCCTTCGCACATCATGATGAAGGCTGACAGAAGCATCATGGTGTTGGGCGTGATGTGATGAGGTTGGATATGGTAGAACTCGAGGAACAAGCGGAGGAAGCCGCTCGCCGGCAGGCCGAAGCCGCAGATGAAGTGCGAGCGGAAGACGACCCGCTCGCCCTCCCCGCCGGCGGCGAAGTCTCCCCCTCAGGAGGCACGCGCGCCTTCACGTAGCCCGCGCCGGGAAGGCGCCGCATGTCGTAGAGGAAGGTGATGTGGTCGTCATTGACGTTCGACCCATCCCAATCTCCTTCCCGCTCGCATGCCATAAAGAGCTCGACGAGGCAAATGGCGCGGCAGGGGAGATGAGGATCGAAGCAGGGCCAAGAGGGCTCGGGGGGAAGAACTTGACGGAAACGAGCGGCGGCAGCACTCCAGCGGAGCTCGGGGGCGCTGCGGCGAGAGGAGGAAGAAAGAGGCAAGAATGGGGCAGGAGGGCGCGCGTGCTCCGCCGCTTCCCCTCCCCCCCCTACTTATAGCCGTCGGGCTATGAAGCCGAGGGGGCGGGCATGGGATCGTGGGATTAACTGTGCCCACGACCCCACGTCCCCACGTTTATCACGCGAGTTACTGCGCACAGTAACTCCGCGGAGAAGCTCAACCGGCCGCCTCAACCGTAGCGGATCCGCTCGCTTGCCAAGGCCCGGTTGTGGCAGGCCCAGCCTACTGTCGCGTCCCATCGCACGCGTGGGCTGGTAGGTTGGCCCGGCTGGCTGATGCCAAGTGGCATGCCCATGGCGGGCGGCGGGCCTGGAGGCTTCGCTAGTACGCCACCTGGTTCCCGCCGTTGCGTTCACAGTCTTCGGACGAGTTCGTCTTGTCGTGGCCGACTCCTTCCACGAGGCACGCCCGGAGACGGATGAAGCTTCAGACCAGAGCACTCGGAGAAGGAAACTGTAAGTGCATCTAGTACCAACCCTAGTTGGTTTTGGAGTATTGACGACAAACCTAGTTGAGGGACTAATGTGTTTGTGAGAATTGCAGGATAACACAGGTAGAAGTCCCTCATTGATTCGGTTTTCCTACCAGAGATGACCCCTAAAAATGTATGAAGACATTGAAGTCAAAGGTGGTATGTGAAGACATTCACATTGAAGACTATGACAAGAGAAGATATCGCGTGAAGACTATGGAGCGCGAAGACTTAGCAGTTTCGTCGTTCTGTGTTTTTTTTGTTGAGTCATAGGAACCACCGTACTGTTAAGTGGGGTCCAAGAGAACCAGTCAGAATGACTGAAGTGATGCTTAACCAAAATCCTAAGTCTTCGAGTGAAGACTATGAGAGCAAATCTTGTCTAGAGTTGGATAAGTCAGCCTTGCTTGTAGCCCAAGTAAAGTTGCTGTGTGCGTTTGAAATCTGACCGTTGGAACACGTGTCAGTTCCCTAGTGACCCAGGGTCATTTCGGACAAATCAGGTCGGGTTGCCTAGTGGCTATAAATAGCCCACCCCCTACAACCATAAACGGTCGGCTGCTCAGAGTTAGAGTACGGCTTTTGTCGTTTGAGAGCAACCCACCTCAAAGCCTTTGAGAGAGAATTCCTTGCGAGGATAAAGCCCTAAACACCTAGAGCCAAAGAGTGTTAGGCATCACTTAAGTCTTCCTGTCTGTGTGATCTGAAGACTTATTACACTTGAGGACAGTGAATCCTCCAGCCGGTTAGGCGTCGCGTTCTGAGCATCCAAGAGTCATTGTGGATCGCCAGTGAACGAAGTCTGTGACGGTTTGGAAGTCTACCTTGAAGACTTTCCAGAGTGATTGGGCGAGGACTGGGTGTCCTTAGCTCAAGTGGAATAAGGTGAAGACGAGGTCCTCTGAGTTGAATCTCAGCCTCCCTAACCAGACGTACAGTTGTCACAGCAACTGGAACTGGTCCAACAAATCATTGTCTTCAACGAGTCACTGGTTTCATCCTTCCCTTCCCTTTACTTATTGTTGGTCCTTGTAAAGTCATTGTACGATTGCATCACCATTTGGCTTCACTGAGTGTTTACATGTTCTGATTGGCTTCACAATATCTTCCTACCTGATCCTTACTAACTAGCTGCTATTAGTCATTGTGCTTTCACTTCACTGAATACTTGAATATGGTTTGCCTAGTGTAGTCTACTTTCCGCTGCATGGTAATAGGTTTATTTGCACCATTTGTCTTCGAAACTTACATGTTTTGAAGACTTTCATAAAAATCGCCTAGTCACCCCCTCTAGTCGATTACTAGCACTTTCAATTGGTATTAAAGCAAGGTACTCCCTTGTTCTGTGTGATTCGGTTTAACCACCTGGAGTTTTAGCTATGTCGACTGCAGGGATAATTAAAGTCTCCACTGTGTGCCCCGTCTTCGATGGAACTGAATATCCCTACTGGAAGAATAAGATGCGCATGCATCTTGAAGACATTGATGTCGACCTATGGTATGTCGTCAAGAACGGCGTTCCCAAGGCTGGAGAAGGTGTCACTGCTGCTGATGTCAAGAAGTTCGTTCAACTGGACTCTACTACCAAGAATATCATCTGTGGTCATCTGACCAAAGGACAGTATGGCCACGTGAGTGCTTTGGAAACATCTAAGCTAGTCTGGGACTGGCTCTCCAAGGTCAATGAAGGCGTCTCAACCCAGAGAGATCAGAGAATCAGTGTCCTTCGCAACCTATTCAACCGCTTCAAGAGAAATGACAATGAGAATGTCCAGCTCATGTTTAATCGACTCACTGACATCACAAATGAGCTTCAAGCCCTCGGCGCCACTGAGATCACCAAGCATGTAGTCGTCAAGACACTCCTGAGATCACTTGACAGTTCGTTTGATACCCTAGCCCTGATGATTCAAGAACGTCCTGACTTCAAGACACTCGATCCATCTGACATACTTGAGAGGCTTAACACACACGAATTTCAGCTTTCTGAGAAAAGGGACATCTACGGTCCCAACTATGGGCGAACTCGTGCCTTGAAGGCAAAAGTTGTCTCCTCATCTGAAGAAGAATCTGACAGCAGTTCTGATGATCCTGAAGACATTCGAAAGGAGCTTGCTATGCTTGTGAAGAAGTTCCAAAGATTCACCAAGAAGAAAGGCTTCAAAAAGTCTTCACGATCAAGCTCAAGGAATGATGAAGCTTCTGCTCATGACTACAAGAAGAGAACATGTCACAAGTGCAAGAAACCTGGCCACTACATCTTTGAGTGTCCACAGTGGGACAATGAGAACAACAAGAAGAAGAAGAGCAAGGAGTATGACTCTGACGACAAGAAGAAGAAGAAATACTCAAAGTCTTCTTCCAAGTCTTCCTCAAAGTCTTCATCACACAAGAAGAGCTCATCTGGCAAGGCACGTGCGTTTGTTGGCAAGGAAATGGATTCTGAGGAGGAGTCTGCTTCCGAGGAGGTGGAGGTGGAGTCTGAGGAGGAGTCCGATTCTGGCGTTGCAAGTCTGGCTACAGCATACGTTGCCAAGTCCATCTTCAACACTGAAGACAATGACTTCATCACCGACACTGATGCAAATGACAAGGACTACTCCGCTCCTTCCTACTGCTTCATGGCACGCGGTGCCAAGGTAAACACACGCACTACTCACTATCAAGCATCTAGTGATGATGACTCTAATTGTGGTTCCAAACCCAGCTACAAAACACTTCCTAAAATTGCAACTGAACAACATAAAGCTATGGAACACATTCAAAAACTGTTAGACAAAAGCGATGATCTGTTAGGCACTGAAATGATTCGATCTCAGTCCTTAATTGAAGACATAAAAAATCTTCATGTTAAGTATGAGGAACTTGAAAGTCATCATGAAACGCTCTCAACAACTCATGAAAGGCTTTCAAATGATTATCTTCAAAGGAAGCAAGATCTTGAGAAATTGAGAGCGGCTCATGAAGATCTTCAAAAGGAAAATGAGTCACTTTGCGCCGAACAGATCAGTTCAGCTCAGGAAGGATTTGAACCACCATGTCTTAAATGCATTGAGCGTGATAACGCTACTTCTGTTGCTGAATGTTCTACTGCTACTACTGTTGCAATATCTTCAACTGTTGATGTGGTAACTAACCCCTCTGCTGAGGATACCACTGCTATTGCTGATGAGAATGCTAGGTTGAAGACACTACTTGAAACAGGGATGTACAAAAGTCTCAAAGGGCATCAGACACTATGTGATGTCCTCAAAAGGCAGATCCTGAACCGAAACCCTAGGAAAGAGGGTGTTGGGTTCGAAAGGAAAATGAATGCTGATGGCTCTTACTGGAAACCTGAGAAGTACCCCAAAACCACATGGGTTGCTGCAAAGGAACCTTCAGCAGATCCATCCACCCTATCTGGCTTCACTTGTGCTAATCCCATTGTTATTGATGAATCCTTTGATGCAAACTATAAACTGTTTAAGAATCATAATGGTGAAGTGTTTGCCAGGTATATTGGTACTAACTTCAGGAATGGACCACCTATGAAGAAGATCTGGGTGCCGAAAAGGTGTTTGGAGAATCTTCCTGTGAATGTCATCATGACACCACAGGTGAAGAAGACAAACCCCAGACCACAGGCTTCATACGGTCCAAAGGCTTCATACAGACAGAGGACTCACCTGAGTCGCACTAACGCAAATGTTTTGCAGGGAAGCCATACTCAGGCCTATGAATATGAGCGCGGTTCATCAAACCGCCATGTTCATAAGACCAAGAACTATTCTGCTTATTCTTATGAGTACTATTGTCCATCTGCAAGACTTTTTGCTAGGGCTCCAAAGCCAAAGGTCTCAGATGCTGCACTTAGACTCATTGCTTCGAAGCCACCCTTGAAGATGTGGGTGGCTAAGAAAGCTTAACTCTCTTTTGCAGGGAAAGGTCTCCAGACGAAAACCAAAATCGTCTAACGCTATTGCTGGGGACCTTAAACATCTTGTAGGGCGCAAGATCAAATGCCCAAATGGTCTTATTATGTACTTTGTTCCTGAATCGCTTGCTACTTGCCCTATCCGTCCTAATCTCGATCTAAGCTTTAATAATCCACTGGTTCGTCAAATGTTTTTGCTTCACAATTCTCTTCGTGAAGCCTATCCCCCTAACTGCACTGTAGGGTACGACACCAGCAGCTTCAGAATGGATTATTGATAGTGGGTGTACCAATCACATGACTGGCAAGCGAAGCCTTCTCATGGATTCAACCTTATGTCCATCTGACAAAAGTCACATCACATTTGCTGACACTTGTAAAAGCAAGGTATTGGGTCTAGGTAGAGTTGCAATCTCAAAGGATCAACACATGGATAAAGTCATGCTTGTTGAATCCCTTGGTTTCAACTTAATGTCTGTCTCAATGCTTTGCGATTTAAACATGATTGTGATGTTTGGAAAATATCGTTGCCTTGTTCTAATGGAATCTGACAAGTCTCTAGTGTTTGAAAGGTATTGGAAAGATGATTTGTACGTGGTAGATTTCTCAACAGGACCACAACTTGCCGTATGTCTTCTAGCAAAAGCTTCTGAATGCTGGCTCTGGCATCGGAGGCTAGGGCATGCTGGCATGAGGAACCTCCACACCCTTGCAAGGAAGAAGCATGTCATAGGCATCGAGGGCGTCAAGTTCAAGAAAGATCACTTATGCGGTGCCTGTGAAGCAGGAAAGATGACGAGGGCCAAGCATCCCTTGAAGACAATCATGATAACGACTCAACCCTTCGAACTGCTCCACATGGATCTTTTCGGTCCCACTCATTACTCAACTCTTACTACTACTGCTTGTCTCTATGGCTTTGTCATTGTTGATGATTATTCAAGATATACCTGGGTGCATATAATCCTCTACAAGACTGAAGTGCAGGATGTCTTCAGATGCTTCACCAATCGAGCAATGAACAACTATGGCGCCAAGATAAAACACATCAGAAGTGACAATGGCACTGAATTCAAGAACACTGGCCTAGATACATATCTTGATACCTTAGGCATCACACATGAATTCTCAGCTCCGTACATGCCACAGCAAAATGGCGTCGTCGAACGCAAGAACAGAACACTTATTAAGATGGCCCGGACGATGCTTGATGAATACAAGACTCCAAGAAAATTCTGGTCTGAAGCCATTGATATTGCATGCCATATCATCAACCGTGTTTATCTTCACAAGCTTCTGAATAAGACATCATATGAGCTCCTTCCTGGCAAGAAGCCAAATGTCAGTTACTTCAGAGTATTTGGTGCCAGGTGCTGGATCAAGGATCCACATCACACTTCAAAATTTGCACCAAAAACACATGAGGGTTTTATGCTTGGATATGGAAAGGATTCGCACTCCTACATAGTCTTCAACCTTTTTCACTATAAAGTGGTAGAAACGGTGGATGTGCGGTTTGATGAGACGAACGGCTCACAATGAGAGAACCTGCCAAATGTGCTAGATGAAGTTCCATCCAGTGAATCAATCAAACTTATGGGAACTGGAGAAATCACACCGTCTGAAGCTCAGCCTAAAGAGGAACTTATCATCTCCGCACCTGATCAACCTGAAGACAATGCTCAGCCTGAAGACAATCCCTCTAACAATGACAATGATCAGCTAGAGCAAAATCTTCGTCCTGTACATCCTCGTGTTGCAAATGAAGTACAAATTGAGAGAATAATTGAAGCATCAATGCACCAGGTCCACTCACTCGTTCAAGGGCAACACAGCTAGCAAATTTCTGTGGGCACTTTGCTTTTGTCTCAATATCTGAACCCAAGAAAGTTGAAGAAGCCTTCTTGGAACCTGAATGATTCAAGCTATGCAGGAAGAGCTTCAACAGTTTGAGCTGGATAATGTATGGGAACTGGTTAAGCGTCCTCATCCTCGCAATCATAATATAATAGGCACCAAATGGATATATTGCAACAAGCAAGATGAGCATGGTCAAGTTGTCAGAAACAAAGCCCGTCTCGTTGCTCAAGGTTACACTCAAGTTGAAGGGATTGACTTCGATGAAACATTTGCTCCTGTGGCCAGACTTGAAGCCATACGCATACTGCTGGCTTATGCAAATCATCATAATATTCTTCTGTATCAAATGGATGTGAAGAGCGCTTTTCTCAATGGAAAGATTGAAGAAGAAGTGTATGTTGCACAACCGCCTGGCTTTGAAGATCCAAAACATCCTGACATGGTGTACAAGCTCAACAAGGCACTGTATGGCCTCAAACAAGCCCCTCGGGCTTGGTATGACACACTCAAATACTTCCTGAAGAGCAAAGGCTTCAAACCTGGTTCCCTCGACCCCACTCTCTTCACGAAGACATATGATGGTGAACTGTTTGTGTGCCAAATATATGTGGATGACATTATCTTCGGCTGCACCAACCAGAAATACACTGACGAGTTTGGATATATGATGCAAGAGCAATATCAGATGTCCATGATGGGTGAGCTGAAGTGCTTCCTTGGTCTTCAAATTAATGCAATGGCATCTTCATATCTCAAGAGAAGTATCTCAAAGATTTCCTGAAGAAATTTGGGATGCAAGACTGCAAAGGCTTCACAACTCCAATGCCAGCCAAACATCATCTGGGTCTCGACGACAATGGTCAAGAGTTCGATGAAAAGGTATACCGCTCCATGATTGGGTCTTTACTTTATCTATGTGCATCTAGGCCAGATATTATGCTTAGTGTTTGCATGTGTGCTCGATTCCAAGCGGGACCAAAGGAATTGCATCACTTAGCTGTGAAGCGAATTCTTTGATATTTGGCTCACACACCAACATTAGGATTATGGTATCCCAAGGGCTCAGAGTTTGATCTGGTTGGATTCTCGCATGCTGATTATGCTGGTGACAAGGTGGATCACAAGTCTACATCAGGCACATGTCATTTTCTGGGACGATCACTTGTATGTTGGTCTTCAAAGAAGCAGAGCTGTGTATCTCTCTCCACTGCTGAATCTGAATACATTGCTGCTGGATCTTGCTGCGCTCAGCTTCTATGGATGAAGCAAACACTCAAAGACTATGGCATTCATCTGAAGCAAGTGCCACTCTACTGCGACAATGAAAGCGCCATCAAGATTGCCAACAACCCAGTTCAGCACTCGAAGACAAAGCACATTGAAATTTGTCATCACTTTCTCAGAGATCATGTTGTGAAGGAAGATATTGATATCATACACGTCAACACTGAAGAGCAATTGGCAGATATCTTGACCAAGCCCTTGGATGAGAAGAGGTTTTGCAAGTTACGGTGTGAGCTAAATATCTTGGAATCCTCAAATGTCGTGTGATCAGGCACACATCCTAACACTTACGCATATTGATGACTTAGATGTGCAACACACGAAGTAAAGTATGTCTTCAATCAATGAAGACTTATATTCTAAGTGTGAATACATTAATGTGGAATTTGACTTCGGAGCGCCACGATAATTGTGCGCCGTGTCTGGGTCTAATACTTCCTATACGGTGGGTAACGCCACCACCAAATTCTTCTGTTTGAAGTGTTTCACCCATTCGTTACATTTGCTATGTCTTCACATTTGGGTTGGCTTCAATCTCAACCTGTCTTCATGATTATCTTCACTATGTTGATTATATATATATACTAGTGTTCTGTCCTCTACAGCATTCACTTATAGCTATGTCTTCTTGTTGAATATTTTGAACTAAGTGAATGTGATCGGACCATAACCTCTCTATACTTTTTATCTCAAACTCTATCTCTCCAAATCATATGCATTCTCTTGAAACTGTCGAATGTCTTCTCTGTGTCCTTGTCAGCAGAAGATACAAAGAGAAACATTAAGTCCGTTTTCAATGCTAATTCCTTCACCTGAAACCCAGAGAAGTGGGAACGACCACCCGACAATCCAAGCGTGCGTGGAAACGTGGAACAACCTCCGATATGTTGCATGATGGTCATGTGTCCTTCAGATGTGAATCGCCAGGGGCACCTGTGTAATAACACTGTGCCGTCCCTGTCCCTATAAATACACGCCTCACCACAGTCATTATCCTTTCTTCCACTCTCGCACAAACCCTAGCACCACCGCTAGCCATTGACAACACCGGTGACGAAGCACTTAGCTGCTGCGACCTCTCAGACGCCGTCTTCACGCCGGCCGCGGACATCGCCTTCTCCACCGTCGCCGTAGGTGTCCTCCGTTGCCAAGTTAGGGCACAGACGATCAAACTGCTCGGCCTCATCTCCCTCTCCGTCTAGCAGTTCTTCGTGTGGTAAATAAAACTTCCTTTTTACGGCCCCTTTGATCCTATAGATTCATCACTTTCTGCCACAAGAAGTTTCTACTCACACAAGTTGGATCTATTTCATACTGCATCTCATAATATGCCTAGTATGTTCACTTATGCTTCACAAAGTAGTTAGATTCCTCACTTGTATTGATCCATGGATTCATACAAATCTGGAACTAACTCTTTATCTATGAGTGAATGTCTTCGCACGTTGAGGTCAATGTCTTGTAAACTGATTTATCTTCAAAATCTTCTGAGAATGCATATGACCTTTTCCCCTTCCCTCGCACCTTAATGCTGTCACAGGTACATGTCCGTGGGAGAATCCCTTGGTTCTCATAGTCTGCATTCATTTGCAGAATTCTTACAACATCATATAAATTCTCCCGAAGCCAGTTCCTGCTTGACCAGCAAGCGAAAGCCTTTAAAACCTTTGAACGTGTTGAAGCCATTCAGCTTGAAGATCATGGCCACAGAGAAACCAGCAAGGAAGGGTGGCAGAAAGCGTCGAGGTGAAACATCAAGAGATCTGCCCGATAACCTCCCAGAGTTGTACAAGACAAATCCAGAAGAGGATTACAATCAGCGCAAGACACGAATCCAATGGATTCGACGATATTGGGCAGAACAGTGGTTCAAGTATAGGTTTGTGACCAAGGAATAAGCTGAGAAGAATGCCATCAAGCGACCATGGGGAGACATCCTATACAGAAATCTTCAACCCAGGTCCAGAGATGAAGCCATTGAACAAGGCTTCTATCCCTGCATGGTTCGTGGACCACAGCCTGCGGATGCTGACCCATCGTCATTGCTATGGTGTCGTGATGACAATCTGTTCAAGCGCAACTTCCAGTTTACCCAGAATTCGGCGAAGCAGAACAAGAAGTCATTGGGACTAGACTTCAACCCTGGTCCCTCTGCTCCCCATGCCGATGGCACACGCGAAGCTGAACCCAATCTTGTTGGGCCCTTCTACAACCTGGAAGGTCTCATCACTCATATCGTGGTTCAAGGGACAGCCGTGGATGAGCTTGCAGATGACGCTGAATCTGATGAAGCGCCTGCATCGCCGAAGCCAAAGAAACTGAAGAATCCTAAAGCTTCAAAGCCTGCCTCAGCACCAAAAATCTCACGAGCAAAGCCACTGGCTATTGCACCTCCTAAAGACAGTGTGCAGTCTGAAGATTTGTCACGCATCTCCAAGCCCTCGAAAGTAAAGATGCCTTTGCAACACACCAGCCAAGAACTGACTGCTGCTGCTATTCTGCGCAACGACACCATTGATCTGTCCAACAATGAAGATCTTGCAGATGACGCTCTTGAGCAACTGATCAAGAGCAAAGAAGAAGCAGAAATCTTCAATGATTTGCCTCTCTTTGATGTGGCAATCATCCACAACTTCATTGATGAGTGGTTTGACACACCCAACCTCAGCTTTGATGATCTGCAACTTCCAATTGGCCTCAGTGTCGCCTTCCATGGAGCCATTGCTTCAGAACTAGCTCTAGCTCAGCGCATCGTCGAATTGAAGCAAAAGATTGATTTTGAGAAAGCCCAGTTCAAGAAGCACATGGCCAAGCTCAGCGTGCAAGAGGTCAAAAACTTCAAGATTATGCTACATGAGCTCAAGGAAGCCTTTCTCAAGAAGCGTGAAGAAGCTCAAGGTTCTCGTGAGCGCATGAAGAGCCTGGCTGACAAGTGTGTGCAAGCCTACAATGAGGCTGAGAAGCGCAAGGCTCTTGGTCGTCCTGGCATCGTTCCCAGGATGGCTGCAAAGAAGAAGAAGAAGCCAGCTGTGACCGAACCCGAAGCACCAAGGCAGGAAGCACATCCCATTGTCTTCCCAGCCAGCATGACTGGCTCGAAGCCAAATGTTAGGTCAACCGCTTCAGAACTGAATAAGACAAGGACTGCTGAGGCTGAAGCCAGAAAGAGGAAACATCCTGAAGCCTCTGATGCTGCTCCCTCCAAGAAGAAGCGCAAAACCAAGAAGGATCGGGCTGCTCCCGCAGAGCCCTTAGTTGTTGAACCTATCTCAATGGTTCGCCCTGCATCTTCACAACAAGAGCACCAACTGATTGTCCATGAGCCCACTTCCACAGAGGCTCATGAAGCTGAAGACATTCCAGCAGTTGATCCCACCGCTGCTGAAGACATTGGTCACCGTGACAATGTTGAAGATGATGTAGTTCTTCCTCAGATCGAGCACCAACTGGTATCATCGCATGTGCTAACGCACAACGAACTCATCAGCATTGGTCGTCCTCTGACGCCAATTGCACAGGATGCATCATGGGATGATCACCCACAACAACAAGTCACACCACCCCGGAAGAAGAAGAAGATGACTTTGAGGCCCAGCCAACTCCATCTAGAATGGCGTCGCCAGCGTTACGCAGGCTTCGCAAAGGACCAAGGTCTCAAGTCCCTCTTTCGAGTGTTCCAGAAGGATAAGTGCCCCACCAATCTGTTACACGTCAAGTGTTTCCAGATGCCACTCCTACTGTGAATGTCTCCGAGTCTGAGGCTAAAGCTGCTGAAGACATTCCGGCTGCATCAGCCGATGACACACAAGAAGAAGAACGTGTCCCTACTCCCCCCATTACCGAAGAAGCTGTTCTCAAGGAGAATGTGTCTGTGCCCGACCCTCCAGCTCATCAAGTGGAGGTTGAGAATCTCGAGGCTGCCACCACCAACACAAATGAAGCCAATGATGTTGCATGGCTGAAGCAAAATGTGGAGCCTGCACCAACCAATGTGCCAGAAGTCAATGAAGCCAATGATGCAACTGCTCCTGTTCCTGCGCCTGCGGCTGGTCCTCAGTTTGAATATCACGTTGAGCACAGACCTCAGGTATAGAAGCCAATGCCAAGGTTGCCCAGGTTTCCAGGTCCTACATCAGCACCCGGATCCTTTAATGTCAACAGCTTCAAAGTATACAACACCTTCTTCAATAGCGCCAAGAACCCCTACTCCAGGGAAAGAATATCTTCTGATCGGTTCTGGAGCTATCCGCAGCGAAGTTATTACTCATGCATTCTGTACAATCAAGGTCGCATTTTCCCTCATATGCGTCTTGATACTGAAGCCATAACTGGTCTGCCTTGCTTGGAAGAAGCTCTGGATTGCTTCAAAGAGTCTGGATTGTTGCCGTTCGTCACCGACCAAGAGCACTGGAACGAAGAATTGCTGCTCCAATTCTATGCCACTCTTCACATTCGTGGCTACAACAGAGATCCGAAGACTTGGGTCCTTGAGTGGATGACCGGCAACGTTCATCACGAAGCCAAAGCCTTTGATATCATTGAGCTCACTGGTCTGCCCACTCCTGGAGATCTTTATGAACCTGGTTGTCAGCTTCACAGTGCAGCTATGGAGAGCATCTTTCAGAAGTCTGAACCAAACATGAGTCAGATGCTTAGCATGATGAAGCCTTTGCCTCCAGATGCTGCATATCCTAAGGAGTTCTTTGTTGAAGACCTTAAGTATTTGCCATGCACTATCTACCACATTGTCAAGTGAACTCTCTGGCCCATCAAAGGACATTCTCCACATGCAAAGCTGGAAGATGCAATGAAGAGTTTGGTCTTTTATATTCTTCACGGCAAATGCTTCAATGCACAAGACTTCTTCATCCGCCAACTTGCTGCATCAGGATCTGATCTTTTTGGCTTGAAGTTTTACGCTCCATGGATAATGCGGCTGATCAAACTACACTCAGCTGTCTCATATCAGCCCTCTGCTTGCAATCATCGGATCTTTCTGCCTGACGTTGATATGTCCGTTGAAGCTATCTATCCAGAGCCTGCCAAGGAGCCTCTTAGTCTTCAGAATGCTGAGCATCAAAGCTTCTCTCAAAACATTGAAGGAGTTGTAGCAGTCACTCGTGTTTATCCTCTGGCTGGTACTACACGTGCACCTCATCATGCCCTCACTGAAGCCACTGAAAGCACCATTGCCCAACGGCCCAAGAAGCGATCTTGTGTTCTCAATGACCGAGAGCTTCTGGTTGCCCTTCATCAGAAACAGGATAGGCATCATGACTGGCTGAAGCACCAAATGCAAAGCCTCTTGGTGGATGTCAACCGCATTCACAATCTTTCCACCAAGAATGCCTTTATTGCCCATGAAACCTGTCAGCGTACTTGGAAAGGGCTGACGCTTATGTGTTCTGAAGATGATCTTCAAGAGGATGGCTTCTCTGAACGTTTCAAGTTTGACTCCACACCTCCAAGAAGGACTGTGCTGGGACGAACTCCGTCTCTTGAAGACTCTGAGTTCTCTTCCTCCGCGGCAACTGTGAATGCCAGAGTGATCGAGGACGAAGACGATGCCACTTCACTGCCCCCTACTTCTGCATGCATCGACACTGGCCTGAGTTCGTCTGCACCGCCTAACAACACCGACGACCATGCTGCTTCACCTACTCCTCATGGGAACGAGTAGAAGCTCTATGTCTTCAAACCTTTTTGGTCCTTACTGACAAAAGGGGGAGAAGCATATGAGTTTGATAGTCTTCAAGCGGGTCTATATGGGCGGTTGCTTTATGTTTTTCCTAGTGTTTACAACTCTCGTTTTGGATACATTTGGTTCTTTGAGTTGTAACACTTAAACTCGATGGTCGTCTGCTACTTATTTGCTACCCTGTGATGCGATGATAAATTCCGCGTGTGCGACGATAAATTCCGCACTTAGATCATGTTGCAGACGTCCATCTTTCATTTTGCATATCATTATCTTCACATACTTTTCATGCATGATGAATTGTCATCATAAGTTGAAGAGGATCTCCACAAGTACAACCTGCCATGTGCATTTGCATTCCAAAAGCAAATTACTTATATGCACATCTTCAGGGGGAGCCCTTACAACTTATGAAGACAATTCCCTATCCTTTACAATTTCACATATTATATTCCCTGTTGAAAACTTCAACTAGTTTGTCATCAATCACCAAAAAGGGGGAGATTGTAAGTGCATCTAGTGCCACCCCTAGTTGGTTTTGGAGTATTGATGACAAACCTAGTTGAGGGACTAATGTGTTTGTGAGAATTGCAGGATAACACAGGTAGAAGTCCCTCATTGATTCAGTTTTCCTACCAGAGATAACCCCTAAAAATGTATGAAGACATTGAAGTCAAAGGTGGTATGTTTAGACATTCACATTGAAGACTATGACAAGAGAAGACATCGCATGAAGACTATGGAGCGCGAAGACTTAGCAGTTTCGTCATTCTGTGTTTTTCTTTGTTGAGTCATAGGAACCACCGTACTGTTAAGTGGGGTCCAAGAGAACCAGTCAGAATGACTGAAGTAATGCTTAACCAAAATCCTATGTCTTCGAGTGAAGACTATGAGAGCAAATCTTGTCCAGAGTTGGATAAGTCAGCCTTGCTTGTAGCCCAAGTAAAGTTGCCGTGTGCGTTTGAAATCTGACCGTTGGAACACGTGTCAGTTCCCTAGTGACCCAGGGTCATTTCGGACAAATCAGGTCGGGTTTCCTAGTGGCTATAAATAGCCCACCCCCTACAACCATAAACGGTTGGCTGCTCAGAGTTAGAGTACGGCTTTTGTCGTTTGAGAGCAACCCACCTCGAAGCCTTTGAGAGAGAATTCCTTGCAAGGATAAATCCCTAAACACCCAGAGCCAAAGAGTGTTAGGCATCACTTAAGTCTTCCTGTCTGTGTGATCTGAAGATTTATTACACTTGAGGACTGTGAATCCTCCAGCCGGTTAGGCGTCGCGTTCTGAGCATCCAAGAGTCATTGTGGATCGCCGGTGAACGAAGTCTGTGAAGGTTTGGAAGTCTACCTTGAAGACTTACTAGAGTGATTGGGTGAGGACTGGGTGTCCTTAGCTCAAGGGGAATAAGGTGAAGACGAGGTCTTCTGAGTTGAACCTCAGCCTCCCTAACCAGACGTACAGTTGTCACAGCAATTGGAACTGGTCCACCAAATCATTGTCTTCAACGAGTCACTGGTTTCATCCTTCCCTTCCCTTTACTTATTGTTGGTCCTTGTGAAGTCATTGTACGATTGCATCACCATTTGGCTTCACTGAGTGTTTACTTGTTCTGATTGGCTTCACAATATCTTCCTACCTGATCCTTACTGACTAGCTGCTATTAGTCATTGTGCTTTCACTTCATTGAATACTTGACTATGGTTTGCCTACTGTAGTCTACCTTCCGCTGCATGGTAATAGGTTTATTTCTATCGTTTGTCTTCGAAACTTACATGTTTTGAAGATTTTCATAAAAATCGCCTATTCACCCCCCCTCTAGTCGATCACTAGCACTTTCAGAAACTGCTGAGGCTTCTCGGCTAATCAGCTGCAACGCCTCACCAGTTTCGGGGACTACTGTCGGAGTAATGGGCCACGGGTAGCCTAACCTGAGTCCCTCACCCTTTCAAGACATCGGGGCTGGCTGCGCCCCTCAAGACACCAAGAAGAAGCACCGCCTTCTGGCGGCCGGCTATCCTAGTGGCTGGCTGCCAGAAGGAGGCTAAGCTCAAGAAGGCGGCTCCAAGACGGGCCGACTTCTTGCAGGCGGCCTCCAGAGAGGCCGGCTCCTAGCCGGCAGCTCACGGCGCCCTCAGAGTCTGCGCTCCCATTAAGAAGACAAGATAGGGCAAGGCTACAGTGTACCCATCACCCCCGTATCCAGGGCGGGGTGTGGCCACAATGCTCCGTACAGGCGGAGATCTCTGCCCGGCGTGGCACTATTGCCACTCCATCCCTGACGTCACTGCTGGCAGGCGGAGCCCTGTTCCCATGACGACCTGTCGGTACGGCCTGCAGGCGATGGGCCCTACTGGGCAGCGAGAGCCCAGAAGACGGCGGAAGCCTGACCAGTCGGACCTGAGGGAGACCAGCTCCCGGCAGGCGGCCCGTTCCTTCCTCAGGGCTCGTGCACCATAAACCGGATGAGACCCGAAGTGGCTACAGTGATCTCCCACCAGGCGGCGGGACTGTAGCCATGCTCCCCTGACCAAGCATGCGTCATTAGCCTCACGCCTATACTAATCAGCAGCCGACAAGACCCGCGAGCAGCGGGAGCGGCCTGTCGGCTCCGTACCAGACCAGTCGGCGAGGCCCACCAAGCGGCCGGCGGAGAAGCCGGCGGAGAAGAGACACTGACAGCCAGGACCTACACCCGGCCGGATTACCATTGTACCCCTGGGGGGTAGGCCTATATAAACCCCCAGGGCACCCATGCAAAGGTTTCCCAACTTGTTAGAACTAGACTCATACCTAGAGGAAGGAGAGAGCGTCTCTGCCTTCTTCTACCTCTAGCATACAGCTCGAGGAGCACCATTTTGTACTCACTAGTGCCTTAGTGTAAGTGCATCTAGTGCCACCCCTAGTTGGTTTTGGAGTATTGACGACAAACCTAGTTGAGGGACCAATGTGTTTGTGAGAATTGCAGGATAACACAGGTAGAAGTCCCTAATTGATTCGGTTTTCCTACCAGAGATGACCCCTAAAAATGTATGAAGACATTGAAGTCAAAGGTGGTATATGAAGATATTCACATTGAATACTATGACAAGAGAAGACACCACATGAAGCCTATGGAGCTCGAAGACTTAGATCTTTCGTAGTTCTCTTTCTTCTGTGTTGAGTCATAGGAACCACCGTACTGTTAAGTGGGGTCCAAGAGAACCAGTCAGATTGACTGAAGTGATGCTTAAACAAAACCTATGTCTTCGAGTGAAGACTTTGAGAGCGAATCTTGTCCAGAGTCGGGCAAGTCAGCTTTGCGTGAAGCCCAAGTAAAGTTGCCGTGTGAGTTTGAAATCTGACCGTTGGAACACGTGTCAGTTCCTTAGTGACCCAGGGTCATTTCGGACAAATCAGGTCGGGTTGCCAAGTGGCTATAAATATCCCACCCCCTACAACCATAAACGCTTGGCTGCTCAGATTCAGAGTACGGCTATTGTCGTTTGAGAGCAACCCACCTCGAAGCCTTTGAGAGAGAATTCCTTGCGAGGATAAAGCCCTAACCACCCAGAGCCAAAGAGAATTAGGCATCACTTAAGTCTTCTTGTCTGTGTGATCTGAAGACTTATTACACTTGAGGACTGTGCATCCTCCAGCCGGTTAGGCGTCGCATCCTGAGCATCCAAGAGACATTGTGGATTGCCGGTGAACGAAGTCTGTGAAGGTTTGGGAGTCTACCTTGAAGACTTACCAGAGTGATTGGGCGAGGTCTGTGTGAACTTAGCTCAAGGGGAATACGGTGAGGACTGGGTGTCCTGAGCTGCGTGTTCAGGACTGGGTGTCCGGGACTGTGTGTCCTAAGTTTTAAATACCTAGGCGCCCTAACCAGACGTACAGTTGTCACAGCAACTGGAACTGGTGCAACAAATTATTGTCTTCAGTGAGTCACTGGTTTCATCTTCCCTTCCCTTTACTTACTGTTACTCCTTGTGAAGTCATTGTATGTTCGCACTATCTTTTGTCTTCACTGAGTGACTGCGTGTTCTGTGTGGCTTCACAATATCTTCCTACCTGATCCTTACTACATTGCTGCTATTAGTCATTGTGCTTTCACTCTATTGAATACTTGACTATGGCTTGCCTAGTGTAGTCTACCTTCCGCTACAGGGTAATAGGTTTATTTCTATCGTTTGTCTTCATAACTTCCACGTTTTGAAGACTTTCATAAAAATCGCCTATTCACCCCCCCTCTAGTCGATATAACGCACTTTCAATTGGTATCAGAGCAAGGTGCTCCCTTGTTCTGTGTGATTCGGTTTAACCACCTGGAGTTTTAGCTATTTCGACTGCAGAGATAATTAAAGTCTCCGCTGCGTGCCCCGTCTTTGATGGAATTGAATATCCCTACTGGAAGAATAAGATGCGCATGCATCTTGAAGCCATTGACGTCGACCTATGGTATGTCGTCAAGAATGGTGTTCCCAAGGCTGGAGAAGGTGTCACTTCTGCTGATGTCAAGAAGTTCATTCAACTGGACTCTACTGCCAAGAATATCATCTGTGGTCATCTGACCAAAGGACAGTATGGCCGTGTGAGTGCTTTGGAAACATCTAAGCTGGTCTGGGACTGGCTCTCCAAGGTCAATGAAGGCGTCTCAACCCAGAGAGATCAGAGAATCAGTGCCCTTCGCAACCTCTTCAACCACTTCAAGCAAAATGACAATGAGAATGTCCAGCTCACATTTGACCGACTCACTGACATCACCAATGAGCTTCAAGCCCTCGGCGCTACTGAGATCACCAAACATGAAGTCATCAAGACACTACTGAGATCACTTGATAGTTCGTTTCACACCCTAGCCCTGATGATTCAAGAACGTCCTGATTTCAAGACACTCGATCCGTCTGACATACTTGAGAGTCTCAACACACATGAGTTTCAGCTTTTTGAGAAAAGAGATATCTACAGTCCAAACTATGGGCGAACTCATGCCTTGAAGGCAAAAGTTGTCTCCTCATCTAAAGAAGAATCTGACAGCAATTCGGATGATCCTGAAGACATTGGAAGGGAAGTTGCTATGCTTGTGAAGAAGTTCCAAAAATTCGCCAAGAAGAAAGGTTTCAGAAAGTCTTCCCAATCAAGCTCAAGGAATGATGAAGCTTCTGCTCACGACTACAAGAAGAAAACATGTCACAAGTGCAAGAAACCTGGCCACTTCATCTCTGAGTGTCCACAGTGGGACAATGAGAACAAAAAGAAGAAGAAGAGCAAGGAATATGACTCTGACGACAAGAAGAAGAAGAAATACTCAAAGTCTTCTTCCAGGTCTTCCTCAAAGTCTTCATCACACAAGAAGAGCTCATCTGGCAAGGCACTTGCGTTTGTTGGCAAGGAAATGGATTCTGAGGAGGAGTCTGCTTCCGAGGAGGTGGAGGTGGAGTCTGAGGAGGAGTCCGATTCTGGCGTTGCAAGTCTGGCTACAGCATACGTTGCCAAGTCCATCTTCAACACTGAAGACAATGACTTCATCACCAACACCGATGCAAATGACAAGGACTACTCCGCTCCTTCCTACTGCTTCATGGCACGCGGTGCCAAGGTAAACACACGCACTACTCACTATCAAACATCTAGTGACGATGACTCTGATTGTGGTTCAAAACCCAGCTACAAAACACTTGCTAAAATTGCAACTGAACAACAGAAAGCTATGGAACATATTGAAAAACTATTAGACAGAAGCGATGATCTGTTAGGTGCTGAAAAGACTCGATCTGAATCCTTAATTGAAGACATAAAAAATCTTCACGTTAAGTATGAGGAACTTGAAAGTCTTCATGAAACTCTCTCAACAACTCATGAAAAGCTTTCCTATGATTATCTTCAAAGGAAGCAAGATCTTGAGAAATTGAGAGCAGCTCATGAAGATCTTCAAAAGGAAAACGAGTCACTTCGCGCCAAACAGATCAGTTCCGCTCAGGAAGGATTTGAACCACCGTGTCTTAAATGCATTGAGCGTGATAATGCTACTTCTATTGCTGAATGTTCTACTGCTACTACTGTTGCAATATCTTCAACTGTTGATGTGGTAACTAACCCCTCTGCTGAGGATACCATTGCTATTGCTGATGAGAATGCTAGGTTGAAGACATTGCTTGAAACAGGGATGTACAAAAGTCTTAAAGGGCATCAGACACTATGTGATGTCCTCAAAAAGCAGATTCTGAACCGAAACCCGAGGAAAGAGGGTGTTGGCTTCGTAAGGAAAATGAATGTTGATGGCTCTTACTGGAAACCTAAGCAATACCCCAAAACCACGTGGGTTGCTACAAAGGAACCTTCAGCAGATCCATCCAATCTATCTGGCTTCACTTGTGCTAAGCCCATTATCATTGATGAATCCCTTGATGCAAACTATAAACTGTTTAAGAATCAGAATGGTGAAGTGTTTGCCAGGTACATTGGTACTAACTGTAGGAATGGACCGCCTATGAAGAAGATCTGGGTTCCGAAAAGGTGTCTGGAGAATCTTCCTGTGAATGTCATCATGACACCTCACGTGAAGAAGAAAAACCTCAGACCAAAGGCTTCATACGGTCCAAAGGCTTCATACAGACAGAGGACTCACCTGAGTCGCACTAACGCAAATGTTTTGCAGGGAAACCATACTCAGGCATATGAATATGAGAGCGGTTCATTAAACCGCCATGTTCATAGGACCAAGAACTATTCTGCTTATTCTTATGAGTACTATTGTCCGCCTGCAAGACTGTTTGCTAGGGCTCCAAAGCCAAAGTTCTCAGATGCTGCACTTAGACTTATTGCTTCTAAGCCACCCTTGAAGATGTGGGTGGCTAAGAAAGCTTAACTCTCTTTTGCAGGGAAAGGTCTCCAGCAGAAAACCAAAATCGTCTGACGCTATTGCTGGGGACCTTAAACATCTTGTAGGGCGCAAGATCAAATGCCCGAATGGTCTTACTATGTACTTCGTTCCTGAATCGCTTGCTACTCTCCCTATTAGTCCTAATCTGGATCTAAGCTTTCATAACCCACTGGTTCGTCAAATGTTTTTGCTTCACAATGCTCTTCGTGAAGCCTATCCCCCTAACTGCACTGTAGGGTACGACACCAGTGTCTTCAGAATGGATTATTGATAGTGGGTGTACAAATCACATGACTGGCAAAAGAAGCCTTCTTATGGACTCAACCTTACGTCCATCCGACAAGAGCCACATCACATTTGCTGACACTGGTAAAAGTAAGGTATTGGGTCTAGGTAGAGTTGCAATCTCAAGGGATCAACACGTGGATAAAGTCATGCTTGTTGAATCCCTTGGCTTCAACTTAATGTCTGTCTCAATTCTTTGCGATTTAAACATGATCGTAATATTTGGAAAATATCGTTGCCTTGTTCTAATGGAATCTGACAAGTCTCTAGTATTTGAAGGGTATCGAAAAGATGATTTTTACGTGGTAGATTTCTCAGCAGGACCACAGCTTGCCGTATGTCTTCTAGCAAAAGCTTCAGAATGCTAGCTCTGGCATCGGAGGCTTGGGCATGCTGGCATGAGGAACCTCCACACCCTGGCAAAGAAGAAGCATGTCATAGGCATCGAGGGCGTCAAGTTCAAGAAAGATCACTTATGCAGTGCCTGTGAGGCAGGAAAGATGACGAGGGCCAAACATCCCTCGAAGACAATCATGACCACTACTCGACCCTTCGAACTGCTTCACATGGATCTTTTCGGTCCCACTCATTACTCAACTCTTACTACTACTGCTTGTCTCTATGGCTTTGTCATTGTTGATGATTATTCTAGATATACTTGGGTGCACATAATCCTTTACAAGACTGAAGTGCGGGATGTCTTCAGACGCTTCGCCAATCGAGCAATGAACAACTATGGCGCCAAGATAAAGCATATCAGAAGTGAAAATGGCACTGAATTCAAGAACACTGGCCTTGATACATATCTTGATACCTTGTGCATCACACATGAATTCTCAGCCCCGTACACGCCACAGCAGAATGGGGTCGTCGAACGCAAGAACAGAACACTCATTGAGATGGCCAGAACGATGCTAGATGAATACAAGACTCCAAGAAAATTCTGGCCTGAAGCCATTGATACTGCATGCCATACAATCAATCGTGTTTATCTTCACAAGCTTCTGAACAAGACATCTTATGAGCTCCTTACTGGCAAGAAGCGAAATGTCAGTTACTTCAGAGTATTTGGCGCCAGTTGCTGGATCAAGGACCCACATCACACCTCAAAGTTTGCACCAAAAGCACATGAGGGTTTTATGCTTGGATATGGAAAGGATTCGCACTCCTACAGAGTCTTCAATCTCTTTCATTACAAAGTGGTTGAAACAGTGGATGTGCGGTTCGATGAGACCAACGGTTCACAAAGAGAGCAACTGCCAAATGTGCTAGATGAAGTTCCATCCAGTGAATCAATCAAGCTAATGGGAACTGGAGAAATTATACCTTCTGAAGCTCATCCTAAAGAAGAACTTATCATCTCAGCACCTGATCAACATGAAGACATTGCTCAGCCTGAAGACATTCCTTCTAACAATGACAATGATCAGCAAGAGCAAAATCTTCGCCCTGTACATCCTCGCGTTGCCAATGAAGTGCAGATTGAAAGAATAATTGATAGCATCAATGCACCCGGTCCACTCACTCGTTTAAGGGCAACTCAGCTAGCAAATTTCTGTGGGCACTTCGCATTCGTCTCAATAACAGAACCCAAGAAAGTTGAAGAAGCCTTCATGGAACCTGAATGGATTCAAGCTATGCAAGATGAGCTTCAACAGTTTGAGCTGAATAATGTATGGGAACTGGTCAAGCATCCCGATCCTCGGAAGCACAACATAATAGGCACCAAATGGATATACCGCAACAAGCAAGATGAGCATGGTCAAGTTGTCAGAAACAAAGCTCGTCTCGTTGCTCAAGGATATACTCAAGTGGAAGGCATTGACTTCGACGAAACATTTGCTCCTGCGGCTAGACTTGAAGCCATACGCATACTGCTGGCCTATGCAAATCATCACAACATATTTCTTTATCAAATGGATGTGAAGAGCGCCTTCCTCAATGGCAAGATTGAAGAAGAAGTGTATGTTGCACAACCTCCTGGCTTTGAAGATCCAAAACATCCTGACATGGTATACAAGCTCAACAAGGCACTGTATGGCCTCAAACAAGCCCCTCGGGCCTGGTATGACACACTCAAATACTTCCTGAAGAGCAAAGGCTTAATACCTGGTTCTCTCAACCCCACTCTCTTCACGAAGACATATGATGGTGAACTATTTGTGTGCCAAATATATGTGGATGACATTATCTTCGGCTGCACCAATTAGAAGTACAGTGAAGAGTTTGGATATATGATGCAAGAGCAATATCAAATGTCTATGATGGGAGAGCTGAAGTTCTTTCTCGGTCTTCAAATACGACAGCAACGCAACGGCATCTTCATATCTCAAGAGAAGTATCTCAAAGATTGCCTGAAGAAGTTCGGTATGCAAGACTGCAAAGGCTTCACGATGCCAATGCCAGCCAAGCATCATCTAGGTCCTGACGATAATGGTAAAGAGTTCGATCAAAAGGTATACCACTCCATGATTGGTTCTTTACTTTATCTATGTGCATCTAGGCCAGATATTATGCTTAGTGTTTGCATGTGTGCTCGATTTCAAGCGGCACCAAAGGAGTCGCATCACTTAGCTGTGAAGCGAATTCTTCGATATTTGGCTCACACCCCAACTCTAGGATTATGGTATCCAAAGGGCTCAGAGTTTGATCTGGTTGGATTCTCGGATGTTGATTATGTTGGTGACAAAGTTGATCGCAAGTCTACATCAGGCACATGTCACTTTCTGGGACAATCACTTGTATGTTGGTCTTCAAAGAAGCAGAACTGTGTATCTCTCTCCACTGCTGAATCTGAATACATTGCTGCCAGATCTTGCTGCGCTCAGCATCTGTGGATGAAGCAAATGCTCAAAGACTATGGCATTCATTTGAAGCAAGTGCCACTCTACTGCGACAACGAAAGCGCCATCAAGATTGCCAACAACCCAGTTCAGTACTCGAAGACAAAGCACATTGAAATTCGTCATCACTTTCTCAGAGATCATGTTGTGAAGGAAGATATTGATATCATACACGTCAACACTGAAGAGCAATTGGCAGATATCTTCACCAAGCCCTTGGATGAGAAGAGATTTTGCAAGTTACGATGTGAGCTAAATATCCTGGAATCCTCAAATGTCCTGTGATCAGGCACACATCCTAACCCTTATGCATATTGATGACTTAGATGTGCAACACACGAAGTAAAGTATATCTTCAATCAATGAAGACATACATTCTAAGTGTGAATACATTAATGTGGAATTTGACTTCGGAGTGCCACGATAATTGTGCGCCGTGTCTAGGTCTAATACTTCCTATACGGTGGGTAACGCCACCACCAAATGTTCTATTTTGAAGTGTTTCACTCATGGCGTTACCTTGCTATGTCTTCACATTTGGTTTGGCTTCAATCTCAACATGTCTTCATGATTATCTTCACTATGTTGATTATATATATACTAGTGTTCTGTCCTCTACATCATTCACTTATAGCTATGTCTTCTTGTTGAATCTTTTGAACTAAGTGAATGTGATCAGACCCTAACCTCTCTATGCTATCTATCTCAAACTCTTATCTCTCCAAATCATATGCATTCTATTGAAACTGTCGAATTTCTTCTCTGCGTCCTTGTCAGCAGAAGATACAAAGACAAACCTTAAGTCCACCTTCAATGCTCATTCCTCCACATGAAACCTGGAGAAGTAGGAACGACCACCCGACAATCCAGGCGTGCGTGGGACGTGGAACAAACCCCAAAATTCTGCATAATGGCCACGTGTTCCTCAGATGCGAATCGCCAGGGGCACCTGTGTAATAACGCAGTGCCACCCCTGTACCTATAAATACACACTTCACGGCGGTCATTATATCTTCTTCCACTCTCGCACGAACCCTAGCGCCACCGCTAGCCCTCGACGACGCCGGCGACGAAGCGCTTCACTGCCGCAACCTCTCCGACGCCGTCTTCACGCCGACTGTGGACATCGTCCTCTCCGCCGTTGCCGTAGGTGTCCTCCGTCGCCAAGTTACGGCACGGAAGATCAAACTGCTCGGCCTCATCTTCCACTCCGTCTAGCAGTTCTTAGTGTGGTAAATAAAACTTCCTTTTTACGGCACCGTTGATCCTATGGATTTGTCACTTTCTACCACAAGCAGTTTCTATTCACACAAGTTAGATCTCTCTCATACTGCATCTCATAACATGCCTAGTATATTCACTTATGCTTCACAAAGTAGTTAGATTCCTCACTTGTACTGATCTCTGGATTCGTACAAATCTGGAACCAACTCCTTATCTATGAGTGAATGTCTTCGCTGAGGTCAATGTCTTCTAAACTGTTTTATATTAAAAATCTTCTGAGAATGCATATGACCTCTTCCCCTTCCCTCGCACCTTAATGCTGTCACAGGTACATGTCCGTGGGAGAATCCCTTGGTTCTCATAGTATGTATTCATTTGCAGAATTCTTACATCATCATATAAATTCTCCCGAAGCAAGTTCCTTTTTGTCCAGCAAGCGAAAATCTTTGAAGCCTTTGAACGTGTTGAAGCCTTTCAGTTTAAAGTTCATGGCTTCAGAGAAATCAGCAAGGAAGGGTGGCAGAAAGCGTCGTGGAGAAACATCTAGAGATCTGCGAGATGACCACTCAGAACTGTACAAGACAGATCCTGAAGAGGATTACAATCAGCGCAAGACCCGAATCCAATGGATTCGAAGATATTGGACAGAACAATGGTTCAAATACCGATTTGTAACCCAGGAATATACTGAGAAAAATGCCATCAAGAGACCGTGGGGAGACATCCTATACAAGAATCTTCAACCCAGGTCCAGAGATGAAGCCATTGAACAAGGCTTCTATCCCTGCATGGTCCGTGGGCCACAGCCTATTGATGCACACCCATCGTCACTACTATGGTGTCGTGACGACATTCTGTTCAAGCGCAACTTCCAGTTTGCCCAGAACTCAGCAAAGCAAAACAAGAAGACATTGGGACTAGACTTCAACCCTGGTCCATCAGCTCCAAGGGCTGATGGCACACAAGATGCAGAACCCAATGTCGTCGGTCCTTTCTACAACCTTGAAGGCCTCATCACCCATATCTTGGTTCAAGGGACTGCAGTGAATGAGCCTGCAGCTGACGCTGAATCAGATGAAGCGCCTGCAGCGCCGAAGCCAAAGAAGTTGAAGAAGCCTAAAGCTTCAAAGCCTGCCCCTTCACCAAAAATCTCACGGGCGAAGCCACTGGCAACTGCACCTCCTGAAGACAGTGTGCAGTCCGAAGATTTATCATGCATCTCCAAGCCCCAGAAGGTCAAGATGCCTCTGCCACACACCGGCCAAGAGCTAACAGCTGCTGCCATTCTGCGCAATGATGCCATTGATCTGTCAAGTGATGAAGATCTTGCAGATGACGCTCTTGAGCAACTCATCAAGAGCAAAGAAGAAGAAGAAATCTTCAATGATCTGCCTCTCTTTGATGTAACAATCATCCACAACTTCATTGATGAATGGTTTGACACGCCAAACATCAGCTTCGACGATCTCCAACTACCCATTGGCCTCAGTGTCGCCTTCCATGGCGCCATTGCTTCAGAGTTAGCTATCGCCCAGCACATTGTTGAACTGAAGCAGAAGATTGAATTTGAGAAATCTCAGTTCAAGAAGCATATGGCCAAGCTCAGCGTGCAAGACATGAAGAATTTCAAGATTATGCTGCACGAGCTCAAGGAAGCCTTTCTAAAGAAACGTGCAGAAGCTCAGGGTTCTCGTGAGCGCATGAAGGTCCTGGCTGATAGGTGTGTGCAAGCCTACAATGAGGCTGAGTAGCGCAAGGCCCTTGGACGTCCTGGCATCGACCCCAAGATGGCTTCCAAGAAGCAGAAGAAGCCCGCTATGGCTGAACCTGAAGCACCAAGGCTGGAGGCAGATCCCCTTGTCTTCCCAACTAGCATGACTGGCCCGAAGCCAAAGGTCAGGTCAACCGCTTCAGAACTGAAGAAGACCAGGACTGCTGAGGCTGAAGCAAGGAAGAGAAAACATCCTGAAGCCTCTGCTACCGCCCCCGCCAAGAAGAAAAGAATGACCAAGACAGAGCCCTTGATTGTTGAATCCATTTCCATGGTTCACCCCAACACCGATCCACAAGAACGTCAACTGACTGTCCATGAGCCTGCTTTCACAGAGGCTCATGAAGCTGAAGACTTTCCAGCAGCTGATCCCATCGCTGCTGAAGACATTGGTCATCATGACCATGTTGAAGATGATGCAGCCCTTCCTCAGCTAGAACACCAACATGTATCATCGCCTATGCTCACGCACAGCGAACTCATCAGCATTGGTCGTCCACTGATGCCAATTGCACAGGATGTTTCATGGGCGGATCGCCCACAAGAGAATGAAGACCTTGGGGCCCAGCCAACAGCAACTCCACAGGCGTCACCCGCATTGCGCAGGCTTCGCAAAGGTCCAAGGCCTCAAGTCTCTGCTGAAGACAATCCGGCTGCATCAGCCGCGGAAGAAGAAGTCCCTTGCCACTCCCCTGTCCCACCAAGAAGCAGTTCTCGAGGAGAACGTGATCGTGACCGATCCTCCTGCTCGTCAAGTGGAGGTTAAACATCTTGAGGCTGCCACCACCAACACCATTGAAGCCACTGATGCTGTCATGGCTGAAGCTAATGTGGAGCCCTCACCAACAAAAGCACCAGAAGTCAGCGAAGCCACTGATCCCGCCACTTCTGTTCCTGAGTCTGTTGCCCCCGGTCCCCAGTTCGACTATCATGTTGAGCACAGGCCTCAGGTACAGAAGCCAATCCCAAGATTGCCAAGTTTCCCAGGTCCTGCATCAGCACCTGGCTCCTTGAATATCAATGGCTTCAGAGCAGACAACACATTCTTCAACAGCTCCAGGAACCCCTACTCCAGGGAAAGAATATCATCTGATCGGTTCTGAAGTTATCCGCAGCGAAGCTATAACTCATGCGTTATTTACAACAAAGGTCGCATCTTCCCACACAAGTGCCTTGACATTGAAGCAATAGCTGGTCTGCCCTATCTGGAAGAAGCTCTGGATTGCTTCAAAGAGGTTGGACTGCTGCCGTTTGTCACTGACCAAGAGCATTGGAATGAAGAGTTGCTGCTCGAATTCTATGCCACACTTCACATCCGCGGGTATAGCAGAGATCCAAAGACTTGGGTCCTGGAGTGGATGACAGGAAATGTTCATCACGAAGCCAAAGCCTTTGACATCATTGAGCTCACTGGTTTGCCCACTCCTGGCGATCTCTACGAGCATGGCTGTCAGCTTCATAGTGAAGCTATTGAGAGCATCTTTCAGAAGACTGAACCTAATATGAGTCAGATGCTCAGTATGATGAAGCCATTGCCCCAAGATGCTGCTTATCCCACGGAGTTCTTCGTTGAAGACCTTGAGTATCCGCCAAGAACCATTTATCACATCATAAGGCGAACTCTATGGCAAATCAAAGGACATTCTCCCCATGCCAAGCTGGAAGGTGCAATGAAGACTTTGGTCTTCTACATTCTTCAGGGAAAATGCTTCAATACACAGGATTTCTTCATTCGCCAACTTGCTGCATCTGGCTCTGATCTGTTTGGTTTGAAGTTCTACGCCCCTTGGGTGATGCGGCTGATCAAACTTCACTCCGCTATCTCATATCAGCCCTCGGCCCGCAACCATCGGATCTTTTTTCCTGATGTGGATATGTCTATTGAAGCCATCTATCCTGAGCCTGCCAAGGAACCTCTCAGTCTTCAGAATGCAGAGCATCAAAGTTTCACTCAGAACGTTGAAGGCATGGAAGCCGTAACTCGTGTGTATCCTTTGGCTGGCACTACACATGCACCGCATCCTGCTCTCACTGAAGCCACTGACAGTACAACTGCTCCATGACCCAAGAAGCGCACTCGTGGTCTCAACGACCGAGAGCTTCTTGTGGCTCTTCATCAGAAACAGGATAGGCATCATGACTGGCTGAAGCGTCAGATGCAAAGCCTCTTGGTGGATGTTAATCGCATTCGCAATCTTGCCACCAAGAATGCTTTTGTTGCCCATGAAACCTCTCGCTACACATGGAAAGGGCTAACGCTGATGTGTTCTGAAGATGATCTTCAAGAGGATGGCTTCACTGAGCGATTCAAGTTGACTCCACACCTCCTCGAAGGGTAGTGCTGCGACGAAATCCATCCCTTGAAGACTCTGAGTTCTCTTCCTCTACTCCAACTGTGAATGCCAGAGTGATCGAGGATGAAGACGATGCTACTTCACCGCCACCTCCTTCAGCACGCTTCGACTCTGCTCCAAGCTCTTCAGCACCGCCAAACACCACCAACGACCCTGCTGCTTCACCTACTCCTCATGGGAACGAGTAGATGCTCTATGTCTTCAAACCTTTTAGGTCCTTACTAACAAAAGGGGGAGAAGCATATGAGGTTGATAGTCTTCAAGAGGGTCCATATGGGCGGGTGCTTTATATTTTGCTTCGTGCTTACAACTCTCGTTTTGCTACATTTGGTTCTTTGAGTTGTAACACTTAAACTCGAGGATCGTCTGCTACTTATCTGCCACCTTGTGTTGCGATGATAACTTCCGCATGTGCAACGATAAATTCCGCACTTAGATCATTCTGCAGACATCCATTTTCCATTATGCATGTCATTATCTTCATATACTTTCACATGCATAGTGGATTGTCATCATAAGTTGAAGTGGATCTCCACAAGTACAACCTGCCATGTGCATTTGCATTCCAAAAGCAAATTACTTATATGCACATCTTCAGGGGGAGCCCTTGCAACTTATGAAGACAATTCCTTATCCTTTACAATTTCACAGATTATATTCCCCGTTGAAAACTTCAACTAGTTTGTCATCAA
This sequence comes from Triticum urartu, assembly GCF_056163025.1. Taxonomy (NCBI): domain Eukaryota; kingdom Viridiplantae; phylum Streptophyta; class Magnoliopsida; order Poales; family Poaceae; genus Triticum; species Triticum urartu. The sequence continues at coordinate 481,003,697 of NC_141875.1, read as the reverse complement.
TCACCAAAAAGGGGGAGATTGTAAGTGCATCTAGTGCCACCCCTAGTTGGTTTTGGAGTATTGACGACAAACCTTGTTGAGGGACTAATGTGTTTGTGAGAATTGCAGGATAACACAGGTAGAAGTCCCTCATTGATTCGGTTTTCCTACCAGAGATGACCCCTAAAAATGTATGAAGACATTGAAGTCAAAGGTGGTATATGAAGATATTCACATTGAAGACTATGACAAGAGAAGACACCACATAAAGCCTATGGAGCTCGAAGACTTAGATCTTTCGTAGTTCTCTTTCTTCTGTGTTGAGTCATAGGAACCATCGTACTATTAAGTGGGGTCCAAGAGAACCAGTCAGAATGACTGAAGTGATGCTAAAACAAAACCTATGTCTTCGAGTGAAGACTTTGAGAGCGAATCTTGTCTAGAGTCGGGCAAGTTAGCTTTGCTTGAAGCCCAAGTAAAGTTGCCGTGTGAGTTTGAAATCTGACCGTTGGAACACGTGTCAGTTCCTTAGTGACCCAGGGTCATTTCAGACAAATCAGGTCGGGTTGCCAAGTGGCTATAAATAGCCCACCCCCTACAACCATAAACGGTTGGCTGCTCAGATTCAGAGTACGACTTTTGTCGTTTGAGAGCAACCCACCTAGAAGCCTTTGAGAGAGAATTCCTTGCGAGGATAAAGCCCTAACCACCCAGAGCCAAAGAGAATTAGGCATCACTTAAGTCTTCTTGTCTGTGTGATCTGAAGACTTATTACACTTGAGGACTGTGCATCCTCCAGCCGGTTAGGCGTCGCGTTCTGAGCATCCAAGAGACATTGTGGATTGCCGGTGAACGAAGTCTGTGAAGGTTTGGGAGTCTACCTTGAAGACTTACCAGAGTGATTGGGCGAGGTCTGTGTGACCTTAGCTCAAGGGGAATACGGTGAGGACTGGGTGTCCTGAGCTGCGTGTTTAGGACTAGGTGTCCGGGACTGTGTGTCCTAAGGTTTAAATACCTAGCTGCCCTAACCAGACGTACAGTTGTCACAGCAACTGGAACTGGTCCAACAAATCATTGTCTTCAGCGAGTCACTGGTTTCATCTTCCCTTCCCTTTACTTACTGTTACTCCTTGTGAAGTCATTGTATGTTCGCACTATCTTTTGTCTTCACTGAGTGACTGCGTGTTCTGTGTGGCTTCACAATATCTTCCTACCTGATCCTTACTACATTGCTGCTATTAGTCATTGTGCTTTCACTCTATTGAATACTTGACTATGGCTTGCCTAGTGTAGTCTACCTTCCGCTGCAGGGTAATAGGTTTATTTCTATCGTTTGTCTTCATAACTTCCATGTTTTGAAGACTTTCACAAAAATCGCCTATTCACCCCCTCTAGTCGATATAACGCACTTTCACTTAGTGATCATGTGGAGACCCCCGCAGAGCAGGACTAGGGGTGTTATCTCCTAGGAGAGTCACGAACCTGGTTAAAGTGCGCCGGCGTTCGTGTCTATGCCTCATCCCGCTTCCAGGCACCGGCGACGTTCTACTCGCTGCCACCATGATAAGCCATCCATTGGCATATGTCGCACCCAACCCCCGACACACACGCAGTCCCCCTGTATGTATATGACTAGCTAATCTTAGTCTCCATCACAAACATGTGCATGGTCTATCTCGATTTCTCTCAGAGCATCTTTATATCTCGCACGCATCTCCCTCGATCTCCCACCCATATAAGTCCCCTCACAATCTCAAGGGGATCTCTCTATCACAAACACACCCTCTCTCCCTCCCCATGCGTCCATGTTCTCCATGTGTCCCTCTCGACCTTTGTTCCTTGTTGGCCAGACCTCTATTGGGCATGTGCTATAGGGGTGTCTCTCTCTGTTGCAAACAATCATGCACTAGCTATCTTCGTGTATCTCCTCACATCGCTTTTCTATCACGGAGATGCATCCGTGATATGTTTGCATAAGAAATGAAAAATCACACACACTCTCTCTAATTTATCGTTTGTTGTCACTTTCTCTTTCACACACATACTCTTTTTGCACACTCACTCATTCTCCTTCACACGCACTTGATCTCTCTCGAATTAGGCACTCTCTTCGGTCCATGGCATATAGATTTATTGAAAAGTTAAACATCACAAAGTTTGGCCATGTACATGGAGAAAAACATTTACATCTAGAACGGTAAACATATACCATTAGATTCATCATGAGATGTAGTTTCATATGATGTATCTTTGGTATTGTAGATATAAATAACATTAGCGTAAACCTGATTAATGTTTCCAAAGTTTGACTTCTAAAAAAATTTACATGCACTATATTATCGAGTGGATGGAGTATCTCTTTCCCCATCTCAGCTATCTGGCGCACCACTCAGCCTTATTGGGGATCCTCTATCTCTCTCAAACTTTATATCTCCCTGGTTCACACATACACATGTCTCGCTCGCGCTACATATAGACCCATCCAACACTCTCCGCCGTTGTGCTCTCTCTCTCTATGTGACACACCCCCCCTAAGTACCATAATCCCTCACTCCATCATAGGTGCACAAACTCCCCCCTAAGTATGATTATCTCTCACTAGCCATCAGGAACACAAGTATTGTCTCCTTCCATCCATACGTCTATCTCGATATCTCTCGGGGTATCTTCTATCACGCACACACCTTGTCACTCGATCTCCCACCCATGTAGTCCCATCACGATCTCCAGGGGATCTCTCTATCACAAACATACACTCTCTCCTCCCCATGTTTGCATTTTCTTCATACATCTCTCTCGACCTCTCTCCCTTGCTTGTCAGACCCCTGTTGGCCACGTGCTAGGGGTCTTCTCTCTCGGTTGCAAACAACCACACACTATCTCCTCACCTTTCTTCCATTGTCGAAGATGCATGTGTGATATGTTTGCATAAGACACACACGCCTTTTCTCTACTTTTATCGTGTGTTGTCCATGTCTCTTTCACACACGCACACACACTTTTTTCACTCACTCTTTCTATTTCACACACACACACTCTCTCACTCTCTCTCTCTCTCTAGTTAGGGACTCTCTCACGTCCATAAGCATATGGATGTTTTGAAAAGTCAAACCTCAGAAAAGTTTGACCAGGTATATGGGGAGAAAAACATTTACATCTAGAACGATCATTAGATTCATCACAACATGTACTTACTTCATACTATAATTTATCTTGGTATTGTAGATATAAGTAATTTCTTTATAAACTTGGTCAAAGTTTCAAAAGATTGACTTTAAAAAAAATGTTGGTACTACATCATCGAACGGAGGGAGTAGCTCTTTCTCTCTCTGCAACTCCCTTTGTTCCAAAATAGATGACTCAACTTTAGTATAAAGTTAGTACAAAGTTGAGTCATCTATTTTGGAATGGAGGGAGTATCTCTCACGGGCCTCCCCTCTCACTCGAACTCTCTATACTGACGGAGTATGCGCACACCATGTCAGCGTATAGCTTAGTATATTGTTTAGTTGACCGGTCAACCAGTCCACTTGCTGCCTTGTCAGCTCGTGTTCTTTATCTTCGTGTGCTAGCCCATGTGGCAGTGGGTGAAAATAAGTAAACTAGAGGCCCATCTGACACGCGGTGAAGTAAACAAAGTTGAAACCCCTCGGGGTAGCACCCCAAACGCTAGTAAATTGAGGGCACATTGAGGACACACTTCTTCTGCGTGAAGGACGCACTCGCGCACAATTCACCACTGCGCGGCGGCATGCACAGAAGGACGCACTCGCGCACACCAAGCAGGCCAGCACACAACACAGACTAGCAGACGTGTACACCGGCGTCACCGCCGGTTGAGATGGACGGCGAGGCAGCCAACAAGCGGAGGCGGCTCGGGCCAAAACCGCATCTGGCGAGCCTGGACTTCATCAGCAGCCTCCCCGACGACATGATGCTCGTCATCATCGGCCTCCTCCCCACCAAATATGCCATCTGGACTGCCCTGCTCTCCCTGCGACGGCGCCGTCTCCCCCTCAACCTCACCGTCGACAGCTCCCTCTGCGACGGGGATTGCAAACGCATGGCCGCAGTCTCCAAGATCCTTTCATCCCACCCTGGGCCAACCAGACGCCTTGACATCCACATGTTCTGTACCAACTGCAAGGTCCAAGCCAAGTTCGACGAGTGGTTCTTAACCCCCGCCCTACATCAGCTCGAGGAGCTCAGCTTTGAAGCTGGACGATGTCGCTCTCTGCCGCCGTCCGTGCTCCGCCTCACGCCAATGCTGCGTCGCGCCAACTTCAGCTCCTGCTATCTTCCCCAGATTAATGTCGCGCCCCCCTTCTTCTCCCTCAACTCAAGTAGCTCGACCTCTTCGACGTTGGCATCTCGAAGCAGGCTATGGAGCACCTACTCCGCAGCTGTACTGCGCTTGAGTACCTTCGTCTTGAGAAGATCCACGGGTTCATTAGCCTCCACATCGCCTCGACGAATCTCTGATTGATTTTTATGTCTTGCTGACCCCGCAACAAGACATCAGTTGGGAAGAGATCACTCCAGTTGTTCCATGTTATGGTCATTGAGAATGCGCCTTTCCTTGAGAGATTGCTTGTATCTGATCTAGAAGGTCGAACAAAAATCTGGGTCATTTACACGCCGAAATTGATAGCATTGGTGTACTCGTCTGCCAAATTCTCTGAACTCTTTATTGGATCTGTAATTGTTCAGGTACAACACTCATCTTCTTCTCCGTCTTCTTGAAATTCACATTTTTAAATTTCTTCTTGATGTATTTACGACCGTCTTCCAGAAAATGATTCCCACAAGCTTGACCAGTCTATGCGCATAGTGAAGATCTTGGCAATAAAATCTATTGGCCCCAATCTAGATCAAGTTGTTGGATTCCTTACATGCTTTCCGTGCACGGAGAAGCTACTCATCGAGGTGAAACTTCTTTCCTATTAGTAAACGGTAATTACAACGTGGCTCAATGTTTTCATAATTTTCCCAAATTACGATGTCAAGTGTAGTGTTCAAAATTGCATCTATGCACTGCACCGAAAGAAATGTTATTAGTATTTTTTTCACGTGATCACCTGCATCGTTTTTTTGTTGTACTACTATAGTAGCCTAGGCTAGTCATAGTGGAAAGGAACTTAGACTAGTAACTCTATGGTTACCCTAAGAGCAAGTACTACCTCCGTCCTGGTTTACTCTTCCTATTTTGTAGTATCAAAATATGACCATAGATTTAACTGATAAAATGTTAATGCATGTCACTAAAAATTATATCATTGGATTCGTATTTGAACATAGTTTCAAATGGTATAATTTTTGGTGACATGCATTGGCATTTTCTTAGGTAAATCTATGGTCAAAATTTTACACTAAATACGAGGTAGTACAAAAGTGGGTGTCGGTGTCAAAACCGGCGGATCTCGGGTAGGGGGTCCCGAACTGTGCATCTAAGGCGGATGGTAATAGGAGGCAGGGGACATGATGTTTACCCAGATTTGGGCCCCCTTGATGGAGGTAATACCCTACATCCTGCTTGATTGTTCTTGATGATATGAGTATTACAAGAGTTGATCTACCACGAGATCGTAGAGGCTAAACCCTAGAAGCTAGCCTACGGTATGATTGTATATTGTCCTACGGACTAAACCCTCCGGTTTATATAGGCATCGGAGAGGGCTAGGGTTACACAGAGTCCGTTACAAGGGAGGAGATCTACATATCTGTATTGCCAAGCTTGCCTTCCACACCAAGGAAAGTCTGAAAGTGCAACTATCCCTAGGTGGTTTTGGTAATTCATAACAACATATAGCTCATTGAGCTAATGCTATTCCAAGATGATTATTTCAGGAAAGCTCAATGATTGGCATGGCATGGATATGAAAGTGGAACCCTCAAAATGCTAAGGAAAAAGGATTGGCTCAAGCTCAAAAGCTCAAGACTCTTCATTTTATATTTTAGTGATCCAAAATCACATTGAGTCTTTAGGAAAAGCCAATACTATTAAGGAGGGATGAGGTGTTGCTTAATGAGCCTCTTGCTTCATGTGCTTAGTGATATGCTCCAAAACCCTCAACCACTGTCCCATATCCACATATGACCTAAACTCTAAGCCAAACTCGGTCCTACCGATTCTTCCTATCCGGCGCCACCGAGTTTCACTTGTCATTAGCCACTGCCAAACCCTAGCAATTCGGTTCTACCGATAAGGATCTCGGTCCCACCGAGATGGGGTTGCAAACTCTTTGTTTCCCTTTCGTAACTTTTTGGTCCCACCGAAAGAGCGAATCGGTCCCACCGAGATTGCAATGTAAACTCAGTGTTTCCCCTTTGTAACTTTTCGGTCTCACCGAGTTCCACTCGGTCTCACAGAAAGAGCAAATCGGTCCCACCGAGTTTGCCTGACCAACTCTCTGGTTAGCTAATTACCAAATTCGGTCTCACCGAGTTTGTATAATCGGTCTCACCGAGATTACGTTATGCCCAAACCCTAACCGAATCGGTCCTACCGAGTTGCATGTCAGTCCCACCGAAATTCCTAACGGTCACTAGGTTTACTACTTCGGTCAGACCGAGTTTATTTATTCGGTCCCACCGAGATTGGAAAACCGTGTAACGGTTGGATTTTGTGTGGAGGCTATATATACCCCTCCACCTCTTTCTCATTCAGTGAGAGAGCCATCAGAACACACACATCATTCCAACTCATTTGTTCTGAGAGAGAACCACCTACTCATGTGTTGAGATCAAGACATTCCATTCCTACCATATGAATCTTGATCTCTAGCCTTCCCAAGTTGCTTTCCACTCAAATCTTCTTTCCACCAAATCCAAATCCTATGAGAGAGAGTTGAGTGTTGGGGAGACTATCATTTGAAGCACAAGAGCAAGGAGTTCATTACCTACACACCATTTGTTACTTCTTGGAGAGTGGTGTCTCCTAGATTGGCTAGGTGTCACTTGGGAGCCTCCGTCAAGATTGTGGAGTTGAACCAAGGAGTTTGTAAGGGCAAGGAGATCGCCTACTTCGTGAAGATCTACCGCTAGTGAGGCAAGTCCTTCGTGGGCGATGGCCATGGTGGGATAGACAAGGTTGCTTCTTCGTGGACCCTTTGTGGGTGGTTGCTTCTTCGTGGACCCTTCGTGGGTGGAGCCCTTCGTGGACTCGCGCAACCGTTGCCCTTGGGTGGAGCCCTGTGTGGACTCGCGCAACCGTTACCCTTCGTGGGTTGAAGTCTCCATCAACGTGGATGTAGGATAGCACCACCTATCCGAACCACGGGAAAAACATCCATGTCTCCAATAGCGTTTGAATTCTCCAAACCCTTCCCTTTATATTCTTGCAAGTTGCATGCTTTACTTTCCGCTGCCAATATACTCTTTGCATGCTTGCTTGAATTGTGTGATGATTGCTTGACTTGTCCTAAAATAGCTAAAATCTGCCAAGAACTAAAATTGGGAAAAGGTTAAGTTTTTATTTGGTCAAGTAGTCTAATCACCCCCCCCTCTAGACATACTTTCGATCCTACAAAGTCCCATCCGGACATGGGACAAAGTCTTCAATCTTGTATCTTCACTGTCCAACAGTCCGGCCAAAGGATATAGTTCGGCTGTCCGGAGACCCCCTAATCCAGGACTCCCCTAGTCGCATCCGAACCAGGCTTCAATGACGATGAGTCCGGCGTGCAGATTGTCTTTGGCATTGCAAGGCGGGTTCTTCTCCAAATTCTGAATATCCGCTGAGTAGTGTCCGGCTCCTCATAAATGTTGCGCCCAATAAGGGCTATCTCCCACGTGTCGAGCGAATGCGAGGAGCCAGGGAATTTTTACATTCGCCACCCTAGCCACGTAAATAAACTATCTATTAAAGGGACGTTGTTTCTTAGATCCAAACCACACTATCCTCCCACGGCGAGTATCCATCGGAGCACGCTCGGAAAAATCCATTCCAACATGGCCGGCCACCTCAGCTCCTCCTCCCGCTCCCGTAGTCCTAAGCCCGGTGACTGGGAGAAATGTTCCGTCCAGCACAGTCAATTAGTAGAGTTGCAGACCCAGGGATCTCTCCCTCCAGCATATATGGTCCCCGTTCGAGCCGGGCTCGCCACCTATAATGGCAGGGAGCAAGCGGAGAGCTTCCCCAATCCCTCCAAAGGGGAGCGAGTATGCCTTGTCCCTTATTTACTAAGGGGACTTGGATTTCCAATCCATCTGTTCCTCCGTGGACTCCTAGAGTTTTACGGCCTCCAGTTGCATAATTTTACCCCTGCTTCCATATTACACATCGCCAGTTATGTTGCCATTTGTGAGCTGTTTCTGGGCTGCGAGGCTCATTTCGAGCTGTGGAAGAGGCTATTCTACCTTGTGCCCCGTACATAGGAGGAGGGATCACTTTATCAAGTGGGCGGAGCCGAAATATGGCGCATCGCCGAGACCGGATACCTGTCCGGTACCCCGAAGAAGACGTCCGAAGACTGGCCTTCGGAGTGGTTTTACATGGAGGACGTCCCTCTTCCAGACCCTATTCGGAGGGGTCTTCCGGAGTTCAATAATGCTCCTCTGAAGAAACGCCGAAGTTGGCACCCACGGAGCCCACAGGAGGAAGACAACGGAGAAGTCCTTTACCTGATGGACCGGATTAAAGTGCTGGCTCAATCAGGATTGACAATAATCAAGGTTATGTCAATATGCATAATGCGGGGGGTGCAGCCACTTCAATATCGAGGGCACCCCCTGTGGTGCTTTAACGGGGAAGATGATGCCACCCGCTGCAGGCGTAAGGGACCAGACTCATCTGCTGCTCTAGCAAAAATTATGTCCGAGTTGTTCAAGGGAGAGGAAGAGGAGTTTATCCATATTAAGCCATAGGATGGATTCTCCATCTACAACCCTCCAAGCCGGGTGAGCTGTCACTCCTTACTCCCAACCTTCCCGCATTCTTCGTCGTAAATACTCACCTTGCCATTTCATGGCAGGAACTGCGAAAAGCTATAAGGGAGGTCAACAGCCTACCTCCACAAGAGGATCCGGACATATTTGTGGAGCTGATAGACATGACATTCTATCAGTTGAGCTGCGATGACACCATGGTGGCCATCATAGCCGACTATCCTGGGCTACTCCCTGCATCGCAGGTAAGGAAAAACCGAAGTCCCAACTTCCAAGAAGGATCCCCTTTTATGCACTTCACCTATCATACACATATGGTGTTTTACAGGGAAGGCCTTCGGGACGCCATGCCGAACCCACAGTGACTCGCCAACAAGGGGCACCGAAGCCGGGTAGGCCAAAAAGGAAGGCGGTCAGGACTGAGACGCCGGCGTAGAGGTATGATACAAAACCTTGTTCCTTGGTTGTCATCTTTCTTTAAAATATAATGACGTCCATGTTTCCTAGTAGGAAAAACATTCGCCAGACTATATCCGGAGAGGCTGCCGATCACGCCTCCACCAGTCGGGTTCCAGGGTCAGACATAGAGGCGGAAGCTAACACGGGGCGGACGCCGGATGCTCCTCCTACAAAGGATGCAGACAGACTATCCGCTACAAATTCTGAAGTGGAGAGCGCCATGAATCACAGGCGTCGCCGGGCCGTACTCCGTGACGCTTGTTTCTCCTAAGAGGCGTTCGATGCCTTCAACTCAGGAGACACATACATCCGTGCTACTCAAAATGGTATTGCCAGAGCCACGGACCAGTATGTAAAGGATATACGGGTAGGAAAATATGACGATTATATATATCAGTAGCCCTTGAGACTTGAAACAGTTGACACAACTGATTTAAGGATCATTATTTGTGCAGGTTCTTACAGAGAAGAATACCCAATTGTCTCAAGAGCTAGAAGAGTGCAAAGCCCAGCTACAGGCCGCGGTGGCCACGTTGAAGGAGTCCGAGAAGGCCCCCTCTGGTAACAGTTGCTTCTGTTGCGAAGAATTACCAGTACCAGATAGTATGCGGCATGCATGCAAATCTAACAGTAGATATTGCAGATGACCCCGGAGTGAATCCGGAGGCCGTGCCGGAGGATGCGCAACGTGCAAATCGACAACTAAATGCTGGCGAATGCGTGCTTACACGGGTCAGGCAGGAGAAAAATAATCTCCAGGATGCTAATATCTGGCTGGACGTGGAACTGAAAGACGTCTGAGCCCAACTTGCAGACTCCGTGAAGGAGAATAAGCGGCTTCGACGCATCATTTTTATTAAGTGCTTGAACGAACTTTTGAAGGAGTTCGGCGAGGAAGCCGGCTAACAGAGTTATGTCTACAGGTATGCTGACGGGTCGTCCCGCGGAGGAGAGGCCTGGGTCTTCGAGTGATCTTCTACCAGAGCTCTCACAACTGCACGAGCAAGTTCGGCAGGTGATGCAGGGTATTGCCCAAGCCTTGTGGCCATCCGCGTCCCCGCCAGGAGGCAAGGGGGTGCTCATAGAGAAACTCAAGGGAGCGCGGTGGCGCTTCTGATTATGGAAGATATCGGCCTACCGACAAGGTGCAAGGTAAGCCTGGGCTATGGTGAAGACGCGATATACCAAAGCTGACCCAAACCATATGGCCGAGGTCGGACCTGTGGGGCCCAATGGGAAGGAGATGCTCGTCAGTTTAGTGTATGACCAAGTAGAATTAGCCGCAAGGTATTCCCAACAGGATTGTAGGCTAGACAGCCTGTTGGATGGTATAGAAGAAGAATTTAATCAGTCTTAGTGACTATGTACTTCAAGTGACATATGCAATGTCCTAGCCGGATTGTAAATCATTTGTCATGGCGGACCTTTTCGCTTCGACCTATGGACCCGATAGTCCGGGGTATATCCGAATACCCATTCGGTTATGCAAAAACCGGGGTATGCATGGAGACCAGGCGTAGGGGTCATAAGTGCTTGAACAGATAAGTACCCAACTAGCTATGTTATATTACATGGGTAGTAAGAAACATCTTCCAGGGAGAATAGTTCCGTTAAGGGTTCCTTTCCTTGGGTACGCATGCCCTAATGTGCATGTCTGAACTGCGAAAAGAGACGCAGGCTATAAACATCCGGGGGCACGTTTCAAATTAAATAAAAGTTATCTTTTATTCACCGATCGAATATTCCCTTAAGAATGCTAGCTTTCGGCTTCACCCAGTCTGAGGTACACATCCGGCTGACCCGGCAGTAACAATCGCAGAGGTGCTCCCCTTATGCCCTAGTCGAATTAACGAGAACGTAGGGCATAAATACAAGAGCTAGGCAACCCAGCTTGGCCAAAACTTAAGTCATATCGATGCATATAATGGCGAAAAAAGGTACATGCAGAAGAATAACACATGTGTGGGACACAAAGCCCAGAAAATTAGTTAGATTAAGCTTCTGTATAAGAAGCCCCCAGGTATAATGAGCATGGTTAGCGCGGCAAGATTGTGTAACCAAGACACAAGTTTATCCTTTTAGGGCCTTAGTGAGAAATAAAAAGAGAGAAAGAGAGAAAAGACAGATATGCAAAAAATTGACGGAGGAAAGGATACGAACATAGAGTCCGGTGCTAGGCATAGAATCTTTGGAGTCTGGCTGCGTTCCATGGGTTTGGCTCGAGTCGATTGTCCGATGCATCCCGCAGACGGTACGCTCCTCCGGTCAGAACCTGGTCGATAATGAATGGACCTTCCCATTTGGGCTTGAGCTTGTTCTTTTTCTTCTCTGGCAGGCGTAGAACTAGTTCGCCAATGTTATAGGTTTTGGCCCGTACTTCTCTACTTTGATACCTTCGAGCCTGTTGCTGATAGAATGCGGAACGGGCCTTTTCCACATCGCGCTCCTCCTCTAGGGCGTCCAAACTGTCCCACCGATCGAGGTCGGCCTCTTTTTCTTCGTACATGTGCACTTGAGGTGAGTCATGAATTATGTCCCAAGGCAGAACCGCCTCTGCGGCGTACACCATAAAGAACGGTGTGCATCCGGTAGTGCGATTCGGCGTGGTCCGCAGCCCCCATAGTACGGAGTCGAGCTCCTCTACCCAGTGCGTGTTTGATTCCTTTAAGGACCGCACTAGTCTGGGTTTAATGCCGCTCATGATAAGACCATTTGCTCGCTCGACTTGACCGTTAGTTTGCGGGTGATAGACAGAAGCATAATCGAGCTTGATGCCCATATTGCTGCACCAAAGTTTCACCTCGCCGGCTGTAAAATTCGTGCCGTTGTCAGTGATGATGCTGTGGGGGATGCCATAACGGTGTACAACCCCAGATATGAAGTCTATCACCAGTCCGGATTCAGCCGTTTTGACGGATTTGGATTCTATCCATTTGGTGAATTTATCCACCATGACCAGTAAGTATTTTTTCTTATGGGTTCCCCTTTTAAGGGGTCCGACCATATCAAGCCCCCAGACCGTGAAGGGCCAAGTAATGGGGATTGTTTGGAGGGCGGTAGGCGGCATATGGCTTTGGTTTGCAAAAAGCTGGCAACCAACGCAATGTTGGACCAGATGCTGCGCATCTGCCCGGGCTGTCAGCCAATAAAAACCTGTACGAAAGGCCTTGCTTACAAGGGCCCGGGCTGCGGCGTGGTGGCCGCCGAGTCTGGCATGGATTTATGCCAAAAGCTTCCGCCCTTCCTCTTCGGAGATGCACCTTTGAAGGACTCTGGTAGTGCTTTTCTTATAAAGCTCTCCCTCGTGGACCTTGTAGGATTTAGATCGCCGCACTATGCAGCGTGCCTCATTTTGGTCCTCTGGTAGTTCTTGCCTGGTTAGGTAGGCCAGGAATGGTTCTATCCACGAGGCGATGACGGCCATTATTACGTGGGCTGAAGGTGTTATTTAGATGGCAGAGCTTCCGATTGTGTCAGAGTGTTTGGTATCTGGTGTTGTGGCCGGGTCCGGACTATTATTGCCGGTGTCCCCTTCCCATACCACATATGGCTTAAACAGTTTTTCCAGGAAGATGTTAGGTGGGACAGGGTCATGCTTAGCGCTGACACGGGCGAGGATATCGGCCGCCTGATTATTTTCCCGAGCCACATGGTGGAATTCAAGCCCCTCGAACCGAGCTGACATTTTGAGGACGGTGTTGCGATATGCCGCCATTTTTGGATCCTTGGCATCGAAGTCTCCATTTATTTGAGATATTGCGAGGTTTGAATCCCCACGCACCTCCAGGCGTTGAATGCCCATGGAAACTGCCATCCGGAGACCGTGTAATATGCCCTCATATTCGGCTGCGTTATTGGAGTCTGTTTATAGTACTTGGAGTACGTATTGAACTGTATCTCCGGTGGGGGACGTCAGGACGACGCCAGCCCCCAGACCAACCAGCATTTTAGAGCCGTCGAAGTGCATGATCCAATTGGAGTACGCGCCGTACTCTTTAGGGAGTTCGGCTTCTGTCCATTCAAGGATGAAATTGGCCAGTACTTGCGACTTAATGGCTATTATGTCATTGAGTGGTACTTCAGAGGCCACCGTAATTGAACACTCTTGAAAGTAGTGTCGTAATTTCCGGGATGCCATGAATACCACGTATGCTATCTTTTGATAATGTGGGTATCATGATTTGCATGGAGCGAGGACAGTAGATACATAATATACTGGCTTTTGAAGTGGGAATTTATGTCCGTCTGTCTCTCGTTTGATGACAAGGACTGCGCTTACAACTTGGTGAGTTGCCGCTATATATAATAGCATTGGTTCGCCGACATTTGGTGCGGCCAAGATTGGGTTGGTGGCCAGGGTGGCTTTTATTTCTTCCAATCCATCCGTGGCTGCGTCCGTCCACTCGAAGTGTTCGGTGCACCGAAGAAGACGATAAAGGGGGAGTGCCTTTTCTCCTAATCGGGAGATGAACCGGCTTAAGGCCGCCACACATCCAGTTAACTTCTAGATTTGCTTGAGGTCAGTTGGGATAGCCAACTGCGACAGAGCCCGGATCTTAGCTGGATTTGCTTTAATTCTTCTGTTGGAGACGATAAAGCCCAGGAGCTTTCCAGCGGGTACGCCGAAAACACATTTTTCCGGATTGAGCTTAATGTCGTATGTTCGAGATTGTCAAACATGAGCCTCAAGTCATCTATTAAGGAGTCGACATGTCTGGTTTTAACGACCACATCGTCGACGTATGCCTCCACTGTTTTGCTAATCTGCTTTTCCAGACATGTCTGAATCATGCGCCGATACGTTGCGCCGGCGTTTTTGAGCCCGAAGGGCATTGTGTTAAAACAGAAGGGGCCGTATGGAGTGAAGAATGCCGTTGCGGCTTGATCGGACTCCGCCATCTTAATTTGGTGGTAACCGGAGTATGCGTCGAGGAAGCACAATGAGTTGTGTCCTGCGGTAGCGTCGATAATTTGATCGATGCGAGGGAGGGGGAAGGGATCCTTTGGGCACGCCTTATTAAGGTCCTTGAAGTCGACGCATAGGCGCCAGGATTTGTCCTTCTTTGGCACCGTCACCAGGTTTGCTAGCCAGTCCGGATGTTTTATTTCTTTAATGAATCCGGCCTCTAGTAGCTTGGCTAGCTCCTCTCCCATGGCTTCTCGCTTAGGTTCGAAGAAACGCCGAAGAGTCTGCTTGACCGGCTTGAATCCTTTTAGAATGTTAAGGCTATGCTCGGCTAGCCTGCGTAGGATTTCTGGCATGTCTGAAGGATGACAGGCGAATATGTCCCAATTCTCGCGAAGAAACTCTCGTAGTGCGGCGTCTACGGCGGGGTTTAACTGTGCCCCGATGGATGCTGTTTTTGTGGGGTCCATTGGATGGACTTGGAATTTGACTATTTCATCCGCTGGTTTAAAGGAGGTGGACTTGGATCTTTTGTCTAGTATCACGTCGTCCCTGTCCACTTTGGAGCGCAGCGCGGTTAACTCCTCCGCCACAAGGGCTTCGGATAATGCCTCGAGGGCCAGTGCGGCTGTTTTGTTCTCGGCGCGGAGTGCTATGTCCGGATCACTAGCTAGAGTGATGATTCCATTGGGTCCGGGCATTTTGAGCTTCATGTGCCCGTAATGGGGTATGGCTTGAAAAATCGTGAATGCCTCCCGCCCTAGAAGGGCGTGGTATCCGCTACTGAACGTGGCCACTTGGAATGTGATTTCTTTGGACCTGTAATTCTCCGGAGTGCCGAATACCACATCTAGTGTGATTTTCCCAGCGCAACGTGCCTCCCGAGTAGGGATAATTCCTCGTAAGGTCGTGCTACTTTGCTCAATACGGTTGTTGTCTATTTCCATTTTTTGAAGAGTCTCCTCATAAATGAGGTTTAGTCCGCTGCCGCCGTCCATGAGCACTTTAGTGAGCCGAAAGCCGTCCATGATTGGACTGAGGACCAAAGCGGCTGGTGCTCGGGTTGTTCGGAATTTAGGTTCGTCACTAGCATTGAATGTGATAACCGTGTCGCTCCATGGATTTATTGCTGCCACGTGGCAGACTTCGGCAAGGCTGCGGAATGCTCGCTTACGCCTATTATTTGAGGCGAAGGTCTCGAAGACTGTCAATACTGTATTGTTATCCACGGGAAGGTGCTCTGGGGTTCTTTGGATGAGGAGATCCTCACCGCTCTTGGCCACCTGCCGAAGTACCCAACATGCTCTAAGGCTATGTTTTGGTATGGTATCTGTTGTACTATGAATTTTGCAGGCCCGTTAAGCCATCCCTCCAATACTGTTCCACGCCCTGTAGTGGGCTTTTGCTTCTTTGTAATTGAGTCGGGCGACTTATGAGAGTGCACCCTTTTAGTTCGGACTGGGGGTTGTGTTAGAGTCGTATTATCCCAAAATTTTGTTTGGGTTTTCCAGGCGCTTTCCATCGCACAGTACTTCCGTACTATGGCCGCCAAGTCAGCGAAGTGTGCTATGTCACGGTGACTTATGGCGTTGAGGATTCCCTTGTCCGTGCAATTGTTGAAAAAAAACGAAATTGTGTTTTCCTCGCGACAGTCCTTGACCTTGTTCATTACAAGGAGGAATCTGGCCCAATAGTGATATACTATCTCTTGGGGCGCTTGCCTAATGTGGGAAAGGTCATTTGTATCTGGGTGGGTGGGTGGATTTAAGTCCGGACCTTGACCCAATCTGAGACCCTGGGGTAGGGGAGTTTCCGATCTTGGAAGTTCGGGCTCCGGATGTTGCCCCGTAGGTTCGGTATGCAGCCTGATTCTAGGTTCAGGGTTAGGGCGATGTCCTCCCGTGAGCAGGTATCCGGCTCAGAGAGCTCGGGAATCCGGACATAGTCCGTCCTCAGGATAGAGGGAGAATCGCCGCATTTCTACTCCACCACCGCTATCTGATGGGTGACTGTGGGGGACCCCGACTCATAAGTCATGTACAGTGATCCCAGAGATCAATGCTCACTGAACACACAGAAGCTGAATAACAAGAGTCTTACATCCATACATATCGTATTACACAAGTAGGACCATTATGGTCAAGTCTTGAGTATAACATTGCAGCGGAAATCTTCATCGATAACTTGGACCCATGCCATCTGCCTTAACCCTACAGGCATTCTGACTAGGAAGCGTCCTAGCTCGCATGTCTGTCACCGAAGTATTCTTCATCATATCCTGTTCTTTCATGCCTGGCCAATAAAATAACCAGTGGCAAGCCAATGAGTACTTTGAATGTACTCGCAAGCAACCCATGTTTTGGTTCAAGATACAACAATGCATGATATAGGTAAATTTTTGCAGAAAGCTAGTTTTGAGTGCAACGACATGTTCAACAACTTGTAATACATGCATCAGGAGAATTCAATTAACCATGAGGACAGGTTACATATATCAACATAAATGGAGTGGGCATCAACCCAACTCAATCATGTCAAGTCCTTTGACTTGTCCCACGTAGATCTTCCCACTTATCCAAACACACACACTGGTTGGTAACATGTGGACGTAGCCCAAGAGTGGTTACCCAACCGTCCTTGACCGTGGACACGGCTATTCGAATAGTTTTACACTCTGCAGAGGTTGCGCACTTTACCCACAAGATCCGGGGAGTTTCCGTGTCATCCGCGACCCGCGGTACATCAAGTACTCGGGGTAAGCACCCGGTCACTATCTTCCCTAGACGACACTAACAAGGAGTCCACTCGTTGTTCCGTATCCTCACGATATACATCATACGAGGCTCACTCGAGATCGTATCACCCGAGAGGGGACACAACGGTGTATCCGGTGCCCTGTGAAAACAGTCATGGCCGCCCTACCTGGCACGACCCCGTCCTGAGAGAGCGCACCAACAACTCTCCCGTCACTAGTAATGCGGACTCCAAGCTAGTATTGGCCTAGGTAATCAATAATGCCCTTTCCCATACAAGGGTAGAGTGGTTGCGCATGTAAGGTTGGAATAACGACCGCAACTTAAACCAATCCATTTTGAAAAACAACACGCACACTTGCCTCGGTACACCACTTCGTCATCAAGTGGTTACCCAAATCATCATCTCCCCCGGGCATAAGTGGCACCCGATGGGGTTTTTCTAAAAGTCTTTTGAAAATACTTTGTCTCCATCACCATGCATATTCCCGTCCCTTTTTGCGTAGCAACTACTTTAGCATCCTATCTACTCCCACCGGCATAACCCTCATAAGAAGGTATGGTCATGCACAATGCAAGTATCAACAAGGAGGAAATGAAGGCAACCCACTAAAGTGGCTACCATCTCATCATGATTCCGATGCAACAATAATAAAGTGCTATATGAAATGCATAAAAAGGGTTTCATAGACATGGTCAAAGGGATGCTTGCCTGGCTCAACAAAGTCTTCTGGGTCTTCAAAGTCTTCTGGTCCAACTCCTTCGTCAGCAACGCAATCTATCGTCGCAAAATAATAACGAGAAAAATAAGGCAATAATAAAACAGAAAAACCAAAGTGCTCAGAAAAATGTCAACTCATTTTCGTTAAATACTAGGTTGAAAACTAAGAAGGGGAAAATTCCTAGTTTTGGATTTGGAGTAGCAGAATAGGAGAAATGGATTTACAAAGGTATATTTAAATGCTTAAAATCACATTTAAATATTTATAGTGAAGAAAAGGTTGTTGGATTTGAATGAAAATTGCACCATTAAATAGGTTGCAATACTTTAGGTATTTAGGAATTGGAATCAATTTATTTGGACATATATTTAATCCTATGGAATTCTTGGAAAAGTGATAGAAAAAGAAAAAGAAAAGGGCTCTATGCCTGCTGGGCCAGAACAGGCGCAGCGCAGCAGGCCCAGCCAGAGAGGCGGCCCGGCGCACTGGTGCGCGCGCGCGTGCCAGATTTAAACCTGACGGGCGGGGCCCAGGTGTCAGGACGTGAGGCTGACGGACAGGCTCCACGGCCGTCGTCGTCAACCCTGGGTCAGAGAGGGCGGTGAGCTCACTAGCGACGACGCAGGGCACGGCGAGGTCGGGCGAGGGCACGGCTGGGCTCAGCGTCGTGTCGCCGTTCGGGTGGAGGTGGAGTTGGACACCGGAGCAGCCTGGTTCGCCGGCGACGAGGTCATGCGGCGGAGTTGCTTCGGGCTTCGATGGTTCCGGCCGTTCTCGGCTACAAAAGAGTGGGAAAGAGAGGGGAAGGGGTCAGTGGTGCTGCGTGGTTCCAGATCGAGAGAGAACGGGGGCGGAGGATGCCTGTACCGCGCGAACGCCGACGAGCCGAGGCGGCGGAGCTCGAGCTCGATCTCGAGCTCGAGTAGCTCTGGGGACAAATGGGTGGTGTGGGAGGTTGATTAGGAGTGTGGGGGAGCGACAGGGAGTGATAGAGAGGCTCGGGGTCGCCTTTTATAGGCTGGCCGAGGTCCACCGTAGGCGCGGCCTACGGGTGCCCGCGGGATCGGCTCGGGTGTCTGTTAGAGAGGGAATGGAGGGCTCGGGGGTGTTCGTGAGAGTGGTCTAGGGTGCCAGGGAGAGAGAGGAGGAGCGGGGCGAGCTGCAGGCGGACCATAGGAGCGGCGCGAGCATTGGCCGAACGGGGCGGCGTTCTGGCGCGAGCTGTAGGAGAGAGAGGAGGGCGCGGGAGCAAGTGGGCGGCCTGCTGGCATGGAGCGGACGTCGAGGGGCATCGAGTGGCGCGCGGGGGAGGCTCGAGGTGGCCGGGAGGCGCGGCGTCAACGGTCGGGAGCACGCTGACGTGCTCCAGAGCGCGCAAATGGCCGGCACCCACCGCTTTTTCTCGCGTCCTCACGCGCCCACTTGTGTCTGGAAGCTGCAGGTGGGAGTAAACAATGTGACAATGGCATTGGATGCCCTGGGGATCCACTGGAGTGAGGAGGGAGGTTGAGAGAGAGAGAAATGGTGCTGTCCAGAGAGGGAAAAAGAGCTTTTCACCCCCATCATCATGGCTCCTCGGGCAGGGAAAGATGCAGGGGTTAGAGGAGGACCAGATGGGGCTGTGGGAACAAGTTGAGCCCATGGAGATTAGTGGAAATGGACGAAACATGCATTTTAAGTTTCTGCCAGAAGGTGTTTGATGGTGGTTTGGGCAAGCAAATGGATTCCAAATGATATGAAGATTAACAGGATCAAGTGTCATATAGAAATGGGGTTGATCACCAAGTTGGAGCTCATTTGGAGGAAGTTGACAATGCAACTTTGGTAAACCCTAGAATCTAGCAGAAGTGGACTTTTCAAGATTTAGTCATGCAAATCTATTCTCCTTGATGCACCACTTAGTGTAGTGTAATCATTTGAGGTCATGAACATGTCCACAAAAGTTGAGATAAAAAGGAGAAAGTTGCCAATGTAGAGTTGTTCAAATTTGGTTCTAGGCAGAGAGGGTTTTGGGGCACTTTGATCAAGATAACATTCTCTCCAACTTGTGCCATTTGGTCTAGATGCATTATAACACCATTTTAGCATGTGCACCAAGTTTGAGAGCATTTGGACATGTTTGACAGTGCAAAGTTGTTCAAACTTGAAAAAGGACAGAAGTGGTTTTGAGAGGGTTTCATGGGGTTATACTGTTCTCCATGACATGAGACTTGGCAAGATCATCAAAAATGTCATAAGTGACATGCTAGGATTTTCTTGGAATTTTTGGGGAACATTTCCTTTGTAAATATTTCAAAAGCTTGAAATATCCAGAAAGGGTTTTTGAGGGATTTGACCAATATCTTGAACATGACCATGTGGTGAAACTCTTATATATGGACAATATATGTCCACTGAGTTTCCCTAGTCTTTCCCAAATATTTAGAAAGCATTAAAATAATTTTTACCTATTAAAGACCATTTCTGGACTTAAGAAAAAGCCTTTAAATAAAATAGGAAAG
This sequence comes from Triticum urartu, assembly GCF_056163025.1. Lineage (NCBI taxonomy): Eukaryota > Viridiplantae > Streptophyta > Magnoliopsida > Poales > Poaceae > Triticum > Triticum urartu. The sequence goes on along the minus strand of NC_141875.1, from coordinate 480,983,491 downwards.
TAACTTTTAAAATTATATTTTGTGTTTTTTGGGTGTCCTATATCTAATAGGAGTCAAATATATTTTTGGAAAGATTTTTACTGCCCTGAATTAAGTACTTGCAGTACAAACCTCAATTCAGGGGTTTTTGGAAAACTAATTTTTGAAAATACTATTTGGCCAAATTATTTTTGTAAGAAGTTATTTTTATGTCCTATACACATGGCATGATCATTGGTTCGAGGGTTTGGAGCAAGGAGATGAAGTATAGGAGTTGGAGGATTTATTTGATTTTTAGAGCACTTGCAAACAGCAGTCAGACATTCAATCAAAGCAAAGACAAAACACTCAAAAGTTTTTGTCAAACCACATTTTATCATGATTTATTAGCTTAAGTGTTGTGGCATGAAAATCAGGGTGTGACAGTGACCGGTGGAGAGTTAATCTCCCTTTGGTCGGGTTTAAGCCCGATCTGATCGTAGTTCGTAGCAACTCCCAGAGCGGCGATGCGATCCAAGAGCTCGTTCAAAGATGAGAGCTCCATTGGATCCATCTGCTCGGCGAATTTCGAGCCGATGTGGAGGCTATTTTCGATGACCCGAGAAGTCATCGTCGGCGCAGCGGCCGAGCGGGCGGTCATGACGAAGCTACCTAGTCGGAGAGTTTGGCCTAGAGCCAGGGCTCCCCCAGAGGTGATGCTGTCCTTGACAACGAGACGAGCCATCCTTCCTTATGATGACGACACAGTGGAACTCTCAATGAAAGCACCAATGTCGGTGTCAAAACCGGCGGATCTCGGGTAGGGGGTCCCGAACTGTGCGTCTAAGGCGGATGGTAACAGGAGGCAGGGGACACGATGTTTACCCAGGTTCGGGCCCTTTTGATGAAGGTAATACCCTACGTCCTGCTTGATTGTTCTTGATGATATGAGTATTACAAGAGTTGATCTACCACGAGATCGTAGAGGCTAATCCCTAGAAGCTAGCCTATGGTATGATTGTATATGGTCCTATGGACTAAACCCTCTGGTTTATATAGGCACCGGAGGGGGCTATGGTTACACAGAGTCGGTTACAAGGGAGGAGATCTACATATCCGTATTGCCAAGCTTGCCTTCCACGCCAAGGAAAGTCCCATCCGGACATGGGACGAAGTCTTCAATCTTGTATCTTCACAGTCCAACAGTCTGGCCAAAGGATATAGTCCGGCTGTCAGGAGACCCCCTAATCCAGGACTCCCTCAGTGGGCTATAACTGCCCTCCACTATGTTGGCCAAAACACATGCCAAATTCACTTGTGATGCATTTGGCATCGATGCCCCTCCATTGCTCACCTGGTGCCCCAATCTGGATCACCTACTTTGCTCCGGTACCAAATTAACTCACGCAATGAAAAAACACTTGCGTGGGAGAGAGAGAGAGAGAGGACTGAGGCAATAAAAAACACTTGTTTGGGAACGTGAGAGGCTGGTGTCGTTCGTTTGATTGATTTGTCTATACATGTGGGTTTGTGTGCACAACGGTGCCAACTCTCTTACATCGTGAGAGCGGTGCCTAAATCTTTTGATTTGACATTGATGCGTATTATCTGGCATACTTTTGAGAAATATGGCATCGACCACATAGTGGAAGGCAACAAATTCCCAAGCTCTTCACGTGCTCCTAGGTAAATGAGAGGAAAGAGAAAGAGAAAGAGAGAGAGAGAGAGAAAATATCACTAGCCAGCCAACCCTATCGTATGAGCGAATGATATTGGTACCTCTTGATGACATGGCAATCTTATACAGCTAGCTGCTCTAATATGTTCTCTTCTTTTGCAGATAAAAAAAGACCCGAAAGTGAAAAATGTGTTGCACTATAACAATCTCATCGAATGCCTTGATCTCCATCTTACAGAAATTGATTTCATCGACTACCGAGGCAGCACATCTGAGATTAAATTGGCTAGGTTCGTTGTTCTGGAGGCAAGTGTGCTCAAGGTAATGAGGTTTGGCGTTCTCTGGTGCAACAATGAATGGCGTGCTGATCACCGCAAGCGTCTAAGCCTAAATGACAAAGTCTCCGCAGAAGCTGAATTTGTTTTTGAAACATCAAGTGGCCAGAGACCCGAAAATTTATTTTCCCATTAGTGACTTGTCAGGGCGGTGGATTTTAGTTTGTACAATAATGCTGCATCAACCTAAAGTAACAAAAGTTCTTACGTAAACTTCCTAGTAATTCCCTCTTCGTAGGTGCAGCATTTCTCCTAACATTTGTAATATCAGTTTGAAACTTGTAATATTGTCGTGTCCTATTCCTGCGTTTTCAAAATCCTGCGAATCAAAGAGGTCCTGAGTTGGTGATGATGTTGTGCCTGCCATCTTTCACCAATAGCCGTCGGATCTAGATCTGACACATATAAACCAAACTTCTACAGTTTTGCAAAAAGATGCCCGCACTTGTTCCCTATTTACAAAAAACTCCTTGTCTCTCACAGTCAGCCTTATCTCCCTCCAACCACATCTAGAAGGCGATGAAAAAATCTGGCGCGATGGCCGCTGCCGGCGCCATCCACCCCCAATCTTGGTGTTCCATGCAATGCACGGTCATCTACGCACGGGAAATTATGTCAAACATGGCTAAGTTGTAAGCAGGCTAGCTCTACAGCCATGATGATAGTGACTGCAGACGGTGAGGCTGACTATGGTATGCTGAACATGGCGCCTATACTCAGGTGTCATCTCTGGCACAGGGTCGTGTCACTTCACTTTGAGGAGCAACACGTAATAATTTGACCAACATCTAGTACAGTGCTACTAGTACATTGGTAGTACTACTACTAGTACTAGCACCACCGTCTGGATTTAGTAGTACTACCACGTCCATCTAGATTTAGTATTTGACTAGCAATATCTAGTAATGCATGTCACAAAACTGTACTACTCCCTCTGTAAATAAATAGTTGGTGTATTGTTTTATTCCTATCGGCGATAGAACTTAATGTCTTTTTGCTAATTAATAGGATTACATGCAATGAACTAACCACTGCATGTCATGTTTGGTAGTCTCAAGTCATTGAGGCTGGCCATAGTAGGGGTAACATAAGTAGTATCATGTACTTGGGACTCGCAAACATGCTTATGTGGCAGGAAATTAAAGAAGAGAGAGATGGTTATAGTAACATAGGTAGATACCGTAACATAATAAATGTGGTGCTACTATGTGTCATGCATGACAATAAATGAGAGCACCTATGATACTAATCTATGATACCATGCACTATAGAGGTAGTAACATAGACTAGTAACATATGCATGTTACTAGTCTAAGTTACTCCCCACTATGACCAGCCTGAAAGCATGCACGGCCCACATCTCTCATTGGTTGGTATGCCACGAAATAAGAAATGAGGAGGGAGTTAATGTACCGTGCCTAAGTATTTTGGGATTACACAACATTTTTGGTTACATGCATTAACATTTTATTAGTTAAATCAAAGGTCAAAACATGGCGCAAAATGCAAAGGGGACCAATAAACCAGTAAACATCAAAGTTCTCTCGTTTGGCCCCAACTAGAGGTCCGGTGAGATGACTATACTGCACCGGCACGGAGGGGGACGCAACTTCATTGACTTACTACACCTGCCTTTGGTTGTATGACATGTGGGCCCAACAGGTGGCTGGCCCGCCTATCATACAGCGAAAGGCAGGTGCAGTAAAGGGCCGAGGAGTAGAAGTCCAACATGCACATGAATTCAATGCGGTCTGCACTTCTCATATAAAGGCTCCCCACCATTCCAATCTACGAAATCCTACGCACCTACGCAGCCTAACCAAGGGAAAGAGTGATCACTCTAATCGCAATATCAGTTGACTAGAAGCTAGACCCATGGAGGCTGTCGGTGTCAAAACCGGTGGATCTCGGGTAGGGGCTCCCGAACTGTGCGTCTAGGCGGATGGTAATAGGAGGCAGGGGACACGATGTTTACCCAGGTTCGGGCCCTCTTGATGGAGGTAATACCCTACGTCCTGCTTGATTGTTATTGATAATATGAGTAGTACAAGAGTTGATTTACCACGAGATCGAAGAGGCTAAACCCTAGAAGCTAGCCTATGGTATGATTGTTGTTGTTGGTCCTACGGACTAAACCCTCCGGTTCATATAGACACCGGAGGGGGCTAGGGTTACACAAAGTCGGTTACAAGGAAGGAGATCTACATATCCGTACTGCCAAGCTTGCCTTCCACGCCAAGGAGAGTCCCATCCGGACACGGGACGAAGTCTTCAATCTTGTATCTTCGTAGTCCAACAGTCCGACCAAAGGATATAGTCCGGCTGTCCGGATACCCCCTAATCCAGGACTCCCTCAGTAGTCCCTGAACCAGGCTTCAATGATGATGAGTCCGACGCGCAGATTGCCTTCGGCATTGCAAGGCGGGTTCCTCCTCCGAATACTTCATAGAAGATTTTGAACATGAGGATCATGTTCGGCTCTGCAAAACAAGTTCCACATACCACCGTAGAGAGAATAATATTTCCATAAATCTAATCTGCCGACGTACCCCGTAGTGTGACATCACACCACAGCTAGGTCTTTATTCGAATCGTTTTTCATAACCAATCTCAGCGTGTTTCGCGAGGCAGTTTCCTTGGCACGTCTTGTCGAAGTAGAGATCGTGTCCCCTTTATTACGGGATTGTCATCAATACGGATGTGGGTAACCCAACCGTGCCTATTGGTAGGACTCCTAGATCTTAGGCAAGTCCCAAACGGCCACGAGGAGGACGCTTGATATTCACCCTCTTTATAAAGGGGACAAGGCTTTTTATTTTTTCCCTCTCGTGCTCAATCAAATCCTTCCCCCGCCTCGAGTTCTAACACCCAAAACTCAGGTCAGGTGCTTCGGACCTTCAACTATGTCCGGATCCAACCTTCAAGGTCGGTGGATGCCTTCCTCCATCACGGAGGAGGACATCAAGAGGTTGAGAGAGGCCAGATATCTGACGCCGAAATTTCGCATCGGCTTCCCGCCCGAGGGCAGGTCGTCCCTACTCCCGAACCCAACGAGAGCGTCGTGTTCGTCTCCCACTTCCTCCGAGGACTAGGCCTCTCTCTGGATCCCTTTGTTAGGGGTCTTATATTCTATTGTGGGCTAGATTTTCACGATCTGGCCCTGGATTCCCTTCTTCACATTTTGTTATTTATTGTCGTATGTGAGGCCTTCCTCCGCATTACCCCTCACTTCGGCCTGTGGCTCAAGACCTTCGATGTGAAGCCAAAGATGATCGAGGGGCAGCACGCAGTGTGCAGAGGCACTTTAATAAGCAAAATTGCTGACGCTCCATGGCCTGAGGGTAGCTTCCCAGAGGTGTCCGGATTGTGGCAGCGGGAGTGGTTCTACATCACAGCTCCCCGAAGTGCCAAGTGGGTAGCTGCCCCCACCTTTCGCTCAAGCCCCCAACCACAACTGACGTCATGGATCAGCAGGGGGCCGAGCTAGGGTCTAGCCAACGACGTGCCAATACTGCAAAGCCGTATCCGAGATCTCTTTGAGAGAGATTTCAGTCTGGTTATGGTAGTGCAAGTTATGCTAGTTCATCGAGTCCAGCCTTGCAAACACCGACCCCTTCGCTTGTGGGAATTCAACCGGAAGGATCGCGAGCTATTCAACACTTCCTTGGCATGACGCCCGAGGAGATGTACAAATTGTTCTTCGAACCACAAATAATGTATCCGGACATCACTGAGGATGCATGTCTGAGCTGCAATCGCCCGGATACCCAAGTAAGTAGCCCTGCATCCGAACACACTATCCGTTTGTTTATCGCAACGTTGCCCTAAAAAAGCCGCTCTTTGACCAGGATTGGATAGCGAAGGCAAAGTTGATCATGTGTCCGGCCCCCCTCCCTGAGACATCACCAAATCCCGTGCTAGCCAGGATGCTGGAGATCGCGCCTTATCAAGCGTCCTCAGGAGAAGATAAAGGGGGGACAAGGAGGCTAGCGCCTCCCGAAGGACGTTAACCGGGAAGGAGGAACTGAAACTTCCTCTCCCCAGGGAAGGAAGAGGAACACCTCTGAGGACCCGGAGACCACGATCTCCAAACGGGGGAAGAAATCTTCGCCGGAGGGTCCTTCCCTGGGGGATACCCCGGCCGCACTATGCCCTCAAGGGGATGAGCCCTCCACCGAGCTGTAAGTAAAAGGGTACTTAATAATGAAAATATCTTGCCTTACTTCTGAGGAAAATAACCGAAGCATTTGTCTTGCAGTTCAGATCTTAGCCCTTCTCAGCAGAGCTCGTCTTCAGGGGATCTTCTTCCAGAGATGATGGAGAGTGAAACGCCTCCCCCTGCCATACCGCCTCATGAGGCGGGCGACCCCGAGGTGTCGTCGCGGAGGGTTTCTCCTGATCCGGCAAGGCCAGAAGGTAATCCTATGGCCACCCGAAGTCCTCAGTATCCGGCTCTTGAAGAGGGCAATCGAAAGAGTCCGGCACCGTTTGGTGTATGGTCGGACGTACTAAGGGATCTGCTAGAGCAAGCGGCTATCTCAAAAGATCACCGCACGTTGATGGGTACGGTGATTGAAAGGATTTCGTCCGCCGAAAGAGGGTTGGATGAAGCCTTTATGAGTCTACTGACGGGTTTTGAGGTACGCGAAATGATGTACATTTTTGACAGTACCGCACATTTTTAGATGTGCCATATGTAGATAGTAGTCCCTGAGACTCTGGGTGCTGTCGAAGACGACATCACACAGAGGATCATAGTCCCAGGAATAATCGTGCCGTCTTAATATGCAGGTGGCGGAGGGTCCGGTGGCCAGCCGGACTGATGAGTTTGCCGAGCTAAAGCGGCAGCTTGATGTGGCAGACGCCGACATCCTACTTGTCAACAAGCGGCTTGACGAGGCACAGGGTATGTGATTCCTCCGATGACACATGGGAAGAGGAGCATGATGCCAGTATCTATAACATGTGTGTGAATGCAGATGAAGCTGCGGCTGTGGAGAACCTTCAGGCGGAACTTGCCTGAGCCAAAGAACAAGCCAGGAAAAGCGATGCGGCTGCCCTAAAGGCAATCGAGGAGCTAAAAGCCGAACAGGCTGCTCACTGCCAAAGCAAGGAGGAAATAGCCAGGATGGCTGTGGAATTGAAGAACGCCGCTGACCGTTACGAGCTTCTTGAAAAGGAAGATCGAGCAAAGAGGACAGACCTGGAGAAGGCCACGATGGCGACCAAAGACACCCGCACTGCAATGAGAGCGATGAAGGAGGAGCTGCGTCAAGCCGGGGATATCACGGCTGGGAAGCCCTTTATGTTGCGGATGAAGTTTGGACATCCTCGGTACACCCCTTTGGACCGGCTGTGGAGTGCTGCGGACGCATATCTGGACTTAGCGGCGAGTGCTGCTGATGCGGCCGAATACTTCCGAGATCAAAAAGATCACGAAGTGGAAAAGCTGTTCTGATCACAATTTAACGTTCCAGAGCGTCCGCTTCCATTGACTGATCGGTTGGCCGAATGGGCCGAGCTGAATAGATTGTCCGGACTTGCCATGAGGTCTGTTGTCGATCATCTGTGGCTGGAAAGGCCAAAGCCGAACAGTTATTTTAGTTTGGTGCAGCAGTTCCTTGGTGCGGTGCCGCACATCAACGTGATGAAGAGGTCGGCGTGCATAGAGGGTGCGCGGATGGCCCTTGCCCGTGTGAAGACATACCGGGCGGAGATGGAGGCCACCGCCATTGCAGCCCAAGATTCAGACAAGAGCCGAGTACCTGCCGAGCACTACTTTCGAGAAGTTCTTGAGGGCGCTCCTTCGATAGAAGCGCAATGCTCGAAGAATATTATGTTCTAATGACATGTATTCCCATTGAAAAACAATGTTTTATTGAGTTTATCAAGGCTGTTTTTATACTTTTGCTCGAAAGTACTATGATGCCTCCTGTGCAGCCGTTTATGTATATATGTATATAACCTGAAAGATGGCAGTCATCGGCTTTAGCCCCAACGCATATAATGCGGGGGTGCTCGCAGAAGACGCATGTTCACACTTGATCCAACGTCTTGGTCCATTAAGGACGTGATAGCGCAGCGAACTAGGCAATCGGACTATAATGCTTTAACACTTTCACTTAGCCAGAGGATTTTAACAGTGGGGCTACTATATAGCCCCTGGTGGCTCCGTGCTCATCCGAATTCGGGGCGCGTACATGCCTGGCCGGGAAACGGCCCTTCGTTAAGGCGGAGGAATCCCGAAGATTCTGCTAGGTCATCGAGTGGTTGACCAGTCTCACGCTATATCATGATAGTCTGTTTTCGGCTTTCTCTACTGAGGTGCTCGTCCAGATGAACCAGGGCACAATCACAGTAGTTCTCCTGGTGCCGCCCTAGCCGATAGAGCGGAACGTAAGGAAGCAAAACACAGGAGCCGAGCAAACTCAACATTTGACCAAAGACATGATTCGGAGCTGATGCATATAAGGCCAAACTCGCGGCGCCGAACACTCCCTAAGGCATTCGGTCTTTATGATGTAAACCGAGCTAAACAGTGCCCTTTGTAATAAGCCCCTGGTGTCCAGGTACGTGCAATATTCTGACGTGGCCACATGCCAATACGTCAACATCCTTCTTAGTTGTACTGAGAATCCGGGGGATGTGTATCAACAAGAGACAGTAAAAAAGGTTTACGCAGTGTCTTAATCTAAAAAGAATCCTTGGCACGGGTCCCTGCTGCACGTCTGCGCCCGTGTCTCCGTTGTGCCGTATCCTGGACGGGTGTAGCACGATGGTCATCTGAAAAAGAGAGGAACTTAGTTGAAAAGTTGTCATGCAAAAGGTAGGTTATACTAAATAAACCATGTATAGTTCCAGATGAGTAAAGTTGAGCCTAATTGTCACTTGTTCACACGCGTTGAGCCCCTTGTATTGTTGTAAGGGTATAGCCATCAAACATGTATCAATTATATATAGCTACATCGGACTCGTCTAACTGTGTCCTTGGTCTTAACGACCTGTCAGATGCTCTAGTTGGTGAGGCCGTCTAGTGTGCGGCTGCCAAGGCAGCCGCGCGGTCTTCCGCGCGCAAGGAGCGCTCAATATTTCCATTTACTGTAATGATGCCACGTGGACCGGGCATCTTAAGCATGAGAGAAGCATAATGCAGTATTGCGTTAAAGCAAGCGAAAGCTTCACGTCCGAGTAGTTCTTGATAGCCACTTTGGAAGGGAGCGATGTGGAAGGTTAACTTTTCACTGCGGAAGTTATCGGGAAAGCCGAATATAACCTCTAGTAGCATGGAGCCCGTACAATGGGCTTCTGGGCCTGGCGTTACTCCTTTAAAGGTAGTATTGCTATGGATGATTTTTGTTGGGTCTATCCCCATTTTACGGACTGTGTCCTGATATATTAGGTTTAAACTACTGCCGCCGTCCATTAGGACTTGTGTGAAGTGGTATCTGTCAATTATCGGGTCTAACACCAAGGCAGCCCATCCTGCATGCCGGATACTTGCCGAGTAATTCTGATGGTCAAAGGTGATCGGTTTGGACGACCAGTGGCAGAACTCCGCGGAGATAGGCCCTGGGGCATGTGTCTCTAGGAGTGCCGCTTTGTTTCTCCCCTTCATCACGTGTAACACGTTTACTGTTTTGACTTCTGGTGGGAATTTCTTCTGTTCCCCGGTGCTTTGCTTGCGAGGCTCATCCTCGTCTTCGGTTGGTGTATCCTGCCCCTTGTGTTCGGAGTTGAGTTTCCCGGACTGCTTGAAGACCCAACATTCTGTATGGGTATGATTTGCAGGTTTATCGGGGGTGCTGTGGATCTGATATAGTTTGTCTAGAATCTTGTTCAGGCTGGACAGTTTGTCTCTGTTGCCTTTGGAGGACAGCTTTTACTGACCTGGCCGAGAGCTTCTGAATCCGGCGTTTACCGCCATGCTCTTCGGGCTGTCTTCTTTATTCCGGCGCTTGTTTTTGCTGCGTCGTGGCTTCCCGTTTCCGTCCCTGACTTCGGATGTACTTGGGTCGCTGGTGCTGCATCGGGCTAACCAGCTGTCCTCGCCCACGCAAAAGCGGGTCATGAGGCTTGTTAATGCTGCCATTGTTCTCGGCTTTTCTTGGCTGAGGTGTCTGGCAAGCCATTCGTCTCGAACGCTGTGCTTGAAAGCTGCTAAGACTTTGGCGTCCGGACAGTCGACTATTTGGTTCTTTTTAGTGAGAAACTTGTTCCAAAGCTTTCGGGCTGACTCTCCGGGCTGTTGATTTATATGACTTAAATCGTCTGCATCCGGTGGTTGGACATAGGTCCCTTGAAAATTTGCCCGAAAAGCGTCTTTGAGCTCTTCCCAGCTTCCAATGGAGTTTTCAGGGAGGCTTTTAAGCCAGTGCCTAGCTAGCCCTTTGAGCTTGAGGGGTAAGTACTTGATGGCATGGAGATCGTCTCCTCGAGCCATATGGATATGGAGGATGTAGTCCTCAATCCAGACCCCAGGGTCTGTCATTCCGTCATACGCCTCTATGTTTACGGGTTTGAATCCCTTAGAAAATTCATGGTCTAGCACCTCATCGGTGAGACATAGGGGGTGTGCGGCATCCCTGTATTTGGGTGTACCATGGTGTTTGGATTTTTGTTGTGTTGCATTGCATGCTAGAGCACGCTTGCTATGCCCGTAGATGGATCTGGTTGCGCCGTCCTTTTGATGCGAGCCCTCACGTGGATCGCGTACTGGCTTGTGTGCGGCGTCGTTTTCCGCTCTATGTTGGCCATGAGGTCGTCTATCCGACCGGATGGCTATTTTGTTTTTTGATTGCGGGGGACCTAAGGCCTCCTCATTGAATTCAGGTAGCAGCTTTCGCTTCGGGTAGCTCTTTGTGTGGTGACTACCGCCGTACTTTGCTGCAGTGTTGAGTACTTCAGTCCATCTAATTCTGAGTGTGTCTTGTGCTGCCCTGAGCCTTTGCTTCTGCTTTTTCAGACTCCTCATAGTGGCAACAAGCCTTTGATGGGTATTCTATTGCTCTGGGTGCCTGTCCGGAGTGATGTCATCCGGACTGTTATCTTCGCCAGAGTCGGGTTGTTCGGTTTGATTCTCCGTGTTGCCGTGGTCGGACGATGGTTCAATGTCGTGTTTGTCGTCCGCTGGTTTACCCCTGCTCTATCGCTGGGTCTATATGATCGCTGTTTCTACCGAGGTGGGATTTGGAGCAGTGCTTACGCCGCCGCTTTGAATGCTTCTTGAGGGAACGATCCTTCGCTGCGTCCTTCCGTTCCTCGTCGTTGTTTTCTTTGGGTATGTCCACCATGTATACATCATATGATGAAGTGGACGTCCAGTGCCCTATGGGCAGTGGCTCCTATTCGTCTCCTGCATCGTCGTCCCTACCGTCGATGTCTTCAGAGTCGAAGGAAAGCATGTTGGTCAAATCGTCGACAGTGGCTACTAAGTGGGTGGTGGGTGGGTGGCGAATTTCTTCGTCATCCGCATCCCGATCTGGCCGACCATAGTTCGGCCAGGTGTAACGCCCGGATAATTAAGCTACAGTAATTCTCTGCTAATGATGCCACGTCACTTCGATTACTATCTCTAATCTCGTGTTAGTTCGAGACCGATTCAAATACAAATTCAATTAAAAGCAAATAATAAAAGTTTTCAAATATTAAAACCAAATTGTTCGAGTTGTGCCAATTAATGCATAGGTGATCATGGTGAAGCACCATACTTTATACAACGTTTAAATGCTATAAGATAACTAAAATAGTAGCAAAACAATTAATTAAATACTTTTAAATAGTAAATAATTACACAACTATTTTAGATTAGGTAGCTAGTTAATGTGGCAGTGGCATATTTGGTAACATCAAATTAGGTGCCATTTTGGTATTTTGCTAAATCAAAAATAAAAGGAAACTAAGCTAAAACAGAAAGGAAATAAAATAAACAAAAGAAGAAAAAAGAAAATACAAAACTAGCAAAAAAATAAAAAAGGTGAAAGAGAACCCACCCCCCACTGGGCCAGTCGGCCCAGGCCGCCCCACTCCCTCCTACTACCCCCTCACTCGAGGCAAACCCTAGCCCACTACCCACGACCCCTCCACTCACCCACTCCCTCCCCGCATTCCCCTCGCCTCTGCCCTTGCCCCCGATCTGGATCGGGCCACGCCTCGACGCCATCGGTCGCCTCACCGTCGCCGCTGCCCCCCACCTCGTCGCCATTGCCTCACCTCGCCCCGACACCGCCGGACCTCTACGTTGCCCGAAGCCGCGCCCGCTCGATGTCGCCGTGCACCACCGCCACCGCCCGGAGCTCGTGCCACTCGTCCACTCGACGGAGCCGCCTCACCGTCCTCTCCATCGTCGGCTCGTCCCCGTCCTTCTCAACCCCACTGCCACAAACCCTACATCGTCCCCGTGAGCTTCCCCCTCCTCCTCTCTTCCTCGCGCGCACGCGCTCACGGCATGGTTCCTCCCCGCGGCTCCGCTGTTGCCGCCGTGCCCTCGCCGCGCCCTGCGTGCCCTCGCGCCCGCACTACCTAACCTCGCGCTGCTTGCGCCCGCGTCGACCAACCGCTGCCGCCGCTGGCTTGTGTCGCAGCCGCCGCGCACGCCCGTGCCCCTTGTGCTCCAGGTCCGCCCGAGACCGCGCCACCCTCCCCTCCTGCTCGCCGCTGCCCGTTTCGCCGCACCGGCGCCGCTCGCGCCCGCCTTTGCCCTTCGCGTCGCGCTGCCCGACCGCATCGCCCTGCTCGGCCCGCTGTCGGCTGGCCCCGCCGCACGCGGTTCTCCTCCCCCCTTCAAACCGCGCCCCGTTCCGCCCACCGCCCCACGCCGGCGCTGTCACGCCGCGGCCGCCCAGCCGGTGGCGTCGCCCCACCTCACCCCCCCACGCGACCCGGCCACCGCTCGCCCCGGCCTCCCCGACGTGGCGCAGACCACACGCCCGACACCGGCGCCCCAAAGCACACGCGCCCGTGTGTGTTCCGGCGGGCACCCACGCCCAAACCCGCTAGGCCTCCTCTGGGCCTATGACAGTGGGGCCCCACCCCCAGAACAAAAATGATTAAAAAAGTAGTTTTAAAATAAATAAATAAATAAATAAAATAATTAATTACTTAATTAAAGAATTAATTAACTTAATTAATCTTGATTAGATTAACCTAATTAACTTAACCTAATTAATCTATTAATTAAACCAATTAATTAGGTTAGTTAGTTGTCAGTTAATGACAAGTGGGCCCCCTGTCCAGTTTGACTAGTCAAACTGTTGACTGGGTTGACCCAGTCCATGACAGGTGGTCCCTGTTTGACCCTGTTGACCAGTCAACAGTTGATTGGTCAAATGCTGACTGGACCCCCCTTGACCCCACCTGCCAGCCACACATACATTCTGTTGGGTACAATTCTGTGTACCCATAGCAATTTAAGATTTAATTTTTGAATTAAAACAATTTAAAAAATTATTTAAAACTTCTAAAATTAATATAAAATAAACCGTAGCTCGGATGAAAAAACTTTGTACATGAAAGTTGCTCAGAACGACGAGACGAACCCGGATACGCAGCACGTTCGTCCGCCACGCATCCCTAGCATAGAAAACAAGCAACTTTCCCCGTCCGGTTCATTTGTGCGAAAACGCAAAACACCGGGAATACTTTCCCGGATGTTTTCCCCCTTCACCGGTACCACCTCGTACCGCGTTAGGGCACACCTAGCATCACGATTTGTCATGTCATGCATCATCATGCATTTGTTTGCATTATATTTATTGTTTCTTCCCCCTCTTCTCTCGCTAGACACCGAGACCGACGCCGCTGCTACCTAGTACGACTACGGTGTTGACGACCCATCTCTCTTGCCAGAGCAACCAGGCAAGCCCCCCTTTGATCACCAGATATGGCCTATTCTTCTCTCTACTGCTAGCATTAGAGTAGTGTAGCATGTTGTTACCTTTACCTGCAATCCTAAATGCTTAGTATAGGATGCTAGTGTTCCATTAGTGGCCCTACACCCTTGTCCATCTGCCATGCTATACTACTGGGCCGTGATCACTCGGGAGGTGATCACGGGCATATGATATATACTTATACTGTTACATTACTTATGATATTGTTCAGAGATGGGGGCTGAAGGGGCAGGTGGCTCCATCCCGGTAGAGGTGGGCATGGGTTGCTGACGGCCCCCGACTGTTGCTTTGAGGCAGAGCGACAGGGTAGGTTGAGGCCACCTAGGAGAGAGGTGGGCCTGGCCCTGGTCGGCGTTCGCGGATACTTAACACGCTTAACGAGATCTTGCTATTTGATCCGAGTCTGGCTACTGGCCTATACGCACTAACCATCTACACGGGGATAGTTATGGGCACTCGACGTCGTGGTATCGGCCGAAGCCTTCGTGACGTCAGCGACTGAGTGGCGCGCGCCGGGTTGGACCGCATAACGCAACTTCCTTTGTAATGGAGGTTGCTAGGTCTGCTCACCGGCCGCGTACGCAATGTGCAGGTGTGCAATGGGCGATGGGCCCAGACCCCTCCGCCATAGGATTTATACCGACGTGCTGACCTCTCTGTTGTGCCTAGGTAGGGCTGCGACGTGTTGATCTTCCGAGGCAGGGCATGACCCAGGAAAGTGTGTCTGGACAAAGGGGATCGAGCGTGTTGGGAAATGTGGTGCACCCCTACAGGGATGTTGATCTATTCGAATATCCGTGTCCCTCGGTAAAAGGATGACCCGAAGTTGTACCTTGACCTTATGAAAACTAGAACCAGATACTTAATAAAACACACCCTTCCAAGTGCCATATACAACCGGTGATCGCTCTCTCACAGGGCGACGAGGGGAGGATCATCGGTTACGATTATGCTACACGATGCTACTTGGTGGACTTACCTTCTGCTCTCTTCTACATGCTGCAAGATGGAGGTGGCCAGAAGCATAGTCTTCGATAGGACTAGCTATCCCCCTCTTATTCCGGCATTCTGCAGTTCAGTCCACATATGATACCCTTATTCCATTTGATACCAATGCATACATATGTAGTGTAGCTCCTTGCTTGCGAGTACTTTGGATGAGTACTCACAGTTGCTTTGCTCCCCCTTTTCCCCTTCCTATACCCGATTGCTGCTACTAGACGTTGGATTCCATGAGCCAGACGTCACTGTCGATGACGACTGCTACTACTCGGGATGTGCCTACTACTACATGCAGCCTGCTGACGACGACCAGGAGTAGTTTAGGAGGATCCCAGGCAGGAGGCCTGCGCCTCTTTCGATCTGTATCCCAGTTTGTGCTAGCCTTCTTAAGGCAACTTGTTTAACTTATGTCTGTACTCAGATATTGTTGCTTCCGCTGACTCGTCTATGATCGAGCTCTGTATTTGAGCCCTCGAGGCCCCTGGCTTGTAATATGATGCTTGTATGACTTATTTTATTTGTAGAGTTCTATTGTGATATCTTCCCATGAGTCCCTGATCTTGATCGTACACGTTTGCGTGTATGATTAGTGTACGGTCGAATCGGGGGCGTCACAAGTTGGTATCAGAGCCGACTGCCTGTAGGAATCCCCTTTCCAACTCCTTGGCCGAAGTTGAGTCTAGTCATTGCAAAACCTTTACTAACATGGCTGTGTGGCCTATGGGCCCACGTCGCCATTGGGTGGTATTAGGATCTTTTATTCCTCGTCTATGCTCTGGGACTCTGAACTCTCTCCTATTCGGGTTAAATGAATTTTGCTAAATCTAACATTAGGATCTTGTTATCACTTTCACCCGGAGAACCCCTTATTACTGATGATCGTCTGCTACACGTGAAGACCCTGAAGATACTCTCCGCTGTTAACCCGAGAACTTGTGTTCATCGCGTTTGCAATTCCCCTTCCACCATCAACCCTTATGGATAACTACTTGCAGTTATTATTCTTACATTCATCCCCAGTTGGTCTTGTTATTACAAGATACCCCGAAATACTCGTCGTTGTTTCGATAATCCTTTAAGCTTACTGCCTTGCTGTTCTTTGTCACCTGAATACACCTATAAACTAATCCTCACACACACCGAGGATTTGTTTCTCCCTAGTTGTTCATATGTTTTACCAAAGTCTTCAAAATACTATTTGATCTTCCGAAAATTCTTAGCAGCTTATAGCTTTTGAAATTCTTGCTTGCTTGCATTGGGATTAATCCCAAAAGTCTAGTAATCTTATTGGCATCCGTTGCCACTATCATTTTGAGCCCATTGATTCAACAAGTGCGAATGCTCGCAATCCTCAACCAGATCCTAAAATTCATCTTTCCAGCCCAGACGCCGTTTTAAACATGAGCTGGTTGTCGACCAACCAAATTGCCATCGATTGTAACCCTAAGGCTATTCAACTTATCCACCCCTAATCAGAGCATTGCTTCTGATCCCTTGTTTTGGAATTCATACTTCCTTTTCATTTGAGCTTTGAGTTAGTCAGTTGTTTCTATAATCTGATCTCCTTGCATTCTTCTTCCTCTGGTTGAGTACTGATGCTCACATCAGATCCCCTGTGGACCACCAGATCCTTTGTTGGATTTTATCCGATAGCGTCCTTCATATTGAATAACCTTGTGAGCCTTTCCATGGTTATATAATGCCTTTGGTAAATTGTATCCTATGCCTTGTGAACCATGCTCTGTTTTCGAGCTGGTGGTATTTACTATTGAAGCTTGGGGTATATGTTTCCATGATACCATGACGGGTTGAATCTATGCCTTCCTTGACATGTGTGAACTCGAAAGTTTTCATGAGTCATGCTCGTCTGGTATTTTGCCAGATAATTCAACACTACAACTTCTTTGAAAAAGAGAAGTGAATGAAAGGTTATGCATTGGAGAAGCGGGAGCCGACCTTGAACTTTGTGTTCATGCCCATGGACCTGATGTGGAACTTATCATGGAAGCTTCTAGAAAAACTTTTAATTAGTTGGATAATTCTTTTGGTGTCTTTGAATTGGATCCCTTGCAACCATGGTTTCGGCCATGTTGATATTCCTTGATTCCTTTTCTCGGACAAGTTAAAGTACTTGCCTTTTGCAGATCAATACACTTGTCAACCCTCTATTTTGCTCTACCTTCGAGTGTTACCCTCTGGAATCTTGGTAATATCATCGAACCATGTTGCTTATTATGAACCTTCATCGAGTGTTATTCCTCACCGATTCCAATGTTTCCTGGTTCTGAGTTGTTAGTCACTCAAGGACACCGATAACTAAATCGGGTCCGCACCACGATTAAACAACTCTTAGTAATCTCCTTTACTCACGAGTTTGTACTCGAGCATGTCAATCCTAGCCTAGTCGGCCATCACCTTGTGCTAAAGTTTAAACTGTGCCACTCGGTCCTTATTCCCAGAGCACAGCTTTCGACGATGAGCTAATCTTACGTCGATCTTCCTCATCATAACAATTGTCCTTGAATGACAAGCTTGGTTTCAAGTTTGTGTCGTACCTATGGTTTCAATAACTTCTCTCTTCATCATTCCGTTGACTTGAAGCCACCGCCAATCGGTTACATCTTCTTGAAACCTCCCGACAAATGTGTCGTGATCATCATCAACATTTTGACCCCTTCCAAGATATCAATTGAATTCATGATGATAAGTACCCTCCTTGCCCTTGATGATTTGTGTTATCATCGACCACTCTATTGCCTTCTATTCAACACAAACTTGTTCGTGTCTCTAGCACCCTATTACTTTCAAGTTAATGGTCGACATTTCATTCTTAGACTATTGGTTGTTGAATCACCTTTCTAACATTGATCATGCTACCAGAGACCATATTTCGGGTGCACTGTTCAACCAATGTTTAATTGTGTACGTTTTCCTCGAGCATACCTCGATATAACATGTGATATGACAAATGTTATCTCCTTCTTCGCATAATGGTGGAAATCCATCTTTTCAAAATCTCAATAAATTGTCGTTGAGTTCATCAGCCACCTCCTCATTCTCTCCTTGGTTTAATGATGAACTTTTGTTTCGGAACTCGCTTCCATAGTTCATTTCCCGAGAATCTTACAAGGTCATTTTGTCAATTTGAGTTGCACCCTTTTTCTTCTCAGGCATCCTGAGTCTGAGGTATCGTGACACCAATCAGATATGAATCTCGGTCAGGTATGATGGTTGGAACATATTTCCAGGAGTAATAACATCTTTACATGACCAGGTAAGGTGATGTCATGCCTAGCACACCTGGCCGAAGCACCTAGTGTTATAGTTTCCTTTTCTGCAAGGTTATCCATTCTTCCATGAGGATATTGTAAGACTTATTCTACAAATTGTTCCTGGTCGATCCTTTGTGTGTCCTAAGTCCGACCTTTGCTTGAATACCACGCCAACGCTATCTTGAAGCATGTCTGTGGTACTCCATTTTTCAACAAGGAACATTTGAAGCCCAATACTAAATGGTTCTCTTCGTCCCTCGCCCTTGGTACCAATGGTTGTTGCCAACATAATCGATAGTCTATCCTCTGACATGCCTTGCTTACATAATCATGCAAGACGTCACCCCCTTCCTACTTTTAACCACATGGTGGGCCCATAGACCACAGTTCCATAGGATCGAAACCTGACTCTCCTATACACCCCTGTTTCCAAAGTTATTCCTCATGCTTGGCTTCGTACGTAATTCACGGGCCACCTGCCTAGTGATCTATTCTGGTATCAGACGCAATACTTATTCTCGTTGCTCTGAACCCCTTTCACCTTCTGATTAGGCCATCGAACGATTGCCTGCCCATTGGAAACTTCTCATGGTACCTTCTTACTTTACTCTCGATATGTTCTTAAGTATCTATTCGAGAATTACTTTCTACCACATTCCCTGAGTTATCTGCCAGATAGTCAACCTTGTAAGGTCCGTTCTTCTGAAGTTACTCCTTGTCCTTTCATAAGTATGATGAAGTTTCCGAAGAAAGGATGGTGAATTCATCATGATGACATGAAGCAGAGCAATGAAGACATCAATGTATTGGATCAGCCTCTTTGAGAGGAGCAACCCGGAATGAGAAGACCCGCTAGATTCGTTACCAAACCTTTCCCCCTTACTCCCCTCTTAAATCTCGGGATGAGATTTCTTGTAGTGGAGGAGAATTGTAACGCCTGGATAATTAAGCTACAGTAATTCTCTGCTAATGATGCCACGTCACTTCGATTACTATCGCTAATCTCGTGTTAGTTCGAGACCCATTCAAATTCAAATTCAACTAAAGGCAAATAATAAAAGTTTTCAAATATTAAAACCAAATTGTTCGAGCTGTGCCAATTAATGGATAGGTGATTATGGTGAAGCACCATACTTTTATACAACGTTTAAATGCTATAAGATAACTAAAATAGTAGCAAAAACAATTAATTAAATACTTTTAAATAGTAAATAATTACACAACTATTTAGATTAGGCAGCTAGTTAATGTGGCAGTGGCATATTTGGTAACATCAAATTAGGTGCCATTTTGGTATTTTGCTAAATCAAAAATAAAAGGAAACTAAGCTAAAATAGAAAGGAAATAAAATAAACAAAAGAAGAAAAAAGAAAATACAAAACTAGCAAAAATAAAAAGGAGAAAGAGAACCCACCCCCACTAGGCCAGTCAGCCCAGTTGCTAGCCTGGTCGGCCCAGGCCGCCCCACTCCCTCCTACTACCCCCCCTCACCCGGGGCAAACCCTAGCCCACTACCCATGACCCCTCCACTCACCCACTCCCTCCCCGCATTCCCCTCACCTCTGCCCCTGCCCCTGATCTGGATCGGGCCACGCCCTGACGCCATCGGTCGCCTCACCGTCGCCGCTGCCCGCTACCTCGTCGCCATCGCCTCACCTCGCCCCGACACCGCCGGACCTCTACGTCGCCCGAAGCCGCGCCCGCTCGACGTCGTCGTGCGCCACCACCGCCGCCCAGAGCTCGTGCCGCTCGTCCACTCGACGGAGCCGTCTCGCCTTCCTCTCCGTCGTCGGCTCATCCCCGTCCTCCTCAACCCCACTGCCACAAACCCTATGCCATCCCCGTGAGCTTCCCCCTCCTCCTCTCTTCCTCGTGCGCACGCGCTCACGCCATGGTTCCTCCCCCCGGCTCCGCTATTGCCACCGTGGCCTCGCCGCGCCCGGCGTGCCCTCGCGCGCCCGCACTACCTGACCTCGCGCTGCTTGCGCCCGCGTCGACCAACCGCTGCCGCCGCTGGCTTGTGTCGCAGCCGCCGCGCCCGCCCCATGCCCCTTGTGCTCCAGGTCCGCCCAAGACCGCGCCACCCTCCCCTCCTGCTCGCCGCTGCCCGTTTCGCCACACCGGCGCCGCTCGCGCCCGCCTTTGCCCGTCGCACCGCGCCGCCCGACCGCATCGCCCTGCTTGGCCCGCTGTCGGCTGGCCCTGCCGCGCGCGCTTCTCCTCCCCCGGCCTCCCCCGACGCGCAGCAGACCACACGGCCGACGCCGGCGCCCCAGAGCACACGCGCTCGTGCGTGTTCGGGCGGGCACCCATGCCCAAACCCGCTAGGCCTCCTCTGGGCCTATGACAGTGGGGCCCCACCCCCCAGAACAGAAATGATTAAAAAAGGAGTTTTAAGATAAATAAATAAATAAATACAATAATGAATTACTTAATTAAAGAATTAATTAACTTAATTAATCTTGATTAGATTAACCTAATTAACTTAACCTAATTAATCTGTTCATTAAACCAATTAATTAGGTTAGTTAGTTGTCAGTCAATGACATGTGGGCCCCCTGTCCAGTTTGACTAGTCAAACTGTTGACTGGGTTGACCCAGTCCATGACAGGTGGGCCCTGTTTGACCCTGATGACCAGTCAACAGTTGACTGGTCAAATGCTGACTGGACCCCCCTTGACCCCACCAGCCAGCTACACATACATTCTGTTGGGTACAATTCTGTGTACCCATAGCAATTTAAGATTTAATTTTCAAATTAAAACAATTTAGAAAATGATTTAAAACTTTTAAAATTAATATAAAATAAACCGTAGCTCGGATGAAAAAACTTTGTACATGAAAGTTGCTCAGAACGACGAGACGAACCCGGATACGCAGCTCGTTCGTTCGCCACGCATCCCTAGCATAGCAAACACGCAACTTTCCCCCTCTGGTTCATCTGTCTGAAAATGCAAAACACCGGGAATACTTTCCCGGATGTTTTCCCCCTTCACCGGTGCCATCTCGTATCGCGTTAGGGCACACCTAGCATCACGCTTTGTCATGTCATGCATCATCATGCATTTGTTTGCATTATATTTATCGTTTCTTCCCCCTCTTCTCTCGCTAGACACCGAGACTGACACCGCTGCTACCCAGTGACTACGGTGTTGACGACCCCTCTCTCTTGCCAGAGCAACCAGGCAAGCCCCCCCTCTGATCACCAGATATCGCCTATTCTTCTCTCTACTGCTTGCATTAGAGTAGTGTAGCATGTTACTGCTTTCCGTTAATCCTATCTTGATGCATAACATGTCCTTGCTACTACTGTTGTTACCTTTACCTACAATCCTAAATGCTTAGTATAGGATGCTAGTGTTCCATTAGTGGCCCTACACTCTTGTCCGTCTGCCATGCTATACTACTGGGCCGTGATCACTCGGGAGGTGATCACGGGCATATGATATATACTTCTACTGTTACATTACTTATGATACTGTTCGGAGATGGGGGCTGAAGGGGCAGGTGGCTGCATCCCGGTAGAGGTGGGCCTGGGTTCCCGACGGCCCCCAACTGTTGCTTTGAGGCAGAGCGACAGGGCAGGTTGAGGCCACCTAGGAGAGAGGTGGGCCTGGCCCTGGTCGGCATTCATGGATACTTAACATGCTTAACGAGATCTTGGTATGTGATTTGAGTCTGGGTACTGGCCTATACGCACTAACCATCTACGCGGGGACAGTTATGGGCACTCGACATCGTGGTATCAGCCAAAGCCTTCGTGACGTCAGCGATTGAGCGACGCGCGCCGAGTTGGACCGCGTAACGCAACTTCCTTTGTAATGGAGGTTGCTAGGTCTACTCACTAGCCGCGTACGCAACATGCAGGTGTGCAATGGGCGATAGGCCCAGACCCCTGCGCCATAGGATTTAGACCGGCGTGCTGACCTCTCTGTTGCGCCTAGGTAGGGCTGCGACGTGTTGATCTTCCGAGGCCGGGCATGACCCAGGAAAGTGTGTCCGGACAAAGGGGATCGAGCCTGTTGGGAAATGTGGTGCACCCCTGCAGGGAAGTTGATCTATTCGAATAGCCGTGTCCCTCGGTAAAAGGACGACCCGGAGTTGTACCTTGACCTTATGACAACTAGAACCGGATACTTAATAAAACACACCCTTCCAAGTGCCAGATACAAGCGGTGATCGCTCTCTCACAGGACGACGAGGGGAGGATCATCGGTTAGGATTATGCTACACGATGCTACTTGGTGGACTTACCTTCTGCTCTCTTCTACATGCTGCAAGATGGAGGTGGCCTGAAGCGTAGTCTTCGATAGGACTAGCTATCCCCCTCTTATTCCGGCATTCTGGACTTCAGTCCACATATGATACCCTTATTCCATTTGATACAAATGCATACATATGTAGTGTAGATCCTTGCTTGCGAGTACTTTGGATGAGTACTCACGGTTGCTTTGCTCCCCCTTTTCCCCTTCCTATACCCGATTTCTGCGACCAGACGTTGGAGTCCAGGAGCCAGACGCCACTGTCGATGATGACTGCTTCTACTCAGGAGGTGCCTACTACTACGTGCAGCCCACTGACGATGACCAGGAGTAGTTTAGGAGGATCCCAGGCAGGAGGCCTACGCCTCTTTCGATCTGTATCCCAGTTTGTGCTAGCCTTCTTAAGGCAACTTGTTTAACTTTTGTCTGTACTCAGATATTGTTGCTTCCGCTGACTCATCTATGATCGAGCTCTATATTCGAGCGCTCGAGGCCCCTGGGTTGTAATATGATGCTTGTATGACTTATTTTATTTTTAGAGTTGTGTTGTGATATCTTCCCGTGAGTCCCTGATCTTGATCATACACGTTTGCGTGTATGATTAGTTTACGGTCGAATCGGGGGCGTCACACCAGGACTCTCCTAACAAGGAGAGAGACCTTAATGAGTTCAGTATGTCGCCAAAGGGCGAGTGCTGAAGGATATCCGCGGAGGTGAACTCCATGATCGGCGCCCAGTTGGATTCGATAGGCACGGGCGCAGGTGGTTCGGAGTCCGTGGCCGGGGAAGAATCCGGCAGTTCGGCGTCACGGCTCCCGTGAAGGGTAAGGTCGATACTCGGCTTGATCGTCGCTGAGAATGCTGCCTCCGTGGTGGGGTATATCCCCCTGCCCATGGATGGCGCAATTGGCTCCAAATTGAGGGTCAGAGCAGTTGCTAGTGCGGTCTCCTGAACACTGTCCGATGGTAGAGCTAAATCATGCTCATCGTGACCGTGCGGCGCACTCGGCAGGGGCTCGAATCCGTCGAAGATCAAATCTCCGCAGATGTCGGCCGTGTAGTTTAAGCTTCCAAACCTGACCTGGTGGCCAGGGGCGTAACTCTCAATCTGCTCTAGATGGCCAAGCGAGTTGGCCCGCAGTGCGGAGCCGCCGGATACAAAGATCTGTCTGAGGAGAAAAGTCTCACCCCGGACTGCATCGCTATCGATGATTGAAGGAGCCATCCAGCCTAACGATGACGACACAGAGGAACTCTCAATGAAAGCACCAATGTCGGTGTCAAAACCGGTGGATCTCGGGTAGGGGGTCCCGAACTGTGCGTCTAGGCGGATGGTAACAGGAGGCGGGGGACACGATGTTTACCCAGGTTCGGGCCCTCTTGATGGAGGTAATACCCTACGTCCTGCTTGATTGTTCTTGATAATATGAGTAGTACAAGAGTTGATCTACCATGAGATCGAAGAGGCTAAACCCTAGAAGCTAGCCTATGGTATGATTGTTGTTGTTGGTCCTATGGACTAAACCCTCCAGTTTATATAGACACCGGAGGGGGCTAGGGTTACACAGAGTCGGTTACAAGGAAGGAGATCTACATATCCGTACTGCCAAGCTTGCCTTCCAAGCCAAGGAGAGTCCCATCCGGACACGGGATGAATTATTCAATCTTGTATCTTCATAGTCCAACAGTCCGGCCAAAGGATATAGTCTGGCTGTCCGGATACCCCCTAATCTAGGACTCCCTTAGAGGCGATGAGCGCGAGCATCAGCCGGCTGTGCCAGATGGTCCACGGCGCTGGCCTATAGCCCGGCACCGAGGAACGTCTCTAGGTCATGCTTGAGGCCGCCAGGGTGAGAGGCCGCTTGGACGAGAGCTTCGTATCCTTCTTCGACAAGGTCCTCGTCGGCTTCCTCGACAAGTTCACCATCGTCAAGAAGCTCGCGGACGACCTTGACGTACTCCTCCAGCCCACGCGCCCAAGCTCTGCGATGCCCGCCACCCTCAACGGACTCTCTGGTGACAACCTCTTCGATGCACTGGTGGCCGTGCGACTGCCCGCCATCGCACCGGAGAATGTCCACCTCGAGGTCGTGCTCGCCGCGCAGCGCCTGGCGCAGCAAGACACCATCGACATAATCACCCATGTCTATGCGCAAATCCTCCACAAGGACTACTACGTGCCACAGGAGGGCGATAGGTCGCTGGCCTTCTTGACCCACGGGGCAACCTTGGACTGCATTGTTCAGAAGCATGTTGAGCTCGCCGCCAACGCTGCTGCTCCCCACACGTCGGTTGGTGACCCGGCGGACTAGGGCGTGAGGATGTCGTTGATGGATCCGTATGTATCTTTATCTTTCTGTCAAATCCATGTAGTAGTATATGGTACTACTAGTAATTATCTTACCTTTCGCATCAACTTCATAATTTTTGTACGTACTGCATGCATGAACCGCGCCAGAACCTAACTTCTCATTACTCTAGGGAAAATCGTTATTTCTATCTATCGGTTGCGCCATGGAGAAGAACCAAAATTTACAAGTTACAAGTTCAAAAGGAAAATCTTGCCATGTTCATGTCGCACCCCGCTGCCCACACGGTTGGTACGGCACACCGCTCAAGGGGGAATGTGTGTTGTGTTGCATTTTCACTTACAAGTGGGACCGCAGTTGAGCAAACCAACTATCGGAAAACCCCCAACCCTCCCAGCGCGCGATGGCTGAGAAAACAGGAGGGAGAAGAGATGCTTGTAGCACGGAGTCCAAGAAAATTGGTGTCGGATGGGACTCGTGTGGGTTGCGTGTGTCGTATTGCTAGACGTGAATGCTAGTTATGGCCCATGCCACCCCACTATATCGAGCCTATATCGAGGTGCTGGTTATGTACAACAAATTTCCTAGAGTCCATGCTCAGCCCTCCTCTATCTCTCTTCTCAGCCAGCCAGCAGACACGCGGAGCCCATCGTCTGTTTGCTCACATGTGTTCCCACATGTCAGTGAAAACACAAGAGGACCCACTGAACCTGCACATCTTTCACCACGACGTGCTGGTGATGAAAAACAAATCCAATAAAGATCTTCGGTGGCTGCTTTTTGAGTTACTCAAGAGTAGTAAGATTCTATTTACAGTTTAACCCAAGATGCACATCACGTGGCTTCAACTACTACTCCATTTTCTTGCATGACCCGACCTAGATGTTGGATGTCCCACGTGTCGGCAAAAGGAGGAAGAACTCGACCAAATCTTCTCAACAT
This sequence comes from Triticum urartu, assembly GCF_056163025.1. Taxonomy (NCBI): domain Eukaryota; kingdom Viridiplantae; phylum Streptophyta; class Magnoliopsida; order Poales; family Poaceae; genus Triticum; species Triticum urartu. The sequence goes on along the minus strand of NC_141875.1, from coordinate 480,957,845 downwards.
TTAGACTGGAGGAGTAGGAAACACGGGAAGCCCTGTGCGTACATCATACTACGTACAAGACCACCTCACACAGTCATGCTATCACCATATTTCTCGGCCTCCGTGCAACACCTAACTATTGGTTGGCTCTATGTGATGTGGCAACTTCATACTACTACGGATGCTGGCTATACTACTACGGCACTAACACTCCAAGAAATGAGTCGAAAACCATTTATAAATTTAGTTTATGACATGCATATGCAGCTGTACCATACATTATATACAACAAGTCATCAACACACAACGACAATGAGGATACATGTTGGATTATAGATTAGTTCCAACAAAAAATTCTAGTAAATACTAAAGTTTTCATCACACAACAAATAGCAAGCAATGAAATGAACTTCTGCTTAACCACTCCTCGGCGTTGGAAACACTTGCTTTGAACCATAAGATTTTGTCTCGGAAGGGCCAACTACTGTCAATCTCAAGACCAACGCAGGACTGATCATCCAAGCTGAGGCGGCCTATTTCATGACCAATATTGTGTTAGCCACGGTAGGGAAGCATAGCAATGTCCGAGGTATAGATACAATTGCTTCTCATAAATGGTAGTAATGTTGTGTCAACAACAGCTGGATCGCCTTTCACCATGATTGGATAGTTTTGTCCAAGGAAGAGCGAGTTTCCTCCAAGAGTATCAATACTAAACCAGGGAGAAGGTGTTGGCGCTAGGACAGTAGTATCCATCCTGAATACCCTGCAACGGATGTTGGAATAGGTCTGGAGAGTGCGACCATGGGAGACAACACCTGCTTCCTTAGTCACATCAGCGGTGCCCTATATATAGACAAGAAGAGGTGATCCATCGGAATAAGTTGCCAGGCTCCACTGAGTATATGGGTCCTCATGCACGTGATCATCATCATCGTCATCTCCCCCTTGGTTATGAAAATTTTCAAGTATAGGTAGTGGAATGTTCATAGGACCTTGGAAACACAAGAAGGTTAATTAGTAAAGGAAAACTAGCTAACCTGCATGCATGTGGATGAAACAATTATAATTACGGTGGAAGACAAACGTACCGAAATTACGAGGATCCCATGCAAAAACAGTGCCACGAGTGGTGGCAGCAAACACAAGACCCTCGTATTGAATTGCATCACAATACTCATCCTTGTATAGAAACTGATTTTTGAGCAATATCCACCAAGTCGAACTATGAAGGAAGGCAACAAGATTGTCGAAGATAGCAACTACTACATATTCCATTAAATCCCAAGAGCGGTCGGGAACTTGACAAATTGCTATCTTCTGTAGACGACAGTCACCATGACCGTAGTTGAAAGTACGGTCTTAACCGGTGTGCTCAACACTACAAAAAAATACACTTCCGTGATGATACGTGTTTGTCACAGTAGGTCACGTTTTCTGTCATGCATGTACATCCATGACAATTTTATGACAAAATCAAGATAGGCATACCTGTGCTGTCGTAGAAGTGTTACATGACATTACCAAAATTATCATCACGGAAGTGTCCGCTTCCATGACGATAAATCGTGCGTCACAAAAGTGCTTTCGTCAAGGGTGACCGACACATGGCATCCACCGTAACGGAACGTCGTTAAGCTATCGGGTCCGGTTTTGGATCCGACAACCCGTTAACATCCCGGACCAATGGGGATTTTCCACGTGTAAAATTCTGATTGGCTGACAGAGACACGTGTCAGCTCCGCGTTGGCACAAGTATCACTCATCCAATGGGCGAGATGCGCCTATGATATGTTGACACATGGACCGGCCCAAAAGTGGCCCATAAAGTTTAAATGGGCCGGCCCAACTAAAGGCCCGCAAATTTTGCGGACCATAATGGGCCGACCCAGTTAAAGGCCCACAAGATTTTGTGGACCACAATGGGCTGGCCCAGCTAAAGGCCCATGAGATTTTGCGGGCCATAATGGGCCGGCCCAAGTAAAGGCCCACAAGATTTTTGCGGGCCATAATGGGCCGGCCCAGGTGAAGGCCCACAAGATTTTTGTGGACTATAATGGGCCGGCCCAGCTAAAGGCCCACGAGATTTCGCTGACATTAATGGGCCGGCCCAGCTGTAGGCCCACAAGATTTTGAGGACCCTAGTAGGCCGACCCGTTAACTGGCTGCCATGTTTTGGGGCAAATGCCGGCCCATATTTGATCCGGTCCATTAATGGCCTGCCACATTCTAGGCCTAATAATGACCCATATGAGATCCAGCCCGTTAAAAGCCTACCGCGTTCTGGGCCAAATTACGGCCCAGATCAGGTCTAGCCCTTTAAGAGGCTTTGGGCTAAATTATGGCCCATATCAGATTCGGCCCGTCAACTGAACGCTATGCTTTTGGGCCCACTTGCTAAATGCCCATTTAGTAATTCGGCCTGATATTAGTTTCAGCCTGTTAAGGGCCCGTTTAACATTTCGGCCCTATATTATTTTCGGCCTGTTAAAAGCCCGTCACATAGTTGGGCCTAACTACGGCCCGGTTTGCATCCGGCCTACTCGTAGCCGATCATCTGATTGGGCCAAACAAGGACTGAGACAATTTTGGCATGTTAAAAGCCCGTGATTTGATTGGCACAATCATGGGCCAGGGTCCATTTCGGGCTGCTGCCGGCCCGTGAGCTGTTCGGCACATTTCAGGCCCAACCTACTTCTCAGCCTCCTAAAAGCCCATTGAGTTTTCTTGCAAAAAGAGGGTCGGCGGTTTACTCGGCCTATTAAAGGCCCGAATCTACTAGTGGGTCAGTTTACATTTAGGCCTTCTAACGGACCAAGATGACGGGGCCCATGATGCGGATCATACATCGTGATTGCATGACGGCCTGATTATGTACTGTAATTTTACGGTTTGGCCGGTTTACTGCGAAGACAGGATATATATATACAGTAAAATAATTGCAGCATCGTGAATAAGAAAAAACCTAGACTACACAATAAAGAAATTACGGCATATTACATCCACTGGGAATCAAAGTTCGCCACTATGATAATAAAGCACAAGCAGACAACAGATTACATACACGGGGCATCAAAGATCGCCACCAGTGCAACTAAACACATCGACAAAATAATATACAAAACCAACAACACTTCAATAGAGTTCAAGAAAGGTTAGCCCTGCTGGGGAGCTGCAGCGCAAGTAGCTGATCAAGCTAATGAGAATGCGCTTGTTTAACACTTATATCCTCCTCACTCTGGAAGATAAACAAGCAGACAGATGACAAGTTTTGCACATAAAAGTATCAGTGCTGACAATTCATCACATTTCTTACTGACCAATGAGGTGACACAGTTTAAAATTGCATTAACACAATATGGTATTGTTCAGGTCAAGACATGGCAGGAAATGACATTGTGAAGGAGTTGGTAGCTTCACGACACCACTCGATTACAGATCAAGAACTCATAAGTATCAATGGTTAGTGTGTTGTCAATTTATCCCATTTCAGATTGGCAAATAAAGAGATAGTTTAAATAATAGTAGAATGATATGACATTGTTTATAGTTAAGACATTGCAGAATATGACATTGTGCTGTAGTGGGTAGGTTCACCACACCACTGGATTACGGATCAAGAACAGAAGCATACATGCAGTGCAAAAGAAGATCACTTGCTCTGTATAGTTTAATTTACATGGTATGAAGAAGGAACTTGGTTGTACAACTGAAAACTTAAATTTAGAAGGACAAACTTTTGTTTAGGAACTACATAATAAACTTTAAACACGCAATTTAATGCAAACACCAAAAATAAACAGCTGTTGCAGTCATGCCTAACCAAATATACACAACAAAGTTTGAAGGCTTGAGAAGGACAAACTTACATTATTGGTGAAGGCAGGCTCTATAAAGCCCTTGTCCATGCTGATGGTGGGGGGGGGGGGCAATTCAAGAAGTTTACCACAGAATCTTCTTCATAAGCATTGCCTTTATTCTACATTTTGTTAAGAGTAAATATAGATGTGACAATATAAGAAAAAATGGTGAATATTTAAGATAAGATGAAGAGTGATGCTACATAACCAAGTAGCTATAAATGTAAGTACAGCGATACAGGCAAAAGGTACAGCCAAGAGCAATGCAGAGCTAAACTTCTTTAGTACCATCAGTGTTATCCAACCTTATGGTAAGAGTAAATATAGATCTTATGTGTAGAAAATGGAGGGCAAAGGAAAATAAGCTGCAGAGTGATGGTACATGAACAACTACCTGTCAATATAAGTACACTGATAAAGGACAGCAGGTACTTACAAGAACAATGCAGAGCTAAAAAGTTTCATTGGCATTGGATATATTCTACACTAATGTAACCATTCATACAGATAAGATAATTTGGAGCAAACAATTGATAAGCAAGCTATCATGCATACTCCTGTCACATAATGAACCAGGTATGTATGCAAGTACAGTGATACAGGACAACAGGTACTAACAAGAGCAAAGCAGCGGGCAGCATATTTGCGATATCCTATCATTCTTTTCAAACTGGAATTCTTTTTCGAGCAGATTTCCTGCAAAAAAGATCCGTAAGGCACATGCGGAAAAGTAGATGTTCAAATTGTCATGCGATATCATAGACAGTACCTCATCCTCGGAACGAGATCAGTGCATAACAAGGTTTTTCCATTCAATGTCTTCTAAATTTAGCACAAGAGACTTCACCAGAAATTCGTCTATAGACTTTCCATCAAAGTGTGATTTCCTCAGGTAACACCAATACTGCTGCAATGCTTCCTTGAAAAGCGCAAGCAAGCTTTGCTCGTCATGACTATCCAGATTGACCCTCGCCTACTTACAACAATGTAATGTAAATCATTGATGTGTTCAATCAGCAGAAAACAGGAACATAATCACCATGAATAATAGCACTTACACGTAAGTGGGACAGGAAGATGTGAAAATGGTGTTTGTCTTCACTATAATCTTCCCATGATGGGAATATATGCATGTAGTCCCTAATAACATTGAAAGCATTGTCTTTTAAACTGGGAATAACTAGAATGGGGTTCCAATCTGCAGGAATTGGCCGTCTCTGCAGTTGGGATAGGTCTTCGGCCGGTGGACTTGCTGTACTTTTTGCTGGAGTGGGATTTTTCAGTGGTACGACTCATGCTATGGCAACTGAAATCGGCATACCTTTTGCTGGAGTGTAGGTCATGTGTGGTGCGGCTAGTGGTGTGGCTAGTGAAGTATGGGTACAGTCTGCTGGAGTCGGTCCTACGTTTTGTGTCACTGGTTGTACAACCAATATAAGTGGGGTGCTGTCTGATTTCTCCGGCACAACCACGTTTTTCAAGGACTTTGCTGGTGCTCCTTCAGGTTCGGCAATCACCCTCTTCCTTTTTGATGTCTGATGCACAAGAACAACATTTGAGTGGAAAAACATGGTATGATGAAAGATGGAAAATGTATTGATAATGGATGGGCATGGCATCTCGACATATATGACAAGTAAACTAAGAAGATGGCGGTGCAACAAAGTAGAAGAAATGTGATACGTCTCCAACGTATCTATAATTTTTGATTCCTCCATGCTATATTATCTTCTGTTTTGGATGTTTATGGGCTTTATTATACACTTTTATATTATTTTTGGGACTAACCTATTAACCTAGAGACCAGTGCCAGTTTCTGTTTTTATCCTTGTTTTAGAGTATCGCAGAAAAGGAAAATCAAACGGATTCCGATTGACCTGAAACTTCATGGAACTTATTTTTGGAAGGAAAGAAACCGAGGAGACTTGGAGTCCACGTAAGGGAAGCAACAAGGAAGCCACGAGGTAGGGGGCGCGCCCACCCCCTGGGCGTGCCCTCCACCCTCGTGGGCCCCTCGTGGCCCCCCTGACGTACTTCTTCCGCCTATATATCTCCATATACCCTAAAACAATCGGGGAGCACAATAGATCGGGAGTTCTGCCGCAGAAGCCTCTGTAGACACCGAAAGCCAATCTAGACCCGTTCCGGCACCCTTCTAGAGGGGGCAATCCTTCTCCGGTAGCCATCTTCATCATCCCGGTGCTCTCCATGACGAGGAGGGAGTAGTTCTCCCTCGGGGCTGAGGGTATGTACCAGTAGCTATGTGTTTGATTTCTCTCTCTCTCGTGTTCTTGATTTGGCATGATCTTGATGTATCGTGAGCTTTGCTATTAAAGTTGGATCTTATGATGTTTTCTCCCCCCTCTACTCTCTTGTAATGGATTGAGTTTTCCTTTTGAGGTTATCTTATCGGATTGAGTCTTTAAAGATTTGAGAACACATGATGTATGTCTTGCCGTGCGTATCTGTGGTGACAATGGGATACCACGTGATTCACTTGATGTATGTTTTGGTGATAAACTTGTGGGTTCCGCCCATGAACCTATGCATAGGGTTGGCACACGTTTTCGTCATGATTCTCCGGTAGAAACTTTGGGGCACTCTTTGAGGTTCTATGTGTTGGTCGAATAGATGAATCTGAGATTGTGTGAT